>NC_092096.1:51362848-51962848 GCF_045679555.1 Salvelinus alpinus
ATTGTTGTTGGACCCAATGCGGAACATATTCCAATCCGCGTGATCGAAGCAGTCTTGAAGCGTGGATTCAGATTGGTCGGACCAGCGTTGAACAGACCTGAGCGCGGGAGCTTGTTGTTTTAGTTTCTGTTTGTAGGCTGGAATCAACAAAATGGAGTCGTGGTCAGCTTTTCCGAAAGGGGGGCGGGGGAGGGCCTTATATGCGTCGCGGAAATTAGTATAACAATGATCTAGGGTTTTTCCAGCCCTGGTAGCACAATCGATATGCTGATAGAATTTAGGGAGTTTTGTTTTTAGATTAGCCTTGTTAAAATCCCCAGCTACGATGAATGCAGCCTCAGGGTGTGTGGTTTCCAGTTTACAAAGAGTCAGATAAAGTTCGTTCAGGGCCATCGATGTGTCTGCTTGGGGGGGAATATATACGGCTGTGATTATGATTGAAGAGAATTCCCTTGGTAGATAATGCGGTCGACATTTGATTGTGAGGAGTTCTAGATCAGGTGAACAGAATGACTTGAGTTCCTGTGTGTTGTTATGATGATCACACCACGTCTCGTTAATCATAAGGCATACCCCCCCCGCCCCTCTTCTTACCAGAAAGATGTTTGTTTCTGTCGGCGCGATGCATGAAGAAACCAGCTGGCTGCACCGACTCCGTTAGCGTCTCTTGAGTTAGCCATGTTTCCGTGAAGCAGAGCACGTTGCAATCCCTGATGTCTCTCTGGAATGCTACCCGTGCTCGGATTTCATCAACCTTATTGTCAAGAGACTGGACATTGGCGAGTAGTATGCTAGGGAGTGGAGCGCGATGTGCCCGTCTCCGAAGCCTGACCAAGAGACCGCCTCGTTTGCCCCTTTTACGGCGTCGCACAGGGTCGCCGGCTGGGATCAGATCCATTGTATTGGGTGGAAGGCAAAACACTGGATCCGTTTCGGGAAAGTCATATTCCTGGTAGGAACGATGATGAGTTGACGTTAATCGTATATTCAGTAGTTCCTCCCGACTGTATGTAATGAAACCTAAGATTACCTGGGGTACCGATGTAAGAAATAACACATAAAAAAACAAAATACTGCATATTTTCCAAGGAACGCGAAGCGAGGCGGCCATCTCTTTTTCGGCGCCGGAAGAAAGTGAAGGTGGGTCATTTTTACCCTTAGGACAAGGGGAGTATACAAAATGTTAAGACTACACAAGGGTTAAGAGGATAGCTACCATTCCTTTCATAGGCTACAGAACTGCATAACCATGTGTTTGTGTGTGGTCTGCATATCCCCCTGTCACACAAAATCACGTTTATCACATCCAATCTCTCCAGTCATTGCCCAGTGAATTCCGATGCCTCTGTTTCCAGTGCATGTGTCTCTCTCTGTGTGTGTCTTTGTGTCTGTGTGTGTGTGTGTGTGTGTGTCTTGCCTTTAGATTATGTTTCATGTCATATGCCTTTTCCTGGGAGTTTTTTCCTTCTAATTATGCCAAGTTCTCTGTGGAGCTCCCCTCTCTCGTTGTGTGTGTGTGCGTGCACGTGTGTGTGTGGCTGCAGCTGCTGAATAGCGGTGGCCCCCAGGGGACAGTAGGGACTGACTGGGACACTAATGAAGCGTCTCTCTCTCTCTCTCTTTTCATTTTCTCTCTATGTTCTCGCTCTCCTTTTCTCTCTCTCAATCTCTCCCTTCGCTCTCTTTCTCTCTCTCTCTCTCTCTTATCATTAGGAGGCCTATTTAATAGAGCAGCATCCAAAGGGGGTCAAGATAAAAAACACCATCCTGTGGCGACCGGCCAAAGTTAAACCAAGAGGGAGACCCCAAGGAGACCGCAATGAACCATGACCCTAGAGAGGGACCGCAATGCAACCACAAGCTCTAGAGAGGGACCACAATGGAACCATGACCCTAGAGAGGGACCGCAATGGAACCACAAGCTCTAGAGAGGGACCGCAATGGAACCATGACCCTAGAGAGGGACCGCAATGCAACCACAAGCTCTAGAGAGGGACCGCAACGGAACCATGACCCTAGAGACGAACCGCAATGGAAACATGAGACTAGAGAGGGACCACAATGGAACCATGACCCTAGAGAGGGACCGAAATGGTACCACAAGCTCTAGAGAGGGACCGCAATGGAACCATGACCCTAGGGACAAACCGCAATGGAAACATGAGACTAGAGAGGGACCGCAATGGAACCATGACCCTAGGGACGAACCGCAATGGAAACATGAGACTAGAGAGGGACCGCAATGAACCATGAGACTAGACAGGGACCGCAATAGAACCATGGGACTAGAGGGACTGCAATGGAACCATGAGACTAGAGAGGGACCGCAACGGAACCATGAGACTAGACAGGGACCACAATGGAACCATGAGACTAGACAGGGACCGCAATGCAACCACAAGCCCTAGAGAGGGATCGCAATGGAACCATGACCCTAGAGACGAACCGCAATGGAACCATGAGACTAGAGAGGGACCGCAACGGAACCATGAGACTAGACAGGGACCACAATGGAACCATGAGACTAGAGGGACTGCAATGGAACCATGAGACTAGAGGGATCGCAATGGAACCATGAGACTAGAGGGATCGCAATGGAACCATGAGACTAGAGGGATCGCAATGGAACCATGAGACTAGAGGGATCGCAATGGAACCATGAGACTAGAGGGATCGCAATGGAACCATGAGACTAGAGGGATCGCAATGGAACCATGCGAATAGACAGGGACCGCAATGCAACCACAAGCCCTAGAGAGGGTTCGCAATGGAACCATGACACTAGAGACGAACTGCAATGGAACCATGAGACTAGAGAGGGACCGCAATGGAACCATGAGACTAGAGCGGGACCACAATGGAACCATGAGACTAGAGGGGGACCACAATGGAACCATGAGACTAGAGCGGGACCATAATGGAACCATGAGACTAGAGGGGGACCATAATGGAACCATGAGACTAGAGCGGGACCATAATGGAACCATGAGACTAGAGGGGGACCATAATGGAACCATGAGACTAGAGCGGGACCATAATGGAACCATGAGACTAGAGGGGGACCATAATGGAACCATGAGACTAGAGCAGGACCATAATGGAACCATGAGACTAGAGCGGGACCATAATGGAACCATGAGACTAGAGCAATTGAGGCAAGAGCCAGAAGGGGACTGAACTTAGTTTACACAAGGACCAAGAAGCTGCGACGGTATGGAGACCCAGCGTGGGACTCTATGTGTGGGCCTCAATGACTGTATACATGTATGGACAAAGCCATCGATCACGTGAAACCATTCATTCCTATGTGAAGACTCAATAGCGCATTGAAACCAAATAACGTTGGTTAAGACGGCATCTCATGGAGACATAACATGCACAGTTGGAGCTACTCCAGGAAGTGATGTTGCAGATTAGCTCAGTGTTGCCCCCTCTCATTGAGTAACTCAAGTTGAAGGCCTACCAGGGTACTGCAGGCTGCCATTAGCAACTAAATACTCCTTACTTCTTCTGTGTGGGATTTTAAAATAATAGGTTCAAGGACATACGTCTGGTGTATTAAAGCAACTATTGGTACCATGATTGTCTTCAAAAAAATGTTTTACTTACACGAAGATTGACCACGAAGATTGGCATTTTCCATTCACTATAATGGGGGATCCTGTTTTCTGCAAACAATGCCTGCAGTACAGCAGTCGGCCTTGAACTTCCGTGGCTTCAATAAGAAAGGGCAGTCATTCTCCCCTGGTAGCCTGTGTGTGTGTGTGTGTGGACTTCCTTGCTAGTCAAAGAGGAAGAGAGAGTGTATGTGTGTGTTAATGTGAGGATATGAAATCACAACCCGCCATCACGTCGGTTGAATTCTTAAGCAATGTGCACAAATTTTATTAGTGCAGGAAAAACACAGTACAGGGGTGTTTCATGTGCATTCTCTCTCCCAACACCATCTCTATATAATATATTTATATTTACCAAACCTCCCCCACCTTTCATAGTTTGAAATGCCAAAACACAGAAGGGGGAATTAAAGCAATAAAACAACAACACACAATAAATCTCATCAAATGCGACCTCAATTTGAAATACAGATGTAGGATCTTAATTTGAGGCAGTTTGGTACAGCAGGAAAATAATCCTGAAGCAATAGGAAATGTGAATTATTATGTGGATTATAACGAATGGACATTTTTGTAGGGGTTGACACATTTTACGTAAGGGAAAATCAAGTCTAAAATTTCTAAGTGGAAATTACAAACTTCAGAAGTCTTTTTAAACCTCAAACTACACGTTTTAAATGTCCTGCATTGCAGGAAAGTTCTCTTGCAACAGGGTGATTAACTGAAGATCCTACAACTGTACAAATTGTAGGTAGTTAGATATTCACATAAATAAACCGACATACATAATTGAAACATCATCAATAAATAACACATTGATAATCAATTGAATTAAATAACTAAATATAGCTGGGCAATATAAGTATTGGTTGACTGATTGATCCTAACCAAGTTCACTTGGGGTGGGATCTATGGGGCTTCCTGACTGAGCGCCAATCCCAAATGACACCCTATTCCCTAGATAGTGCGCTATCATACTACTCCCTAGATAGTGCACTACTTCGACCAAACTACTCCCTAGATAGTGAATTATTTTGGAACAATCTATTCTCTAAAATAGTGCACTACTAACCCTTATGTATTGTAGTGCACTGTCTAGTGAAAGGGGTGGCATTTGAGCTGCAGATTCCCTGAAATGACTGGTGAGCTCTCTGTGTTTGTGGGGCCTCCTTACTGGGTTAGTCTACTATTGCTTATAAGTTTATAAATTGCCTGGCTGGGCTGATGAGACAGTGGATTGCGCAGTCAGATGGAACAGAGTAAACAGGCATTTTAACGTCATAGATTTAGCCGGTGGCAACTTGTGGAATAGACACCGGCTGGAATGCGGTTTTAACCAATCAGCATTCAGGATTAGACCCACCCGTTGTATAAATGATGTATAGGCTACTAGAAGGTGACTTAAAGTCATATAGGGGTTGGATGAACAGTATTTGGTGTTTTATGTTTGAGTCTAATGTTAATTCCAAGTTGTATATCTGTGTATATCCAAATATCCATGTCGCCAGCAAACTTCTACTCCTACCTCCTTAGTACAGTAGGTAAGCCTTGTCCGAGCCAGAACGGCCCATTGGACAGGAAGCCTATATCTCCGGTTTCTGTAGCGTGAGGCAGCTTGATGTACAAGGACACTAGTAGTCCTTAGTATGAAGTACAATAATATATTTGCAAAGCATACTCAACAGTATGCTAGTATGAATAATGGGACACACATTGTTTACGGATGTGCTCTTGTCAGGAATGACGTCAACGGGGTTTTTAAGGAGGAGAGCAGAATTGTTTACTAAAGACATTTTGGACCCTTCCATATATGCCCCTTTAAGAATCCATTATGCATTCCATTGCATTCCCAACCACAATAACCAAGACAGGCTTTCACATCATCTATTCAGTCACTGTAGCACTATGTTCTTGAAATCATCCAACATTTGGTTGCTTTTAAGGGGAGAAGTGGAATGGGGTCATGTTAACAAAGAAATTAAAAAAACGACCATAGCCCGGATTTTAAATGGGGCAATCTCTGATTGGATACAACTAGCTAACTAGCTCTGGACACTTAGCTAGCACGCGTCTAAGAGTAGGAGTGCTGATCTGGGATCAGGTCTTCCACGTCCATAATGATAATGACCTAAAAGGCTAAGCTGATCCCAGATCCACATTCCTACTCCGAGTGAGCTCCGACTGACAAGGGGGTTCTTAGAAAAAGTCGTAAGTTAAAAATCCATACATGAGAACTAGTAAAAGACAAGCGCAGATGAGAAAAGACGAAGAAGGAGGTGGGATATTTAAGGTACGGAGAATAGAATCTAGATCTCAACCCCACCCCGCGCCCCGCCCCCGCCCCGACTCCCAAACCACATCCCACCTCTATTACTTCAATTTAAGGGCTGGATAGTGGAATTCTGGGAAGGGGCTAGGCGGTATGACTTGCGTGTGTTATTTGTGCCTTCATTTGTAACTGCGCTGTCCTTGAAATAGAAAATAGGTTTCATTCCAATCATAATACTATTAATTAGTAGTGAGATTAAAACGTAAGGAGTCTGGGCTTTCAGGAACAGTTCAGTTCTGTGTGCTACATACGAGGGGAAAGGAGGGGTGTGGGCGTGTGGGCAAACATGGTCCCGACAGGCAGAAGGATCGGTTCTGTGCGTAGGAAGGGTGTGTGTGTGTGTGAGTGTGTGTTTGTTTGTGCAGACTTCAGTGTCGAGTGTGTTAGACTTTTGTCAGGTTTGTGCGATTGTGGGCGTCCGCATGGGCGTGTAACTCCTATTGTTATATATAGGTACTGTGTGACTGTGCGTTGAGGGCGTTAGTTTCCAACTATTTTTCCGGTCTCCTCATTCCTTGTTTTCTGTCTCTCTCTGTCTCTCTCTGTCTCTCTCTCTTCTCTCTCTCTCTCTCTCTCTCTCTCTCTCTCTGTGTCTCTGTCTGTCTCTGTCTGTCTGTCAGCTGTATGTCTCTGTGTAAAACTGAGGGCGATCAGATCAGGTCTTGTTCGGTGCTGGCACCTGGTCCAGAGACGTTATCGCGTGTGTATTTAAGGACCAGGGGGTTTTAGGTTACCCTGTGTGACCGCCGAATAAATTCTACTCTAGGCCCGAACCACTAGAATACAACATTTAGCTACACCTACTGTGGGTGACTAAGACCCGGGACAGACTGGGACCAGAAGCCGGTTCGGGCATTTCGAACACACCGGCTCGTTGATTTTATACTCTTGTTTCTTGGCGGGTTATCTGAACGTCTCTTGATATTGATTTTCAGGACCCAATAAGAGCATTAGTAACTGACTGATTGATGGGGGGGGGGGGGGGAGGCCCAGGAACCTGTATGGACCCTGTAGAGTTTCTAATGGTACCGGCACTGCAACTGACTTGTCCATCCGTTTATCGATCTCGCCGCGGGCACACTGCCAGCCACCTCAAGGTGTTAACCAAGGTAACAGTGGTCACTGCGGTAACCGCCGGACGATGTCATCGCGACGAGGTGAGGAGCAGTCGGGCTGATCCGCGCGATCGGATGTCTGGACGACAGCGGGGAACCGCCGTATCAAACTGGCTAACTGTAGCAATCTAAAAACCTGAGCTAGTGACTCTGCCCTTTTCTATCGAGAGAGAGAGAGAGAGAGAGAGAGAGAGAGAGAGAGAGAGAGAGAGAGAGAGAGAGAGAGAGAGAGAGAGAGAGAGAGAGAGAGAGAGAGAGAGAGAGAGAGAGAGAGAGAGAGAGAGAGAGAGATTTAAATGAATGAAAGAGAACTGGAAATATAGAATGTGATTTTGTTTGGTTTGACGTGTGCGGCAGCAAGTTGTTTCATTTGGGAGAAGGAGATGTGCTTGGCCTGTCAGAGGGCTTTTGTTCTCTGTTCTCAAGGGGGACAGTTTACCCCTCTCTAGGGGAATTTGGGGGTTGTTGGGGGGGGGGGCATGGGAACGTGTGTCTGTGCGGTGGGACAGGGAATGGAGGGTGCGTTTGGGAGGGAGGGTGCATGGGGTACATACCAGGATATCTGCAAAGATGGCGGTGACTTGGGGTTATTGGTCATGCAAGATTATAAACTCCGCTTTATCGTCCCTCTCCTTCCCCTCTCCGTCTCTTGTCCTCTCTTTCTCTCACAGCGAGGATATCGGTTGGTTCTCTAATTTTCAATTATTCAATTCCTGCTCCCCCCCCCCCTCCGCTTCTCCTTCTCCACCCTCTCACCCCCCATCCTTTCAATCCCTCTTTCTCTGTTCTGCGGAAGGTTTTCTTTTTTTTAACTATTTTTTTTTGGTCTTTCTTTCTTGGTTCTCCTTCTGTCGCTCTACTTCTTCTTCTTCTGGAACCGTCTGAACTGGTTCTGGATGGCAAGTGCTGCTTTCTCCGTCTCCGGTGCTTCCAGGTCAATGTCCACTTCCTCTTCCTCCTCCCCGGTCGTCGGAGGCTTGGAGTCAACCGCCTTCTCTGGAGGGGGTCATTAATCAATATATGTCAATCTATCAATATGCCTGTTACTTAATCAACCGACCAATCAATACATCCAACAATACATCAATCCATTATCAAGGTTTGAGCAGGAAAAGGTATTGTTTAAAAAAAAAGAAGCGGACAAAGGGACATGGAACACACTCACACGCGTGACGACACACACACACACTAGCGCCGTTCCCACACCCGTGTTCAACTTGCTCAAGTTTGGCCCGGCCATAGAGGGACAGGACAGTGGTATTTGGGGTGAGTTAGTGTGTTAGTCGTGCTGCTGTTTGTTCCAGACCTGGGTTCAAATACTATTTGAAGTCTCTCAAATACTTGAAGTGTTTTCTTTTAGCCTGCCCGGAGTGCCAGGTGGGAAAAGTTTGGAATTTTGCGATTATTCTAATCGGTTCCATTGTGCCAGGCAAGCTCAGTTAAAGTATTTGAAATGATCTCAAATAGTAGTTGAACTCAGGTCTCTGCACAAACAGTTTCAGCATCACTGTTTCTAATATCTAAAGGAGCCTTCCAATGGAGGGATTGAGCCACTAATTGGAGATGGAAAAAATAATGACAGAGAGGTGGTGAGGACGACACGTTAGAGGAGAGATGAAGACAGAGGTGGGGGGGTGAAGGAGACAGAGAGGGGGGGGGGGGGGTCCGATGCTAGAGAGAGTGCGAGAGCGAGAGAGAGAGAGAGAGAGAGAGAGCTCTTCTAACTGTCCAAAGTGGCTGGAGAGAAGATGTACTGTCGAGGGTCCTAGACAAGCAAACGCATCAATTCTATTTTTAGTGTCCTGGAGGATAAAAACACAACGAGGGGCCAAATATGGAGGCGTACATTTTGTTTATACATTTGCCCTAAAAAATACATTCCAGTGAATCCAGACAAAATCTCGAAAATGTGGCCTTCACCCGGTTAGCAATGACTCTAGCAGGCAAAACCTAGACTGAAAGGCTAGCAAAGGCATGTAGGTGCTAAGCTTAAGGATACAGATACAAAACAGAAAGAGGGGAGAGGAGAGAGACAGAGAGAGAGTGTGAGGGGAGAGAGACAGAGAGAGAGTGTGAGGGGAGAGAGGGAGAGACAGAGAGAGAGTGTGAGGTGGAGAGAGACAGAGAGAGAGTGTGAGGTGGAGAGAGGGAGAGAGACAGAGAGAGAGTGTGAGGTGGAGAGAGGGAGAGACAGAGAGAGAGTGTGAGGTGGAGAGAGGGAGAGACAGAGAGAGAGTGTGAGGTGGAGAGAGGGAGAGACAAAGAGAGAGAGTGTGAGGTGGAGAGAGGGAGAGACAAAGAGAGAGAGTGTGAGGTGGAGAGAGGGAGAGACAGAGAGAGAGAGTATGAGAGGAGAGAGGGAGAGACGGAGAGAGAGAGTGTGTGAGAGGAGAGAGGGAGAGACAGAGAGAGAGAGTATGAGAGGAGAGAGACAGAGAGAGAGTGTGAGAGGAGAGAGACAGAGAGAGAGTGTGAGGTGGAGAGAGGGAGAGACAGAGAGAGAGTGTGTGAGAGGAGAGAGGGAGAGACAGAGAGAGAGAGTGTGAGAGGGAGAGAGACAGAGAGAGAGTGTGAGGGGAGAGAGGGAGAGACAGAGAGAGTGTGAGGGGAGAGAGACAGAGAGAGAGTGTGAGGGGAGAGAGGGAGAGAGACAGAGAGAGAGTGTGAGGGGAGAGAGGGAGAGACAGAGAGAGAGTGTGAGAGGAGAGAGACAGAGAGAGAGTGTGAGGTGGAGAGAGGGAGAGAGACAGAGAGAGAGTGTGAGGTGGAGAGAGGGAGAGACAGAGAGAGAGTGTGAGGTGGAGAGAGGAGAGAGACAGAGAGAGAGTGTGAGGTGGAGAGAGGGAGAGACAGAGAGAGAGTGTGAGGTGGAGAGAGGGAGAGACAGAGAGAGAGAGTGTGAGGTAGAGAGAGGGAGAGACAGAGAGAGAGTGTGTGAGAGGAGAGAGGGAGAGACAGAGAGAGAGAGTGTGAGAGGAGAGAGACAGAGAGAGAGTGTGAGGTGGAGAGAGGGTGAGACAGAGAGATAGTGTGTGAGAGGAGAGAGACAGAGAGAGAGTGTGAGGTGGAGAGAGGGAGAGACAGAGAGAGAGTGTGTGAGAGGAGAGAGACAGAGAGAGAGTGTGAGAGGAGAGAGACAGAGAGAGAGTGTGAGGTGGAGAGAGGGTGAGACAGAGAGAGAGTGTGAGGTGGAGAGAGGGAGAGACAGAGAGAGAGTGTGAGGTGGAGAGAGGGAGAGACAGCGAGAGAGTGTGAGAGGAGAGAGGGCGAGACAGAGAGAGAGTGTGAGGTGGAGAGAGACAGAGAGAGAGCGTGAGGTGGAGAGAGGGAGAGACAGCGAGAGAGTGTGAGAGGAGAGAGGGAGAGAGAGAGTGTGAGGGGAGAGAGGGAGAGACAGAGAGAGAGTGTGAGAGGAGAGAGGTAGAGAGAGAGTGTGAGGGGAGAGAGGGAGAGACAGAGAGAGAGTGTGAGGTGGAGAGAGGGAGAGACAGAGAGAGAGTGTGAGGTGGAGAGAGGGAGAGACAGAGAGAGAGTGTGAGAGGAGAGAGGGAGAGACAGAGAGAGAGTGTGAGGTGGAGAGAGGGAGAGACAGCGAGAGAGTGTGAGAGGAGAGAGGGAGAGAGAGAGTGTGAGGGGAGAGAGGGAGAGAGGGAGAGAGAGAGTGTGAGAGGAGAGAGTGTGAGGTGGAGAGAGGGAGAGACAGCGAGAGAGTGTGAGAGGAGAGAGGGAGAGAGAGAGTGTGAGGGGAGAGAGGGAGAGAGGGAGAGACAGAGAGAGAGTGTGAGAGGAGAGAGGGAGAGACAGAGACATAGAGAGAGTGTGAGGTGGAGAGAGACAGAGAGAGAGTGTGAGGTGGAGAGAGGGAGAGACAGCGAGAGAGTGTGAGAGGAGAGAGGGAGAGAGAGAGTGTGAGGGGAGAGAGGGAGAGACAGAGAGAGAGTGTGAGGTGGAGAGAGGGAGAGACAGAGAGAGTGTGAGGTGGAGAGAGGGAGAGACAGAGAGAGAGTGTGAGAGGAGAGAGGGAGAGACAGAGAGAGAGTGTGAGGTGGAGAGAGGGAGAGACAGAGAGAGAGTGTGAGGTCGAGAGAGGGAGAGACAGAGAGAGAGTGTGAGGTGGAGAGAGGGCGAGACAGCGAGAGAGTGTGAGGTGGAGAGAGAGGGAGAGACAGCGAGAGAGTGTGAGGTGGAGAGAGGGCGAGACAGAGAGAGAGTGTGAGGGGAACAGAGAGAGACAGATGGAGAGAGACATAAAGTTCACAGAGTGCGGCGTCTGAATACATAAACAGTCAGACAGACCTTTGTTGTCCGATGCCGGCGTCTGGCTGCTGTTGGGATTCCCAGTGGATCTGAGCTGGAGAGAGGGAGAGAAAGGAAGAGCAGAGGTGTCAATTACAACAGGAAGCTCTAACACACAGTATTAGCAGTATCAACTACATAACCATCATCCCCCTTACAAGAAACATAACCATTATCAGCAACTCGTGTCAACTACATAACCAGTTATCAACTACATTACCGTTATCACCTTCAACAGAAACATACAGATGTAGGATCTTAATTGAATCGCTCTTTTGTTGCTGACAATTTTCCTGCACCGCAGGTAATGCCGATGATTTTCGTGATTTACATAAAATCGCTGAAAACACTAACATACGGTTGGTTATATTAACAGTGTTGCACTTGTCATGTATCCTACTTTGGCCAGCGAATAGCCTAACCACCGATCAAGCAAAATGATGGACTAAATGTTAACATCCTGTTGCTGCAGGATTATTTTGCGGTGACAATATCGGTCAAATTAAGATCCTACATCTGTAACCATTATCAGCCACACAACTAGTGTCGGGTACATAAACAGTGTCAACTCTATAGCCAATGTCAACAGCATAACCTGTCATATAACCACCATATAACCAACATCAAATACATAACCACCACATAACCAACACCAACGACAGAACCCTGATCAACTACATAGTATACTACAAGTGTGAACTGCCTGCATATAAAAGCCACATATGAGGACAGAGTCCTCTTGGGAGTGGGTAACAGGACTGTCTGTATGAGAGTGATATCGCCAGAGACGCAAAGGGACCACTCAGGAGACAGTGTTGTGTTCTTTTCTCTCCTTTTCCCTTTAGTCTATTACCATTACCCAGTAATTTACACACATATTTGTGTGTGTGTGTGTGTGTGTGTGTGTGTGTGTGTGTGTGCGTGCGTGTGGTGTGTTTGTGTGTGTGTGTGTGTGTGTGTGTGACCCCTCCCTGTGTGTGACAAGTGACATTTTATGCTCTCTCTTTCTCATCTCCCACTCTATTTCATCTCCCACTCTCTCTCTCTCTCTCTCCCCTCTCTCATCTCCCCCTCTCTTTCATCCCCCCTCTCTCTCTCTCATCTCCCTCTCTCTTGTATCTCTCGGTCATTTCCCATCTATTTGTGTTTTTAGTACTACGCTTATGCGTCTGGGGCGGGGAGAGAGAGAGAGAGAGAGACGAAGAGAGGGATACAGTAGAGAGGATGGATACAGAAAGACAGTATTTCTCTGTGCGAGAGAGAGAGAGAGAGAGAGAGAGAGAGAGAGAGAGAGAGAGAGAGAGAGAGAGAGAGAGAGAGAGAGAGAGAGAGAGAGAGAGAGAGAGAGAGAGAGAGAGAGACTGTGTGTGTGTGTAAGGGGGAGTACAGTAGGAGTGTGTGTGTGGGCGTGCACGTGTGCATTGTGACCCTGCGTAACCCCGACGTCCCCATTGCACTTTGTGATGCCGGCGCAGAATGGCCCGTGCATAAAAACAATCCCCAGCTAAGCGCGAGACGCAAACAGGAGGCCTGCCACTCCAGCCTTAGCGATGGGGTAAAACAAAAATCATACAGTCAGCCCTAGTCAGGGATAACGAGACCTTAGAGACTCGTGTAAATGACAAAGACTGAGTGTGTGTCTCATTATGTGTATACCAGAGAGGGGGAGAGAGAGATAGAACGGAAGAAAGAGAGGGGGGGTGAGGGAGAGAGAGTGACAGAGATGGAAAGACGGGGTGGATAAGCGAGAGAGAGAGAGAGAGAGAGAGAGAGAGACAAGGGGGACTTGCAAATGTTGGTAAGTGAGAGAGTAAGAGCAAGAGCTCGCTGAGTGAGTAAGAGAGAGCATATAGAGGCTTCAACGGGTGGCATTAAATCGGCCTCTCATCAAAACATCACCGCTATATCCCTCTATTCCCCTCTCACCCGCTCTCCCAATCACTGAGAGAGAGAGAGAGAGAGAGAGAGAGAGAGAGAGAGAGAGAGAGAGAGAGAGAGAGAGAGAGAGAGAGAGAGAGAGAGAGAGAGAGAGAGAGAGAGAGAGAGAGAGAGAGAGAGAGAGAGAGAGAGAGATGTGTTGTGTGGACGCCGATATAGATTTGGATCAGTATTACAGCGTATGACAAATCTATCTGGCCTATCAGTGTCACTAAGCTATAGCTTTATGTTCCATATCATCCATCTGTGATCCATCATCGTCTTCACCGTTGTCACCCCCCCCCCCCCCCCCCCACCCATTTCCCCATTTCCCCATCTCTCTCTGCCTGTCTGACTGACACACACACTGCCTGGTGGCAATGGTTCCCTCTCTATGCTGTGTTTCTCTTCTCATACTCACGGGGGGGGGGGGGGGTAATAACTGACACATTGAAATGAAGCAGGCAGGAGAGGAGAGGGGCTTGAGTAAGAAGGAAGAGCGAGAAAAGGGAGAGAGAGAGAGAGAGAGAGAGAGGGAGAGAGAGAGAGAGAGAGAGAGAGAGAGAGAGAGAGAGAGAGAGAGAGAGAGAGAGAGAGAGAGAGAGAGAGAGAGAGAGAGAGAGAGAGAGAGAGAGAGAGAGAGAGAAGGGAGAAAGGACAGGGGGCTCGAGAAGTAAACCAGGCATCTGGGTTGCACGGAGGCGGGATTGAATGACTAGCTGAGTGAAGGACAGAAAGAAAGCACAGGAGGGAGAGAGAAAGAAAGCACACAGGAGGGAGAGAGAAAGAAAGCACAGGAGGGAGAGAGAAAGAAAGCACAGGAGGGAGAGAGAAAGAAAGCACAGGAGGGAGAGAGAAAGAAAGCACAGGAGGGAGAGAGAAAGAAAGCACAGGAGGGAGAGAGAAAGAAAGCACACAGGAGGGAACGGGAGTGGAGAGAGGGAGAGACGGAGAGAGAGCAAGGTTGAAGAGTGAAAAGAAAGACAACCCACGCGATAAACACATACGCACCGTGAATAGACCTTCGTTTTACCTTTCCCCCCCCCCCCCTCTTCCCCCACTCTCTTTCTCTCTTACACACAAACGCACACCCTCCCTCTCCTACATTCTTATCTCTACATGGATGGCTGGCTAACACTCAAATCCCCCCGAGGTTTCGTATTATTCTCGCACAGGTTCGCTCTCCCGTCTCGCTTGTCGAGGATTTCTCCCTTACTTATTTGTCGCTGGTAACGCATTCATTCGTGAACATGAGGCCAAGAGAGAGAGAGAGAAAGCCAGAGAGAGGAGAAGAGTGAAAGGGGGGACCGAGGGAGGGATGGATGCCAGACAGAGACAGATTGCAGCATTTAAGTGTCTGGGATTTGCTGTAAGTGATGAAGAGAGAGAGATGGGGAGAGAGAGAGAGAGAGAGTGGGGGGGGGGACAGTGGGGAAAAGAGAGAGAGAAACATACGGATCCGAGAGAGAGAAGACAGCGGGTGAATGAGAACGGAAGATTCCTGCTTATCGAGACAGACGGTCGGGAAAATGGAGTCGAGGGATAGACAGATATAGCCTAATATACACACGGCCAACATGATGTGTGCTTTAGCCAGACAAGCGTTCTATTCTAGGAATTTACGGTCCCAAACGGCACCCTATTTAGTCTTTAGTGCACTTCTTTTGACCAGGGGCCTTTTGAAAAGTAGTGCACTATATAGGGAATATGGTGCCCATTTGGGATGCACACTGTTTGCCATTTGATACATTAAAGATATTTTTTGTTTGTTTTCAATACTGTACTACTCAATGAAATCATTGTGATGGCAATCTGTGTCCAGCCATCTGTTTGTATGGCCATTCATCACAGCTCCATACTGTACACATTCTGGTCAATTTGACAAAATGCCCTGGTTTTCCTGAAATCCTGGTTGGAAGAGTCGACGAATTAGAAGGGAATAAGCAGGAAATCCATCATCCTCCAACCAGAATTTCTAGAAAACTGTTTTGGGGTAAAGTTACTGTGTTCAGCATGTGTTTGTATGGGCATTTGTCACGGCTCTGTAGTGTAGTCATCATCATCTAGCCAGCTGTCCATGGGGCTGTAAACTGTACTCTGCCAGCTGTCCACGGGGCTGTAAACTGTACTCTGCCAACTGTCCATGGGGCTGTAAACTACTGTACTCTGCCAGCTGTCCATGGGGCTGTAAACTGTACTTTTCCAGCTGTCCATGGGGCTGTAAACTGTACTTTTCCAGCTGTCCATGGGGCTGTAAACTGTACTTTTCCAGCTGTCCATGGGGCTGTAAACTGTACTTTTCCAGCTGTCCATGGGGCTGTAAACTGTACTTTTCCAGCTGTCCACGGGGCTGTAAACTGTACTCTGCCTGCTGTCCATGGGGCTGTAAACTGTACTCTGCCTGCTGTCCATGGGGCTGTAAACTGTACTCCGCCTGCTGTCCATGGGGCTGTAAACTGTACTCCGCCAGCTGTCCATGGGGCTGTAAACTGTACTCTGCCAGCTGTCCACGGGGCTGTAAACTGTACTCCGCCAGCTGTCCACGGGGCTGTAAACTGTACTCCGCCAGCTGTTCATGGGGCTGTAAACTGTACTCCGCCAGCTGTCCATGGGGCTGTAAACTGTACTCCGCCAGCTGTCCACGGGGCTGTAAACTGTACTCTGCCAGCTGTCCACGGGGCTGTAAACTGTACTCCGCCAGCTGTCCATGGGGCTGTAAACTGTACTCCGCCAGCTGTCCACGGGGCTGTAAACTGTACTCCGCCAGATGTCCATGGGCTGTAAACTGTACTCCGCCAGCTGTCCATGGGGCTGTAAACTGTACTCCGCCAGCTGTCCATGGGGCTGTAAACTGTACTCCGCCAGCTGTCCATGGGGCTGTAAACTGTACTCCGCCAGCTGTCCATGGGGCTGTAAACTGTACTCTGCCAGCTCTCTCTCTCTCGTTCTCTCAAGATCTAACTATGACTTTCAACCAACACTCGCTCCCTCGCTCTCCAACCAGAAAAATCGGCCATAAAATGACATCATTTCCAGATAGTGGTTTTATGTAAGTACAGTAACTAGGTTGATAGAAGGGAGTGCATTTGGTAACGCACTTAAAAAATAGACTGACACCTGGGTGATGGATGATTATGAACGACTGCATCCCAAACGGCACCCTATTCCCTATGTAGTGCACTACTTTTGACCAGGGCCCATAGGGCTTTGGTCAAAAGAAGTGCACTATGTAGGGAATAGAGTGCCATTTGGGATGCCCCTTATGATGCCTGATGCTGGAGGGAAAGAGAGAGGGAACGAGAGAAATAGGGAGAGAGATTGAAAGAGAAACAGACAAGGGGTCTTGAAGAGGAGGAAAGGAGAAGGGGGGGGGGGGTGCAAAGGGAGAGAACGAGAAAACATGACAGGTTTGACTTTAGACATTTAACTGCCCTTTACTGAAAAAGGTACATTTTCATCATTTTCGCAGCATGTGCTGGTCTTTACTCCAACCACAAATACCACTCTGCCTTTCTAAGAAAAACGGAATAGCTACAGAAACCCAACACTGGAGGGAGGAAAAATCGAATCTGAAGCCCTTTTAAAAAAGGCATCGACTTGCTACACGGGACCCAACACTGGCGAACAAGAGAACAATCTCAAAAAGCCCCAAGGCTTACTAGGACTGAAAACTACATTTATTGGTCCAAAAACGACAGAAACTAAGATAGACATAGCAAAAGTACATGTATTAGAGGGGAAAGAGAATAGCCCCCAAAGCATAACCTGTTATTGGTGCGAAAAGAGAGACACTTCTGTAAGAAGAATATAGCAGCCTACAGGAAGGCCCAAAATGGCATCCTAATTCTGGTAGGGTCCAGGGAGAGGAGAGAGAAAGAGCAACTACCCGCCCTGGAAGCTCCTCAGCAGTAAAAAGTATTTATTTATAGACAGAAATAAAGGGATTACCTCCCTGTCAGAGGGGAGGAGAAGAGGGGAATGAGGGAAAAGCCAATAATACTTGAACATGCCAGTTGGCTTTGGCACTGTAATCCCAGTCAAGAAGAGGAGAGAGAGAGAGAGAGAGAGAGAGAGAGAGAGAGAGAGAGAGAGAGAGAGAGAGAGAGAGAGAGAGAGAGAGAGAGAGAGAGAGAGAGAGAGAGAGAGAGAGAGAGAGAGAGAGAGAGAGAGAGAGAGAGAGAGTAGGGGAAAGGTAGGGTTAGAGATTTAGGGGGGGTGTAGAGCGAAGGATAGAAAGAGAGCTGTAGGGGGGGGGGGATTGGCATTTTCTCATTTTCACCTTGGTGGCTGGAGGACTGGCCTTCCGCTGCAATTAATAAGACCTGCTAATTATCCCCACACGCCTAAAATAGAACAGGTTTAGTGTAGGGGAGGCCTGCTCACTGTTAATTACAAGCACAACAAGAACACAATCATTCGTTCTCTTTCTCTCCCTGTCTCTCTTTTCGTGTGTGTGTGTGCATGTGCGCGTATGCGTACCTTCAGGCTTTGTGCGCAGTTGCGTAAATACACTAATTGGTCAAATTAGTGGATACGGCTATTTCAGTCACACCCGTTTCTGACAGGGGTATAAAATCGAGCACACAGTCATGCAATCTCCATAAAATGTTATTTGTCATATGCGCCAAATACAACAGGTGTGGTAGACCTTACAGTGAAATGCTTACTTACAAGCCCTTAATCAACAATGCAGTTAAGAAAAATACGTGTTAAATAAAAAAATTGAAAAGTAAAAAATAAGAAATAAAAGTAACAAATAATTAAAGAGCAGCAGTAAAACAATAGCGAGGCTATATACAGGGGGTACCGGTACTGAGTCGATGTGCGCGGGCACCGGTTATTTGAGGTAATATGTACATGTAGGTAGAGTTAAAGTGACTATGCATAGATATTAAACAGAGAATAGCAGCAGCGTAAAAAGGGAGGGCAATGCAAATAGTCTGGGTAGCCATTTGATTAGCTGTTGAGGATTCTTACCGCTTAGCAGTTGAATGCTTACTGAAGAGCTCACTGACTTTCAACATGGCACCGTCATAGGATGGCACCGTCATAGGATGCCAACAAGTCAGTTCGTCAAATTTCTGCCCTGCAAGAGCTTCCCCAGTAAACTCTACAGTGCATTTGGAAAGTATTCAGGCCCCTTGGCTTTTTCTACATTTTGTTACATTACAGCCTTATTCTAAAATGAATTCAATCGTTTTTTCCCTCATCAATCTACAAACAAGATGTCACGTTTGTTTGTAGAATTAACGGACCAAGGCGCAGCGTGCGTCGAGTTCCACATGTTTAATTAAAGAAACTCACCAAAACAATACAAAACAAAAACGAAACGTGAAGTCAAATGCAGTGCACACTGGCAACTACACACAAACAAACAAGATCCCACAAAAACCCAGTGGAAAAAAGGTTGCCTAAATATGATCCCCAATCAGAGACAACGATAAACAGCTGCCTCTGATTGGGAACCATACCAGGCCAACATAGACAAATAATAACCTAGATAACCCACCCTAGTCACACCCCGGCCTAACCAACATAAAGAATAAAAGGATCGCTATGGTCAGGGCGTGTCAGTATCCCCCCCAAAGGTGCGGACTCCGGCCGCAAAACCTGACTCATTAGGGGAGGGTCCGGGTGGGCATCTAACGTCGGGGGCGGATCCGATGCGGGGCGAAGTACCCACTTAGCTCGCGGATACGTCAGCTTCGGTAGCGGCTCTGGTGCGGGGATCGTCGCCAGAAGCTCCGGGACCGTGGTTCGTCGCCGGAGGAACCGGACCGTGGATCGTCGCCGGAGGAACCGGACCGTGGGTCGTCGCCGGAGGAACTGGATCGTGGGTCGTCGCCGGAGGAACTGGACCGTGGATCGTCGCCGGAGGAACCGGACAGTAGATCGTCACCGGAGGCTCCGGACCGTAGATCGTCGCCAGAGGCTCCGGACCGTGGATCGTCGCCGGAGGCCCCGGACCGTGAATCGTCACCGGAATCTCCGGACCGTGGATCGTTGCCGGGGACTCCGGACCGTGGATCATCATTGGAGGCTCCGGACTGGGAACCCTCGCTGGAGGCTCTGGACTGGGAACCCTCGCAGGAGGCTCTGGACTAGGAACCCTCGCTGGAGGCTCTGGACTGGGAACCCTCGCTGGAGGTTCTGGACTAGGAACCCTCGCTGGAGGCTCTGGACTGTGAACCCTCGCAGGAGGCTCTGGACTGGGGACCGTCGCCGGAAGCTCTGGAGTGGGGACCGTCGCTGGAGGCTCTGGACTGGGAACCCTCGCAGGAGGCTCTGTACTGGGAACCTTCGCAGGAAGCTCTGGACTGGGGACCGTCGCTGGAGGCTTTGAACTAGGAACCCTCGCTGGAGGCTCTGGCCTGGGAACCCTCACAGGAGGCTCTGGACTAGGAACCCTTGCTGTAGGCTCCTGCCTTGGCGTGGGACTGGACGCCGTGCCTTGACTGGACATCGGCGCAGAGGAAGGCTCCTGCCATGGAGCTGGAGGTTCTGGACTGTGAACCGTCGCAGGAGGTTCCGAACCGTGGACTGTCTCAGGAGGTTCCGGACTATGGACCATCTCAGGAGGTTCCGGACTGTGAACCGTCGCCGGAATCTGGACTGGGACTCGTCGCCCGAAGCTCTGGACTGGGGACCGTCGCCTGAAGCTCTGGACTGGGGAGGCGCACTGGAGGCCTGATGTGTGGGGCCGGCATAGGTGGCACCGTACTGGGGACACGCACCTCAGGGCGAGTGCGGGGAGCAGGCACAGGACGCACCTGACTGGGGACACGCACTTGAGGGAGAGTGCGAGGAGCAGGCACAGGACGTACCTGACTGGGAAGGCGCACTTGAGGGAGAGTGCGAGGAGCAGGCACAGGACGTACCTGACTGGTGACACGCACTTCAGGGAGAGTGCGAGGAGCAGGCACAGGACGCACCTGACTGGGAAGGCGCACCTGAGGGAGAGTGCGAGGAGCAGGCACAGGACGTACCTGACTGGGAAGGCGCACTTGAGGGAGAGTGCGAGGAGCAGGCACAGGACGTACCTGACTGGTGACACGCACTTCAGGGAGAGTGTCAAGGAGCAGGCACAGGACGTACCTGACTGGGAAAGCGCACTTGAGGGAGAGTGCGAGGAGCAGGCACAGGACATACTGGGCTGTGGAGGCGCACTGGAGGCCTGGTGCGTAGAGCTAGCACAGATGGTGCCGGAACGATGACACACTCCGCACGGTGAGTGCGGGCAGCTAGCACAGGACGTACTGGGCTGGGGAGGCGCCATGGAGACCTGGTGCGTAGAACCGGCCCAGATGGTACCGGACAAATGACACGCTCCTCAGGACGAGTATGGGGAGCTGGCACAGGTGGCATCGGACGGCAAACACGCTCCTCAGGGCGAATGCCATGCATACTACGCCAAACCAACAGCTCTCTCGCTTCACTCTCCTCCAATTTGTCCAACTCCTCCTCTAAGGTCTCTAACTCTCCCCTCCGTTCACTCTCCTCCAATTTGTCCAATAACTCCTCGACGGTCTCTGACTCACACCTCAACTTCGTCGACCACCCCTTGTGCCTCCTCCCCCAAAAAACTTTTTTTGAGGTTGCTTCTTGGGCTTGCGTCGTGGCCGCGAACCCCGGCGTTGTCGCTGTCCTTCCTTCACCGCTTGCGTCTGCTTTCATGGAAGGCTTTCGTCTCCTGCCATTATCTCCTCCCAAGTCCAGGATGTCCTTACCTCCTGGATATCCTCCCAGGCCCAGGATACCCTCTCCTCCTTTGCACGCTGCTTGGTCCGTGAGTGGTGGGAACTTCTGTCACGTTCGTTTGTAGAATTAAGCGTGCGTCGAGTTCCACATGTTTAATTAAAGAAACTCACCAAAACAATACAAAACAAAAACGAAACGTGAAGTCAAATGCAGTGCACACTGGCAACTACACACAAACAAACAAGATCCCACAAAAACCCAGTGGAAAAAAGGCTGCCTAAATATGATCCCCAATCAGAGACAACGATAAACAGCTGCCTCTGAATGGGAACCATACCAGGCCAACATATACAAGTAATAACCTAGATAACCCACCCTAGTCACACCCCGACCTAACCAACATAGAGAATAAAAGGATCTCTATGGTCAGGGCGTGACACAAGACCCCATAATGATGAAGCAAAAACAGGTTTTTAGAAATGTGTACAAATTTATACAAATAAATGTTTTTATGAAATGTTACATTAACATAAGTATTCAGACCCTTTACTCAGTACTTTGTTGAAGCACCTGTGACAGCGATTACAGCCTCGAGTCTTATTGGGTTGGATTTGATTTGGGATGACGCTACAAGCTTGGCACATGTATTTGGGGAGTTTCTCCCATTTTTCTCTGCAGATGCTCTCAAACTCTGTCAGGTTGGATGGGGAGCGTCGCTGCAGAGCTATTTTCAGGTCTCTCCAGAGATGTTCGATCGGATTCAAGTCCGGGCTCTGGCTGGGCCACTCAATGACATTCAGAGACTTGTCCCGAAGCCACTCCTGCATTGTCTTGGCTGTGTGCTTAGGGTCGTCTTGTTGGAAGGTGAACCTTCAACCCAGTCTGAGGTCCTGAGTGCTCTGGAGCAGGTTTTCATCAAATATTTCTCTGTACTTTGCTCCATTCATCTTTCCCTCGATCCTGACTAGTCTCCCAGTCCCTGCCGCTGAAAAACATCCCCACAGCATGATGCTGCCACCACCATGCTTCACCGTAGAAACGGTGCCAGGTTTCCTCCAGACGTGAACCTTGGCATTCAGGCCAAAGAGTTCAATATTGGTTTCATCACACCATGGAATCTTGTTTCTCATGGTCTGAGTGTCTTTAGGTGCCTTTAGACAAACTCCAAGCGAGCTGTCATGTGCCTTTTACTGAGGAGTGGCTTCCATTTGGCCACTCTACCATAAAGGCCTGATTGGTGGAGTGTTGCAGAGATGGTTGTCCTTCCGGAATGTTCTCCCATCTCCACAGAGGAACTATGGAGCTCAGTCAGAGTGACCATATGGTTCTTGGTCACCTCCATGACCAGAAATTTGTTGGTACACTTCCCCAGATCTGTGCCTTGACACAATCCTGTCTCGGAGCTCTACGGACAATTCCTTCGACCTCATGGTTTGGTTTTTGCTCTGACATGCACTGTCAACTGTGGGACCTTATATAGACAGACAGGTGTGGGCCTTTCCAAATCATGTCCAATCAATTGAATTTTCACAGGTGGACTCCAATCAAGTTGTAGAAACATCTCAAGGATGATCAAAGGAAACAGGATGCACCTGAGCTCAATTTTGAACCTCATAGCAAAGGGTCTGAATACTTAAGTAAATAATATATTTGCAAAAATGTCTAAAAACCTGTTTTGCTTTGTCATTAATTGTGGATTGCTGAGGATTAAAAAAAAAACATTTTTTTTTAATAAGGCTGTAACAAAATGTGGAAAAGGGGAAACAATCTGAATACTGTCCGAATGCACTGTTTAGGGAATAGGGTGCCATTTAGAAGTTTAAAACATTATAAAGGATGTTCAATTTAGTCTAGATTAGGATTACATTAGTCAAATTACATGTAGGCGAAATGTCTATTTTAAATGGATGCCAGAAAAAACAATGGGCCTTGCGGGTAAACCAGGAAGACCATGAAGTACTTTTGATCAATTAGAAAATAAATGGACATGCTACATCATGGTGTAAACCCATGATAGGCGTGTAGCCTATATAGCCCAGATGTGTCATAATGAAATAGATCTCCATTCGGTGAAGCAGGTGTGTCTGACATCGGCGTGGCAATTCACCGGAGGCGGAAGGTACTTTTGTCACCCATCACTGCCCCTGAACGGCTGTTCACAATACCCACTGGCGATGCAGTGATACTCGCCTTGTGCGCTTTATTTGGGACCGGCGCCAACCGAGTCGCAAGATGTAAAGAGCTGCGCTCTGAAAACGATAAAAAAAAAATATATATATATATATTTTTTTACCGCACCTTGGATGGGTTGCGGGGATTGGGGGGCGGGGTGGTATCATCGCAAAGATACTCATCTAGACAATTAGTTACGTGGGCAGGGTAAAATCAAATACAATGTATATGTTCACTTGTTGATGTTAAACTAAAATTGTCTATAATTCCCATGTAGTAGCTTAACTATTGGACTTACTGAATGGATGCGTATAAGATAATCGAAGGGGTGTTATATAGTGAATTCTCAAATCATCTATAGCATATGATCAATGATCAGTAGAATAATTGCCGAATAATCATAATCACCCCGTTATTAAAGCCTAACAACAACTGCAGCTTGAACTGTTAACCGATCACAGTTGAGCTGAACACTTACCTCGCTCATCTTGAGAACGTGCAGCGCGGAGAGTTCTGCAGACAAGTCACTTCTCTTCTCTTCTAGCCGCTTCGACTGGCACTTTCAACGATCGCTTTCCTTGGAAAAACACTTCAGTTCGATCGAAGGTTTTGAAGAGAAACTAGAAAGATGTGCCAAAAAAGAGAAGAGTCGGGGACAGGTATAGAGTCGAGCCGAGAAATGCTTCGAAACTGTAAACTGACTCGTCTCATGCAGACAGTCTAGGATACAGCAGCATGGATAGTGCAGTTAGGGCGAGCAGTGCGGTTGTGTGCAACAGAAAACATCAGAATCCCCTGTACCTCCGCTTCCCCCTCCCCTCTCTATCTCTCCTTCCCTCCCTCTCTTCTCCCCTTTCTTGCTCGCCCACTCACACGCGCATTCACCCACTCACTGGAGACTTGCCCTCGTGCCAACCGAGCTGTGATGCGCTGACGGCTCATGGACATGAGTCTTTCTTCTAATAAATCACGTAGGAATACACAAAGTAACATATCTAACAACAAATTGTGACTGAGGAAGTTGAATCAGATGTTAAAGTAGAAGTTACACCATTGAGACTCACTCGAAATGCGTAACATTGGATGACTTCGTGAAGAATATGGTGCATGCGCTATAAAACGCATAGTTGTCGATATAGACCGACATCATCCTTCACTTCATATTTCATGACAGACAGTGATGAGGTGTAATGTCTTCTGTGCTTCTTGTTCGTCCATTATGTCAGGAAAAGGTTGGATATGTGCCCATGAGACCCGCAATGTGCTTACATTCCCCTTTGATAGCCTAGCGGAATGCGAAACACAAACTTATTTTCCTTCCCGAATTTTTAATCGTATCTACCAGGAAAACAAACAGTCCCCCTTTTACTGCAGTCAAATCATAATTATTCCTTGCCCCTCCTGTCACAGAATCATAATCCTAATAGCAGAGAATCTACATGAGTATGTTATACCCGCTAGAGGGCGACATACCTCCATCGTCTATTTTTTACAGTCAAGGGTTGTACATCCCAAATGGCATCCCAGTACTTTTGACAGGAGCCCTATGAGCCCTGTTTAAAAGTAGTGCACTAATTAGGGAATAGGTTGCCATTTCGGATGTATCCAAGTTGTTGAGAGGTGAGAGGCTGAGTGCCACTTTGCTAAAATTGTCTCTAATGTACTGACTGATCTTGATGTCGCTTCCGGTATTTCAATAGTGTTGTAGTGCAGCATGAGTAGACAGACTCATTTGATAACATAATTTAGCATGACGGCACACTGGACTGTGATGATTCAATGGTGTAATGTCACATGGATGCCGTAACCGCTGAAGTCCTTCACTATATAGATCTGGGCCATATGTATCAAGCATCTCAGGAGTACGAATCCCCCCTGGATCAGTGCAGTAGGTCATAATGAATATGATTATGTGGACAGGGGGTGCCTCACTCCTACTCGGAAACAATTGTGAATCCGGCCCCTGGTTCCTCTCAAGGTTTCTTCCTTCCCCATGGCGTGTTCTGTGTGTTTCTTTACCTTTGTCACACACACACACACACACACACACACACACACACACACACACACACACACACACACACACACACACACACACACACACACACACACACACACACACACACACACAGAGACGTTGAAATAAAAACAGTATAAATAGCATAAGAGAAATGACATGACTCACAAAAATAAACCGTCAACCTTTTTTTTCCTTCGTTTGCATTTATTAATTTATCTCTAATGTGTGTGTTGTTGTTTTTTAAAAATCTGTCCACAAACTCATATTAGTCACTACTATGTTAGGTTAGGTCAGTTTTTCCCTCACTGCAATGGCAGTCATCTACACGAGAGCCCAAACCCAGCACTCCCTTCCACCTCTCCAACAGACAGTGGCTTTGTTCCAAATGGCACCCGGTTCCCTATATAGTGCACTACTTTTGACAAGGGCCCTATGACCTATGTCAGTCACACACACTGCAACAGTACTCTAACATCTGCACTTCAAAATGCATGTGAAACTAGGAAATGAAGGGTCAACAATATAGTTAGGCCCCCGGTTAAAAGATTTCTAGCATATTTCAGAGAGCTTCCTTGCCAGAAGCAATTTAGGAAATATTTCAGATTAACCATTGACTGTCTGGGACATTCACATTTTCACATATTATGACATATTCTGTGGGTAATTTAAGATCATGATGTAGTTTACGTTCACTGGATCGAACATGTTTGTCAGTTGGAGGGCAGTTCATTTAACTGATTGGCGGGTCACTTGTACTATCCTTGGCAAGTCACTTGTCCTATCTGCCAATGGGAGGGAGGAGTGGGCGGGACTAGAGCGTGGGTTTGCGCTCTCTTATTAAAAACACATCTCTAGTGCTATCTGTACAACATTCAACAAGACATTTTTTTTTATTTTTTCCCCCCTTCTTCTTCTTCTTCTCCTTAATAATGCCAAAACAATAATAATATTTTGAAAAAGAAGAAGAATAGCGTTACTCCATCTCATCGGGCATCGAATGAACAAACGTACGAACATCACACAAATTGAAAATACAAATCTAAGAATAAAAGGCCTCAATACCAGATAGTACACATCATCACCTTCTAATGGTGCCAGGTTACGGAAGAGAGAGAGAGAGAGAGAGAGAGAGAGAAAGAGAGAGAGAGAGAGAGAGGTTATGGAAGAAAGGAAGAAGAGAGAGAGGTTAGGGAAGTTGTGAAAGAAGAAAAGAGAGATGTACACATACATTAAAAGGATAAAGAGAATGACAATATAATATCTTGATAATACCATTGAATTATATTATCTTCATTTAACGTGTTTAGTGTCCCCATGGACAGGTTTTGGCACCTAATTCTAAAGATTTATCCATTAAACTGGGGCTTTGGTTTGCCAAGGGTTAGCTGAAATCAACCTTGTTTCCTACACTGGGGCTACTAGCGATGCTAGCAATATTACCTCCAAGTGATATTATGTCTGTTGGTAAGAAATTGTTAAAATAAGACAACAACCCACTTGGCCCCTGCGAAGTTGGAGTGGCAGACAAGGAAAGGATAAAATAAGTCAAAAAGAATGAGGTGAATAAATAGGTGATATACTAGGGGAAAGAGAGATGTGGGCTAAGTGCTTTTGGTGAGCTTACAAAATACCAACTCCAGGAAGTGCTTGACACAGAAGGCACGGTGGCATTGACACTACAGGTTATTGTCCCAAAGGGCACCCTATTCCCTAAGTAGTGCACTACTTTTGACCAGGGCCCATAGCACTACGTTTGACCAGGGCACATAGCACTACTTTTGACCAGGGCCTATATGGGAATGGTCCTGGTCAAAAGTAGTGAACCATATAGGGAATAGGGTGTCATTACGGGTGCAACCTAAGTCTTTAAGAAAACACCACTTAGGGAACTGCTAAACTCATATAAGGTGCACTAATAAGGATAGAAGTAAAAACACATTATGCACGTAAACCAAAAGTAAGGCTGTGGTTCCAATCCCAAACTCTCGCCTACAACCAATGGGGTTAGGTTCCAATCCCAAGCTCTCGCTGTCAACCAATGGGGTTAGGAGGGCAAGAAGGCAAGACTTATCCAATCAAATAATTTAGTGACGTTTACAATCGTAAGTAGTTTATTTAATTGTTTTTATGATCAAATATTTGCTTGTTCACTGTGTGCAAAACATGCTGTGTGTAGTATGATGCGCTAAACCAATACCGTGGCTATATTACAAATTGAATAATCAAATATGTTTTGATATGTTGTGATGTCAACTTGAGTGTCATCCAAGCACTTAATAATACAATGATAATGTTTTGATTTGATTATAGATTGATTGATTGATTGATTGATTGGGCGAGAGGATTGAAACTGCAGCTTCACCCTCCAACAGAAAGTGACACCTTACATTTCCGTTAAAAAAAAAGTTTGTTCTATCGATAGTCAAAATAAAAACAACTACTTTGGGAAATTATAAACCTTGCACAGTGCTCTTTATAGACATGACATTCCGACTAGTCTTTTCCTCACAACAACAAGCCTTATAGTTTTTTTATCAATACCTACACTATATGCATAACCTTCTCTGTAAGCTTCTCTTCTTGAAATGAAAATAAACATAGAAAGTTATTTTTTCATTTTTTCTTATCTTCTTGTCTTTACAAAAGCTACACATATTCTACTGGGATGTATCTATGGATTTGTTAATGTTTATAATGCTTACTCTTTTTTCCCGTTCTTCTTCACTTAAAAAAAAGAAAGACAGAAATCTAGTCATCTAAAAGACGGCATACCCCAAGACTACAACAGTTTGCTTTCTTGAGTCCTCCGCTCTGTGAGGGAACTCACCCTTTTCTCTCATCCATTTTTCCTTCACCTTGTTTTTCTGTTATTTTCCTCATAAAAGGAATGGAAGGAAAGAGTGCGACACGGTCGTGGAGTCTTGGTCACCTGACCAGACGTGCCAGCTGATTGTGTTCAGGATGCACTGTCCGTCTGTCTGTCCTGTGTCTCCCAAACAGACTTTTGCTTTGTTTCTGTTTGTTTAATGGTCCGTCGGCCACCACGACAATGTAGGAATAACCGTTAGCCCACGTCTGACTCTGAACACGCTGGTATTTCTGCTGTAAATGCTGACCTCTGACCTTTAACCTCCCTTTTCACTTATTGACCTTTCACCTTGACCTCTTTTCATTCATTATGAATATTTCTTAATGGTTCATCTTCATCAACTAAGTGCTTTATAATTTTTTCCACAGAATCCACATAGAGATGCTACCGGTCTCTTGTGAAAAGAGAAAGATCCACACCAGCTGTTTGTTTACCGCGACAGATTTCTATTCACAATAGCCTAGAACCAATTTTTCTTTACATATATACTTTAGCTTTATACTGTATTCTCAGATATCATTGTCCTATAAGAGCCCAGAAACAGAGGGCTATCCTGTAGAAGTCCCTTGACGACATTCCAAACATAGACAGGCACTAAACTGAGGGGAAAACAGGAAATGACTAACTGTTCCTGTGGTGACCTCGGAACAGCAATCCGACCAATGAGAGGCAGTGATATCAGGGTCAGGGGTTATCTTATCCCTAATCATTGTCATCTTCATCTGGTAAAAAGTTGCTCCTGTCGTATTATTTGTTGCAGACAGCTGGATAGCTTAGTTTGAGTTTACGGCTTGAACGGTTGTGGTTGAACCACGGTTATCGAATCAGTGCTCTTGAACAGACCGTAATATGAACTTGAAATGTCAAAGTGACAAGAAGTGGTAACTTATCTAAACGGCAGTTGGGATGAAGTTCGGCTTCTTTTGACACTTGTTCTGCTAAAGTATAACTAATCAACAATGTTACTCATAGAAGTAGTATTATTCTCAAAACATGAAGTATAAGGTCTGATAAAATCATTTTTGTGTTCTCTGGAATGGTAGAATGTTACAGTTTATTTGTTCTCACATAGTAATATTAAGACTTAACAGCAGCCATAGGACAATCTCGAGCAAATCATCACAATTAGCCCTCTTGATAGGAGACGGAATGGAAAACAGGAAACTCTGGAATATAGAACTCAAGGCCTCAAAAGTCCTGAAGAGAAACGATTCACTCTGCACTGTCTGTATGTACAAGGGGGGTTGTGGTTGGTTGAGAAAATCAAGAGGACTGCACTGAACTCCCGGGATGTAAATATTAAAAGACGAGAGAAAAATGTATGATTTTTAAATGGGCTTCCTTAGGATCGATGATGTTTACACAACACTCTCAATGGAGGTGCATCTCAGTCCGTGGTCCTTAGTTATACTTGTCAGCGGACTTACCATGACAAGGACCCTGAACTGCTGTATGTAAGAGAACGAGGAAGTGATATAATGACCCCCAACATTTGACTCCTAAACTTCTGCCCTGTCTAGTTGAACTCCCTCTTCCCATCTCTCTGCAGGATGATGTTGTTGCCGTTTAGTCTCCCATCACTGCTTCCTCCTCTCGTGCAAGACGGTCAGAGCCGAGGGCAGGTGACATGGAGAGAGACATCCTCATCCCATGCTCTATAGGGGAATCCCCTGGACTACTGCTCTCCCTTTCCAAATCCTCCTCTTCTCCTTCCTCCTCTTCTTCCTCCTCTTCCCCATCCTCCTCCACCTTGCCTTCCTGCCCCAGGCCAGCGAGGCCACTCCTTGTGTTCCTGGGTGTGGTGGAGGCCTGGTTAGAAGCCTGCAGGGGGTGGTGGAGGTTGTAGCTGCCCTCTAGGTCCACTTCCTCTGGGGTGAGGCCGTTCTCCATCCCTCTCTCCCTCTCCACCCTGGATGAGGCCCATTCCTCGAGGGGGGCCCTATCTTCACTCTCGCTCAGGTACCTAGGATAGGATAGGGACTTCAGTCTACTTGCAATGACTGTAATATGTTGTTTTTCCCCCCTACTAAACGTAGTTGAATGCACTAACTATAAGTAGCTCTGGGAAAGAACCTCTGCTAAATTACGAATATGTAAATATAAAATGTAAACAAGCATCTCTTACCTCCACAGGGCTAGGGGGTCTGGGTCTGCCCGGGGTTGGGGTGGCCTCTGGGGCCCGTGTTCCCCCAGGGAGCTGGGGTTGTGGGCCCCCCTCTTACGCCTGGACTTGCTGGTGTGGTTGACCTGGAGGTGCATGGCCATCAGCTCGGCTGAGCAGGTACGGAAGGGACAGAACAGGCACTGGTTAAGGGTGACCCCTGCTCCTCCTCCTCCTCCACCACCACTTCCCGGTACTCCATCCTCCTCCAGACCTCCGAGCCCAGGGGAGGGGCGGCGGGAGAGATCCAGGGGCTGGGACAACAAGCCTCCCTCCTGGGTGCCCCGAGCTGATCCCCCTCCCATCCGCTCCCTCCCATTAGCTGGCACCATGCGGCTGGTGGTGAGTGGTTTGCGGCGGGACACTTTGGGCGCCTTTGGCGGGGGCGGGGTGGGGGTAGGGGACTCCCCCGTCCACCCTCCCTCCATCCCCCCCTGGTACAGCGCCCCCATCACCCCGGATAGGTACCGGTACTGGCTCTCCAGATCTGCCTCCCTCAGTCCTCCCATGGCCTTCCCATGGTCCCTGTCTTGCTGCTCGGGAAGGCCCAGGATCCAAGGCTGGTGCTGGTTGTGTCTGGAGGAAGCGGTCTCTGCCGGGGTTCTGGCGGCTGAGCCATGGGTGAAGCTCTGGGGCCGGCGCTGTTTGGCCATCCCCTCCCTTCCCTCCCCCCGTGGTGCTCCTCCACCACCTCCCAGAGAGGCGGAAGTGAGGCCGGGGGAGGAGGCGGTGGATGAAGAGGCCCCCATGGCGTTCCTCTGTTCTCTGTGGTGCCTCTGGAGGTGGTACTTTAGAGAGCCTGACTGGGTTCCCGCGTAGTCACAGTGGGGACATTTATACGGTCTCTCCCCTGAAAGAGGTACATAAACTAGTTGTGGTTATCACGGGCATATTATAATGGAGGAATGTCAGTAGATGTTACACTATACTATACTATGCTATGCTATGCTATGCTATGCTATACATGGAGAGAAACATTTGTATTATTTTAATTCTGCACAAAAAACAAACAATTTAGACAGGACCACCGGACTAAATATGGACCAGCCCATCTGGCATTTGCCTGAACTGCCCTAGTCTGTTTCTGACCACAGAGAAAAAAAAAACAATTATATGGACCTTGATTCCTGGATTTCTGCTATGGAATAAAAGAGGGGGAACTATAGGGTTGAAGTATTATATGAGCTTGTAGTACCACATTACAAACCACAGATGGCAGTATCCCATCACAATCTAAAACCCTGATTGGCTTTGATAAGGAGGACATTAGATTAAAAACCCCATCAGCCTCAGAGGTGTTGAAAGTGATTATTGCTAGTAGCAATCTACTTAAGTATAATGATTCACCTAATTAATTACAACAGACAGTGGAGATGGTCATATTTAGGACTCAGAAACACTTGAGAACACATGAATTTAATGGCACATGTAAATGTAGTCAGTGTGCATGTAGTTAAGGTTTAGTGTTCTAGAGTAGATTGTATTGTTAGTGATTATTTGCTGAATTCCAAATGGACCTCTAGCCCCTACTTCCTAGCCACTCTGAGATCTCATTGGACAGGTAGAAGCAATATGGCGACATTTCCACACAGCCGATCAGAAGGTGAGATGAAGCCACACTACATGACCAAAAGTATGTGGACACCTGCTCGTCGAACATCTCATTCCAGAATTATGGGCATTAATATGGAGTTTGTCCACCCTTTGCTGCTATAAAAGCCTCCACTCTTCTGGGAAGGCTTTCCACTAGATGTTGGAATATTGCTGCGGGGACTTGCTTCCATTCAGCCACAAGGGCATAAGTGAGGTTGGGCACTGACGTTGGGCGATTAGTGCTGGCTCGAAGTCGGTGTTCCAATTCATCCCAAAGGTGTTTGATGAGGATGAGGTCAGGGCTCTGTGGAGGCCAGTCAAGTTCTTCCACACCAATCTCGACAAAACATTTCTGTATGGACCTTGCTTTGTGCACGGGGGCATTGTCATGCTAAAACAGGAAAGGGCCTTCCCCAAACTGTGGCAAAAAAGTTGGAAACACAAAATAATCTAGAATGTCATGGTATGCTGTAGCGTTAAGATTTCCCCTCACTGGAACTAAGAGGTCTAGCCCAAACCTTGAAAAACACCTCAAGACCATTATTCCTCCTCCACCAAACGTTACAGTCGGCACTATGGTTTTGGGCAGGTAGCGTTCTCCTGGCATCTGCCAAACCCAGATTAGTCCATCGTACCGCCTGATGGTGAAGCGTGATTCATCACTCCAGAGAACGTGTTTCCACTGCTCCAAAGTCCAATGGCGGCAAGCTTTACACCACTCCAGCCAACATGGTGTATGGTGATCTCAGGCTTGTGTGCGGCTGCTCGGCCATGGAAACCCATTTCATGAAGCTCCCGACGAACAGTTCTTGTGCTGACGTTGCTTCCAGGAGGCAGTTTGGAACACGGTAGTGAGTGTTGCAACCGAGGACAGACGATTTTTATGTGGTCTGTTCTGTGATCTTGCCTACCACGCGGCTGAGCCGTTATTGCTCCCAGATGTTTCCACTTCACAATAACAGCACTTACAGTTGACCGGGCAGCTCTAGCAGGGCAGAAATTTGACGAACTGACTTGTTGGAAGGTGGCATCCTATCCTAAGTCACTGAGCTCTTCAGTAAGACCATTCTACTGCCAATGTTTGTCTATGGAGATTGCATGGCTGTGAGCTCGATTTTATACACCTGTCTGCAACGGGTGTGGCTGAAATAGCCGAATCCACTAATTTAAAGGATATACTTTTGTAGATCCGCATACTTTTGTTTATATACTGTATTACTATGCACTTATACTGTATCTTAGCCACTCATCTCAGATCTACAGGAGTGCACTGGCCCTAGGTTGTATAGACACAGCATAAGTGTCCTAAGCCCTAGGGTGTAGGATTTAGGGGCTAGGGGTCGATTTTGGATCCAGCCATTGTTAGGTGTGTTGGGGGTTGGGGGCTAGTGGCAGGCTCACCTGTGTGAACTCTCAGATGCACTTTAAGGTGATGGGACGAGCGGAAAGCTTTACCGCAATAGGGGCAGTCTTTCACCCCTGTGCCTCGCACACGCTCCCTAGAAGTCACGGACGAACCTGAAGATGACCCAGATAGACCGTTCTCTCCTGGAGAGAGAGGAAGGGGGAGAGAGAGAGAGAGAGAGAGACAGAGAGAGAGAGAGAGAGAGAGAGAGAGAGAGAGAGAGAGAGAGAGAGAGAGAGAGAGGGAACAAGGGAGGGTGAGAGGGTGAGAGAAAGGGGGGAGGGAGTAGAGACAGAGGGGGGAGGGAGAGAGAGGGGGAAAGAGAAAGAGGGGGGAGAGCAAGAAGGGGAAGACGGGAGGGAGAGAATAAGAAAGTGGTATTGATAGTTAATTGCATTGCTAGACGCTACTCTCACACTCTGCTACTCTCCCACTCTTTCTACAAGCTTTTTATTTGTGCCCTTATTCTCTCTAATGAAAACAAATGGGAGACATGTTGGGGACGTTTTGGAGGTGAAGCCATGTCACTGTACCTTGGAACTGTGACATCACTGAGTGGAACCCTCCACCGGCTGCTGACTGATGTTGAGGTCCACTTTGAAGTTTGGACTCCTGTCTTCCCTCGCTACTACCTCCTCTCCCACCTCCTCCTCGTCCCCCCCCACTCCGGCTCGCCCCTCCATCCTCCTCTCCTCCTCCGGCGTGGCGCGGGGGGTGACCGTGGTTCTTATGGGGCCGCTGGATGTGGACGCGGGCGTGCGCCACCACCTGCTGCAGGCTCCGGAACAGCTTCCCACAGTCGGGGCACTCCCATGGGGCTCCGGAGGACGGAGGCTCCTCTCGGGGATCCAGACCTCCAAGGTAGGCCCTGACCTGCTCAGCCTCTCCCACCACGGAGCTCCTGGATGGGGCTCGGTGCAGTTGCTGGGTCCTCTGCGTCTGCCTCTGAGCCTGCTGGGCTTGCTGGGCCTGTTGAGCTGCTACTAGGCTACGAGCTACCAGCTGCCACATGGCTATCTGGTCCCCTCCATCTGCCGCTGTCTCTCCTCCTCCTCCCCCTCCTCCTCCGCTCCCATTCCCCATCTCCGCCACCTGAGCCACGGCCTGCAGCCGCTCCATGCAGCTGGCGCCGCCACCACCATCGCTGGGCAACCCCAGGTAGCCCAAGATGGCCGATTTACTAGAGACTCCGGCGCCGTCCCGCTCAGCCCTTGCTCGTCCCCCTCTCCCCCCTCCACCACGAGCCAGCAAGAGGCTGGAGTAGAGAGCGTTGAGGCCCTGGCTGGTGACCGAGCCTTTGAGGCCTCTTTGTTCAGCCCCGGCCATAGGAGCCAGCAGCCCCCCCAGCCCCCCCAGCCCTGCCTTCAGGCCCAGCTTGTTGAGGTGCACCTGTAATAGAGGTCATAAAGTCACTTGTATAATAAATGCACAATGTCTTCAATCGTTTGACACCTGCAATTTTAGCATAGACTAGGGTTGAAAAGGGTTGGAAACGTTCCGGTAAATTTACGGAATTTTTTCAGAAATTTTCCATGGGAAGTTAAGCCCGGGAATTTGGGGAATTTTGTTTAAATTCATCAAAAAAGTTAGCTTATAACAGTGAACCTTTTTTGTGGGATACACACAAGGCAATTCTAGGTCTTGTGGCATACTTTGGTTAAACTATCCCCAATTCAATGGAATCGCAACCCTCTGTATGCACAGTGCATTCTTCCATCACATGTACAGCTGATTCTCAAGATCTTGCACACTAATGAGATGCTATTGAGCCCACACTACTACACTGTCTGAGACAAGGACTACATGCTTTCTGGTAAGTTTTGATTACAATAGTGGGTGGGGTGAATATATTTTATATGACATACATATTTTTTTGTTAACTAGTAAATAGTAGCCTACAGCAAAGTATGTTTAAATCATTTCTAACTTGTTAACAATTTCTGCTAGTTAGTTTTTACTACCATGTGGGTTTTCGCTTGCTTGAGCCTGCTAGTGTTAATTCATCTGTTTGCATACATGTTTAATTTGAAAATATTTATCTTACAAAGGAGTTATTTAATCTAACTGCTTAACTATTTATCTGACCATGGAATTGTATTTTTTATTATAATTTATTTTTATTTTTTACAATTGTTTTTCTAATCTTTACAGGAAAATGCCACGGGCACTATCTGATGTGTGGAGACATTTCCCTGCAGCTAATGTAGAAGGAAAATCTGTGTACATTTGAAAATACTGTGACAAATCATATGTGAAGAATGCAACAAAGATGCAGAATCATCTGGCCAAGTGCATAAAGTTCCCTCAGCGCTCACAACAAGCAACCTCTGACAAAAGTCCCTCTACTTCTATTCGAGGTGAAAATGATGAATCAGACACCTTATCGATAGCAACAGCTCATGGTCCTGCTGAAATCAGAAGTTGTTTTGACTCAATGGAGGAACGTAGTCAGAGAAATGCTGATGAATGTCTTGCTCGAGCTGTGTATGCAACTCATTCACCTCTGATGCTCACAGGCTATGTGTATTGGAAGAGATTTCTGAATGTTCTTCGCCCAGCATACACCCCTCCAACCAGACATGCTTCACCTACTCATTTGCTGGATGCTGAGTTCAACAGCGTTCAAGTGAAGGTCAAGCAAATCATAGAGAAAGCAGACAAAATTGCAATCATCTCTGATGGGTGGTCGAATGTTCGTGGGGCAAGGAATAATTAACAACATCATCTCCACCCCTCAACCAGTATTCTACAAGACCACAGACACAAGAGACAACAGACACACCGGTCTCTACATTGCAGATGAGCTGAAGGCAGTCATCAATGACCTTGGACCACAGAAGGTATTTGCTGGTGACAGACAATGCTGCGAACATGAAGGATGCTTGGTCTAAAGTGGAGGAGTCTTACCCTCACATCACACCTATTGGCTGTGCTGCTCATGCATTGAATCTGCTCCTCAAGGACATCATGGCACTGAAAACAATGGATACACTCTATAAGAGAGCCAATGAAATGGTTAGGTATGCGAAGGGTCATCAAGTTATAGCAGCAATCTACCTCACCAAGCAAAGTGAGAAGAATAAGAGCACCACATTGAAGCTGCCCAGCAACACCCGTTGGGTTGGTGTTGTCATCATGTTTGACAGTCTCCTGGAGGGGAAGGAGTCTCTCCAACAAATGGCCATATCACAGTCTGCCGGTATGAACAGCCCCATCAAGAGGATCCTCCTGGATTATGTATTTTGGGAGAGTGGTAAGCAGCCTGAAACTCCTGAAACCTATAGCAGTAGCCATTGCACGGATTGAGGGAGACAATGCCATCCTGTCTGATGTTCAGACTGCTTGCAGATATAAGAGAAGAAATCCGTACTGCCCTGCCCACTTCACTGTTGCTCCAAGCAGAGGAAACTGCAGTTCTGAAATGCATCAAAAAGTATGAAGACTTCTGCCTGAAGCCCATACACACGGCAGCGTACATGTTGGACCCCAAGTATGCTGGCAAGAGCATCCTGTCTGGTGCAGAGATCAACAAGGCCTATGGTGTCATCACTACCGTGTCTCGCTCCCTTGGCCTGGATGAGGGCAAGGTTCTTGGCAGTCTGGCGAAGTACACTTCCAAGCAAGGGCTTTGGGATGGAGATGCAATATGGCAGTCGTGCCAACATAGTTCATCAGCCACCTGGTGGAAGGGACTTTGTGGATCTGAGGCTATTTCCCCTGTTGCCTCCATCATCCTCCAAATCCCACCAACATCAGCCGCCTCAGAGCACAACTGGTCCTTGTTTGGGAACACACCAAAGCACGCAACAGGCTGACCAATACAAGGGTTGAAAGATTGGTGGCCATCCGGGCAAATTTGAGGCTTTTTGAGCCTGACAATGAGCCATCCTCAACCATGTTGGAAAGTGACAGTGAAGATGAGGCCTCGGAGTCTTATGTTCGAGAGGTGGACATTGAGGAGGTCCAGGGAGAAGACATGGAAGCCTGAGAGGAAGACAGCCAAAGCTTTAGTTTCTAGACTGTCATTTTACAGATGTATGTCGAAAACGTTTTTGTGAGATGCGAATGGTCATTGGGGATCATTCAATATTCCCTTTCTTTTGTTGTTCAGTGAAATCATCCCATGTGAAGAGTCAACTCATTTAATTAAAGTTCAATTCATAACTTTTTTCTTTTTTTTTCTATTGGAAGGATTCAATCATTTGCAATTATGTCTACTTATGATAAGGTAAAAGGTTTATGTTTCCGTCTCAATATGATATGGTAAATATATCCAATGCAAAAAAACATCTACATTTAAATGGTATTAATATTAATTTGCATGTATTCCCGTTAATTCCCATATATTCCCGTTAATTCCCACGGAAAGTTTCCACCTCTGAATATTCCCCAAAATGAGCAACCCTAACATAGACCCTAGCATAGACACACATACATACCAGTGGAGGCTGCTGAGGGGAGGACGGCTCATAATGATGTCCGGAACGGAGAAAATGGAATGGCATCAAGCACCTGGAAACCATGTGTTTGATGTATTTGATACCATTCCACTGATTCCCCTCTAGTCATTACCTTGAGCCCATTCTCCCCAATGAAGGTGCCACCAACCTCCTGTGACACACACTAGGTTACCTACCTTCATGTGGTTCTTGAGGAACCAAGGCTCCTTGAAGCCACGGCCGCACACCTGACATTTGTGGTCCAGAGAATCCTTGTGCTTCCTCATGTGGCCCTTCAGGAACCAGGACTGGGTGAAGCGCTGGCCGCACGTCTCACAGCGGAAGGCCGGCAGAGGCGGAGCCCCTGGGGCCAGGGTGGGGGTGGGAACGAGAGTGTCTGGGATGGGGGTGGGGATGATGGTAGTGGTGGTGGTTACGATGGGGGGGTGTCTGGGGGTGTAGGGGGGCAGGGCGGGGAGTTCCACCGGGGGGGAGAGGGACAGGGAAGGGTGGCTGTCGTGGAGGTGTGCGGCCAGGCGTTCTTCCTGGCTGGCAGAGAAGGAGCACAGGGTGCACTTGTACGGGTTGTGGAGGATGCGGACGTGACGAGACAGCTCCGAGGCTGTGCGGAATTTGCCCTTGCAGGCGTGGCAGCGGAATGCGGGTGCTGCCGCTGTGGCCAGGGCGGCTTCTTCTAAGATGGCAGGACCCGTGCCACCCAGGCCGCAGGAAGAGGAGTAGGGGGAGGTGAGGGAGAGGGGCACCTCCTCGGTCAGCGAAGGGCTCAGCGGTGTGCTCTCATCCATTAGGAACGGCTGGAGGGTCTGGTGATCCATCTGCAGAGCCTCCTCTAGAGCATCCCCATCCCCATCCTCCCCTCTCAGTCCCTGGGTTAGAGATACAGACAGCAGGGGACTCTGGCGGTGGCTGTGGTGGTTCTGCCCCACGTCGTTGTGGTTCTGGTGGGCTTTGAGATGCGCCGTGGACCCCGTCCCAATGATGCTCCCGGTCGTGGTACCGGTGTTGCGGTACAGAGCTGAGGCGCGGCGGTCCCGGTCCAGACTGTGAGCGCGGGCGTGGAGCGACAAGATACTCTGGAAGCGGAATCTCTTCCCACAAACCAGACAGGGGAACTTGAGTCCGGCCGCTCCCCTAGAAACACCCTTCCTCCCGGGCAGAGACCCTAACAGACTCCCCCCGTCCTTATGGAAGAGCTGGAGGTCTAGCTCATCACTACAGGTGGCACCCTGCTGCCCGGAGGACAGTGCCAGCTCCAGGGCCCCAAACCCGGTGAGAGGGGCCGATGATGTCGGAGTGACCGGAGGAGAGCTCTCCGGAGAGGGGCTACACACCTCCGGAAGACCCCCCGGGAAAAGAGCCACGGCCGGGGTGGGTGACGAAGGGGCTGACAGCTCCTCTTCATCCTCCTCCTCTTCCTCATCGTGGTGGTTGAGGGGGAAGGAGGAAAGGGGGAAGTAGGGGGTGGTCGACAGGGGTTCTGGTGTGTGGGACAGGGCTGAGGGGCTGTGTGAAAGGGAGAGGTGGGAGGTAGAGTTAGGAGAGGCCTGGGGACTGTGGTCCAGCGATGGTAGTGTAGGGGGTGACTGGGGCAGCTCACACGAAAGAGCCAACACACATTCAGGAGGAGAATCCATTCTCTGTGTGTGAGAGAGAGAAAAATAGAGAGAGAGTTAAAGGGAGAGAGATAAAGAGAGAGATAAAGAGAGAGATAACGAGAGAGAGATAAAGAGAGCGATAAAAAGAGAGAGATAAAGAGAGAGATAACGAGAGATAAGGGAATGGATATACTACAAGAGGAAGACACTTCGGACAATTGAGATGAACCCGTTTATGGTCGGAATATATCCGTATTTCAATGGAAATGTAGTAGTATGAAGGAGTAGTGCAGGGACTCAACAGTGTTCTGTGTACTGAGGTCAGAACAGGTCAGTAGGCTATTTGAGGATAAACGTATGATGATGCAGTACTGACCAGTACTGTGTGTATGACTATGCCATGCTTGACTATGTGTACCGTTAGTATAGGGACCCACCAGTCGTGCGTTTACTGCTATGCCATGCTTCAGTTTCTTGGCAGACGGGGGACACACTGCTTTGATGGCCACCTCCTTTAGTCCTCTGGGGAACACACACATTCAATATGTTCAAACATATGTTTAAAAAAAGATTTTAAACCAAACATATTGCAACTCATCCTGCTGCTTATCCCATTACACCAAAAAGAACATAATGTCCATCCTGCCTGCCTGTCTGCCTGTCTGTCTGTCTGTCTGTCTGTCTGTCTGTCTGTCTGTCTGTCTGTCTGTCTGTCTGTCTGTCTGTCTGTCTGTCTGTCTGTCTGTCTGTCTGTCTGTCTGTCTGTCTGTCTGTCTGTCCTCTTGCCTGCCTGCAGGTGTGTGTGCTTAAATGTGTAACAGGTGGTCACCTGTTTGATGTGCAAGATACATCCTGTACTTAACCATATGTTTGATGTCTGTGTATATGATATGTGTGTCTGTGTGTTTGTGTGTGTGTGCGCATGCGTGTGTGTTGGTACGTGCATGTGTGTCCGTGTGTGTGTGTGTGTGAGCTAAGGGCACCACAGGACATGGACTGTCCCAAACAGGATGGGCGCGAGATGTTTTGACTTCCCCACACACCCTTCCTGTGAACACATACAGCAGCAGCTTCATCAGGAATGGACACACACACACGCACATCTGAGCCTAAAGAAACACAACCAACCACACACACACACACACACACAGAACACATACAACCACACAAACAACATACCTACTGCATTTGAACTTACTCATGTAATACAAGAACAGACACTAAACATATTTCATGTTTTCCACCCACAACTGTAGCGATAGAGCCGAGAAAAAACATTGCAAACACACGATCATCATCATTATGGCCAAACACTAGTAGGCTACATCTGTGTGTTCATATAGACAGTATGTCTGTGCGTGTGTGTGTGTGTGTCAGCGCGCCAGAATCACAAAGACACTCTCATGTATCCAGTTGACATTTTAGCTCCGCCATGACTAGCAGGGATATCACGCAATATCAATCATGTATCCCCTCTCTCGCTCTCTTCCTTCTCCTCCCTCTCTTCCCTCTCTCCTTCTTAATCCACCGTTATTGTTCCTTCTTCCCCCGTCTCTCTTTCTTTCTCGCGCTCCCTCCCTCCCCGATTCCATACTCCTCCCATCCCCCTCTCTTTCTCTCTCATTCTCTCTCTCTCTCCCTCTTTCCTCTATTATTCACTCATTTTCTTTCATTCTCTCGCTCCCTTTCTTTCTCTCCTGCGGTGGAGCCAGTTGGCACAGTGCCAGGGAATGCTGATATCAGCTGGTAGATTGGGGCCTGCCAACATGGCGAGGGGAGAAAGGAGAAAAAGAAGAGACAGACAGTGAAAGAGAGAGAAATGGGGGAACAGAGAGAGAGGTGGGAGGCAGAAGAGAGAGAGACAGCGAATGAAACCTAACCGAATTAAAAGATCCGATGGTGATTTGATGGTGATGTGATTTGCATTTTCTAATATGAAAAAAGGCTGATTGCGAACTGGGGTTTTGTTGTAGGTAGGTATTCATGGTGGTAGCGGGGCGGTGGACAGTGTGTGTGTGTGGTGTGTGTGTGTTAGTATCGTCTGATGTGATGGCATTATCATATTAATATCAGCGTCACCACTGCATTGTTCTGCCGTGACAGCGGCCACCGTGCCCAACCAGCCTTGTCATACCAATAAAGCTTCTCCAAATGTGGATAGATGGAGAGAGGAGATAAGGTGCTAGACAAAGGGGAAGGCGGGGAGAGAGGGAGAGAGAGAGAGAGAGAGAGAGAGAGAGAGAGAGAGAGAGAGAGAGAGAGAGAGAGAGAGAGAGAGAGAGAGAGAGAGAGAGAGAGAGAGAAAGCGAGAGGGGTACATGGTGTGATCAACCAACACAAACAAGTAGTAGTTTTCAACACAGCTACAATTCATTTGATTCAGATGACGAATGTGTGCTTGATCAGATTCCCCCAATGGAACTGTAATAAAGCATGCACTAAATGACGCCTACGGCTGATTTAAACAAGACTTCTGAGCGCTTAAAATGACTCTTATGTTTTCCATACCATCGCACACATACAAGTTCTTTTAGCTGTACATATTGACAGGTGTTTGGGCCATATACTCGATGTGTAAGTTTGTATAGATCATGTCATGTGTTCATATCACTACGAATGTGTACAGTGTGTGCCGTACAGAGTATGTGTATTTGTACGACTTCAGATCTCAGTGTACAAAGAATGTACAAACATAACTATATTTGTGGTTTTGAGCGGGACACAGTTCAAGCAAGTCAGTACACGGTGGTTATGGTTCTTCATACAGATGTAGGATCTTAATTTGAGCCAGATTGCTACAGCAAGTAAAATTTAAAAAAAAAAAAAATTATTTCACCTTTATTTAACCAGGTAGGTTCTCATTTGCAACTGCGACCTGGCCAAGATAAAGCATAGCAATTCGACACATACAACAACACAGAGTTACACATGGAATAAACAAAACATTCAGTCAATAATACAGTAGAAAAATAAGTCTATATACAATGTGAGCAAATGAGGTGAGATAATGGAGGTAAAGGCAAAAAAAAGGCCATAGTGGCGAAGTAAATACAACACAGCAAGTAAAACACTGGAATGGTAGATTTGCAGTGGAAGAATGTGCAAAGTAGAAATGGAAATAATGGGGTGCAAAGGAGCAAAATAAAGAAATAAATACAGTAGGGGAAGAGGTAGTTGTTTGGGCTATATTATAGATGGGCTATGTACAGGTGCAGTAATCTGTGAGCTGCTCTGACAGCTGGTGCTTAAAGCTAGTGAGGGAGATAAGTGTTTCCAGCTTCAGATATTTTTGCAGTTCGTTCCAGTCATTGGCAGCAGAGAACTGGAAGGAAAGATGACCAAAGGAGGAATTGGCTTTGGGGGTGACCAGTGAGATATACCTGCTGGAGCGCATGCTGCGAGTGGGTGCTGCTATGGTGACCAGTGAGCTGAGATAAGGCGGGGCTTTACCTAGCAGAGACTTGTAGATAACCTGTAGCCAGTGGGTTTGGCGACGAGTATGAAGCGAGGGCCAACCAACGAGAGCGTACAGGTCGCAATGGTGGGTAGTGTATGGGGCTTTGGTGACAAAACGGATGGCGCTGTGATGGACTGCATCCAGTTTGTTGAGTAGAGTGTTGGAGGCTATTTTATAGATGACATCACCGAAGTCAAGGATCGGTAGGATGGTCAGTTTTACGAGGTTATGTTTGGCAGCATGAGTGAAGGATGCTTTGTTGCGATATAGGAAGTAGATTCTAGATTTAATTTTGGATTGGAGATGCTTAATGTGAGTCTGGAAGGAGAGTTTACAGTCTAACCAGACACCTAGGTATTTGTAGTTGTCCACGTATTCTAAGTCCGAGCCGTCCAGAGTAGTGATGCTGGACGGGCGAGCAGGTGCGGGCAGTGATCGGTTGAATAGCATGCATTTAGTTTTACTTGCGTTTAAGAGCAGTTGGAGGCCACGGAAGGAGAGCTGTATGGCATTGAAGCTCGTCTGGAGGTTAGTTAACACAGTCTCCAAAGAGGGGCCAGAAGTATACAGAATGGTGTCGTCTGCGTAGAGGTGTATCAGAAAATCACCAGCAGCAAGAGCAACATCATTGATGTATACAGAGGAGAGAGTCGGCCCGAGGATTGAACTCTGTGGCACCCCCATAGAGACTGCCAGAATTAATATGGGGATTATAATTAATGGACATTTTTTGTAGGGGTTTATACATTTTAAAGTCTGACATTTTAAAGTAGAAATAACAAACTTTAGAATACTTTTTTACCTTGACTATACTACAAGTTTGCATTTCATGCTGTGCAGGAAAACACTTAGGAACAAAAAGAGTGATCAAATTAAGATGTTAGGGTGTGGATCCTAATGTATCAAAGATATTGTGTAAAGGTTCATAATAATGTTAACTGAAGGCAGCTGCTGAGAATCAGGATATCTATGGACAGATGTGTGATGGGGGTCATAGGAGCATTTTCCTCTAATTGTTATGGCCCTTAGGTACTCGTTACAGTAGAGTAGTTGACAATGTGTGCTGTATTGCATACATTGCCGTTATGATTCTTCATACATACAGTTGAAGTCGGAAGTTTACATACACTTAGGTTGGAGTCATTAAAACTCATTTTTCAACCACTCCACAAATTTCTTGTCAACAAACTATAGTTTTGACAAATCTACTAATTGACCTCATTTGAGTCAATTGGAGGTGTACTTGTGTACTTATATTTCAAGGCCTATCTTCAAACTCAGTGCCTCTTTGCTTGACATCATGGGAAAATCAAAAGAAATCAGCCAAGACCTCAGAAAAAAAAGTTGTAGACCTCCACAAGTCTGGTTCATCCTTGGGAGCAATTTCCAAACACCTGAAGGTACCACGTTCATCTGTACAAACAATAGTACGCAAGTATAAACACCATGGGAAGACACAGCCATCATACCACTCAGGAAGGAGACGCGTTCTGTCTCCTAAAGATGAAAGTACTTTGGTGCGAAAAGTGCAAATCAATCCCAGAACAAGAGCAAAGGACCTTGTGAAGATGCTGGAGGAAACAGGTACAAAAGTATCTATATCCACAGTAAAACGAGGCCTATATCGACATAACCTGAAATGCCACTCAGCAAGGAAGAAGCCACTGCTCCAAAACCGCCATTAAAAAAGCCAGACTACGGTTTGCAACTGCACATAGGGACAAAGATCATACTTTTTAGAGAAATGTCCTCTGGTCTGATGAAACAAAAATAGAACTGTTTGGCCATAATGACCATCGTTATGTTTGGAGGAAAAAGGGGGAGGCTTGCAAGCCGAAGAACACCATCCCAACAGTGAAGCACGGGGATGGCAGCATCATGTTGTGCATTGCTGCAGGAGGGACTGGTGCACTTTACAAAATAGATGGCATCATGAGGAACGAAAATTATGTGGATATATTGAAGCAACATCTCAAGACATCAGTAAGGAAGTTAAAGCTTGGTCACAAATGGGTCTTCCAAATGGACAATGACCCCAAGCATACAACCAAAGTTGTGGCAAAATGGCTTAAGGACAACAAAGTCAAGGTATTGGAGTGGCCGTCACAAAGCCCTGACCTCAATCCTATAGAAAATGTGTGGGCAGAACTGAAAAAGCATGTGCGAGCAAGGAGGCCTACAAAGCTGACTCAGTTACACCAGCTCTGTCAGAAGGAATGGGCCAAAATTCACCCAACTTATTGTGGGAAACTTGTGGAAGGCTACCCGAAACGTTTGACCCAAGTTAAACAATTTAAAGGCAATGCTACCAAATACTAATTGAGTGTATGTACATTTCTGACCCACTGGGAATGTAATGAAATAAATAAAAGCTGAAATAAATAATTTGCTCTACTCTTATTCTGACATTTCACATTCTTAATAAAATAAAGTGGTGATCCTAACTGACCTAAGACAGGGAATTTTTACTAGGATTCAATATCAGGAATTGTGAAAAACTGAGTTTAAATGTACCTGGCTAAGGTGTATGTAAACTTCCAACTTCAACTGTATGTAGGATCTGGGGGTGTTTCCTTAAGTGTGTGAGTTTGTGTACCTGTTTTTGTAAGTGTGTGCGTGTCTACAGTTTATGTGTCTTGTTATTAGTGTGTGTGTACTGCAACTACTGTATGCGTGTGAAGGCCAGTGTGTTCAAATGTGTGTGTGTGTGATAGAGCCTATGTGTGTTTATGTGGGTGTTCGTGCGTTTGTGTGTCTGATGGCTTATGTGTGTGTTTAAGTGTGTGTATGTGTGAGTGAGGGCCTGTGTGAGGGAAAGTGTGTGTGTTTTTGTTTCTCTGTGTGGTACAGTAACTCAGGACCTGCTGTGGTTTTTATCACCGTGGTCACGCGGCAAAACTTCCCCACAGACAGGATTCATTTCCGGTCTTTCACCTTTCCCTGAACCCCGTCTCTCTTTCCCTCTTATTTTCCTCCCTCACTCCCCTCACTTTATCTGGCTTGCACTTTTTCATTACCGCTCTTTTTTTGTTCTTTAGCTTCTCTGAATGGAGGGTGGATTGTCTGACTTCTCTCACTCGCTGTGTCCTGATTCTTGACCTTTGGCCTCACTTCACCGCTTTCTTTCCTCCTCCTCCCCTCTCTCTGTTTTTCCTTCAACTGGCAATGTTTAGTTGGGCACACCGTTGCTAAACGTTATGCAATAGAAGAAAACGTTTCTGTCTACTGGACACGACCCCGTTCTTGCCTCCTCTCCTCTTTATAGTTATCATCCAGATGAAGAGAAGTATGTGACGGGGCATAAGACTATGCAGAATTAATATGTAGGCTATGAACGTGAACTGGAAGTGTAATGCATTAACCCGATTTTTATGCGACAGTGCAGTAAAGAGGTCAGATCTTCTTAGCAGACGCATTCCATGGATGAGTCCCTCAATCAAACTTCGAATATGTAGATCCCAACTCTATCAAGACATAACACTTTATAAAACTAGAGCAATTAGGCCAATCTAAACTCCAATGTGTCCTCATTACAACTTCTATGTGTAACAAGTGTTACACCTTCTGTAACAAGTGTTACACCTTCTGTAACATTCGTGTGAGTGCCTTTTAGCTACAGCAACTGGTAGTTTGAGCCCTACTGGTCTAGACCAGACAGATTCCATAACATCATGGATATTGATGTTGGCTGGGAGACTGAGTGGTCAAGCAGCAAGCTGGCCCCTAGCTTACAGCCCCTAGCTAACAGTAAGTTATGATCCTTATAACGGTCAACATACACTGACTCAGTTTTACCTCATTTCTATCAGCATTTTAAATGTGCAACCAGAGGGGGAAAAAATTGTAGACCACCTTTACTGCACACACAGAGATGTGTACAAAGCTCTCCCTCGCCCTCCATTTGACAAATCTGACCATAATTCTATCTTCCTGATTCCTGCTTACAAGCAAAAATTAGAGCAGGAAGCACCAGTGACTCAGTCTATAAAAAAGTGGTCAGATGAAGCAGATGCTAAACAACAGGACTGTTTCGCTAGCACAGACTGGAATATGTTCCGGGATTCTTCTGAAGGCATTGAGGGGTGCACCACATCAGTGACTGGCTTCATCAATAAGTGCATCGAGGACGTCGCCCCCCACAGTGACTGTACGTACATACCCCAACCAGAAGCCATGGAATACAGGCAACATTCGCACTGAGCTAAAGGGTAGAGCTGCCGCTCTCTGCGGGACTCTAACCCGGAAGCTTATTAGAAATCCCGCTATGCTCTCCGACTAACCTTCAAACAGGCAAAGCGTCAATACAGGACTAAGATCGAATCGTACTTCATTCGGCTCCGACGCGCCTCGGATGTGGCAGGACCTGTAAACTATTACAGACTACAAAGGGAAACACAGCCGAGAGCTACCCAGTGACACAAGCCTACCAGACGTTCTGAATAACTTCTATGCTCGCTTTGAGGCAAGTAACACTGCAACATGCATGAGAGCATCAGCTGTTCCGGACGACTGTGTGATTACACTCTCTGCAGCCGATGTGAGTAAGACCTTTAAACAGGTCAACATTTACAAGGCCGCAGGAGGACCAGACGGATTACCAGGACGTGTACTCCGAGCATGCGCTGACCAGCTGGCAAGTGTCTTCACTGACATTTTTAACCTCTCCCTGTCTGAGTCTGTAATACCAACATGTGTCAAGCAGACCACCATAGTCCCTGTGCCCAAGAACACTAAGGTTACCTGCCTAAATGACTACCAACCTGGAGCACTCACGTCTGTAGCCATGAAATGCTTTGAAAGGCTGGTCATGGCTCAAATCAACACATTATCCCAGAAACACTAGACCCACTCCAATTTGCTCCACAGATGATGCCATCTCTATTGCACTCCACACTGCCCTTTCACACCTGGACAAAAGGAACACCTATGTGTGAATGCTATTCATTGAATACAGCTCAGCGTTCAACACCATAGTGCCCTCAAAGCTCATCACTAAGCTAAGGACCCTGGGACTAAACACCTCCCTCTGCAATTGGATCCTGGACTTCCTGACGGGCCGCCCCCAGGTGGTAAGGGTAGGTAACAACACATCCGCCACACTGATCCTCAACACGGGGGCACCTCAGGGGTGCGTGCTCAGTCCCCTCCTGTACTCCCTGTTCACTCATGACTGCATGGCCAGGCACGACTCCAACACCATCGTTACGTTTGCTGATGACACAACAGTGGTAGGCCTGATCACCGACACGATGGGAGGAGGTCAGAGACCTGACCGTGTGGTGCAAGGACAACAACCTCCCTCAAGGTGATCAAGACAAATGAGGTGATTGTGGACTACAGGAAAAGAAGGACCGAGCATGCCCCCATTCTCATCAACGGGGCTGTAGTGGAGCAGGTTGAGAGATTCAAGTTCCTTGACGTCCACGTCACCAACAAACTAACATGGTCCAAGCACACCAAGACAGTCGTGAAGAGGGCACGACAAAACCTATTTCCCCTCAAGAGACTGAAAAGATTTGGCATGGGTCCTCAGATCCTCAAAAGGTTTTACAGCAGCACCACTGAGAGCATCCTGATGGATTGCATCACCGCCTGGTATGGCCTCCGACCGCAAGGCACTACAGAGGGTAGTGCGTACGGCCCAGTACATCACCGGGGCCAAGCTTCCTGCCATCCAAGACCTCTATACCAGGCGGTGTCAGAGGAAGGTCCTAAAAATGGTCAAAGACTCCAACCACCCTAGTCATAGAGTGTTCTCTCTGCTACCGCACGGCAAGCGGTACCAGAGCGCCAAGTCTAGGTCTAAGAGGCTTCTAAATAGCTTCTACCCCCAAGCCATAAGACTCTTGAACAGCTAATCAAATGGTTACACAGACTTCTACCCCCCCCCCCCCCCCCCCGGAACGCTGCTGCTACTCTCTGTTAGTATCTATGCGTAGTCACTGTAATAACTCTACCTACATGTACATATTACCTCAATTACCTCGACATCGGTGCCCCCGCACATTGACTCTGTGCCGGTTCCCCTTGTATATATCCCCGCTATTGTTATTTACTGCTGCTCTTTAATCATTTGTTGTTCTTATCTCTTACTTTTCTTATTTTCTTAAAACTGCATTGTTGGTTAAGGGCTTGTAAGTAAGCATTTCACTGTAAGGTGAAACGCTAAACCTGCTGTATTCGGCCCATGTGACAAATTAAATGTAATTTGACTTATAGAGTGCGTCCCAAATGGTACCCTAATCCCTATTTAACGCACTACTTAAAGTGGTGCTCCATATAGGGGAAAGGGTGCCATTTGGGACGCATCCATAGTATACTTAAGCAATAAGGCACGAGAGGGTGTGGTATATGGCCAATATACCATGGTTAAGGGCTGTTCTTAAGCACGAAGCAACACGGAGTGCCTGGATACGCCCCTTAGCTGTGGTGTATTGGCCATATACCACAAACCCCCAAGGTGCCTTATTGCTATTATAAACTGGTTACCAACATAATTAGAGCAGTAAAAACAAATGTTTGTCATACCCGTGGTATACGGTCTGATATATCATGGCTGTCAGCCAATCAGCATTCAGGGCTCAAACCACCCAGTTTATAATTAGGCTCATCACACTAACTCTAAAGTTATGTGATACAGCCTTTGCTTTCACCTATCTAATCTTGTTGGATCAGAGGTTACCGGTCTGATTACCTTAATTACAGTGTAATGACAATGTAAGTACACATTGTTATATACGACTATCTGTAATATGTTAATTCAACCATTAAAGGTCTAACTCTAAGAGGAGTACTTGCCATAGTAAGGTTTCTTTGTATGCTACTACAGCTTTGAATGTTTTGAGAGCTGAACATGTGAATGGGATATGCTACTCTAAACTTGCTGAAGGGCTAGGAGTGATTGCTTGTACATGTCTACTAGTACGGGTTTATGCTACGCTACCCTCACTGAGGAGGCCGAGCAGGTGTCTGTCTATCTATCTATCTATCTATCTATCTATCTATCTATCTATCTATCTATCTATCTATCCCACAGAGCCTTAATGACCCAATTAAATCAATCAGTGGCTTGATTGGAATGCTCCTTGAGTGTGTGTGAAAGAGAGAGAGCGAGAGAACACCTGGATGTTGCATCCCTCAAGTGTTGTTCTGAGGAGGTAGGGTACAAGACAGTAAGAGACAGGAAACATAAATGATCATAAAAATCATGAATTCTTACCACTGAATCCAAGCCCAATGCTCTATCTTGATTTTTAACAGCATCTAAAGATGACACACTCTGTCCCTCAAATGATGGCACTTATTTAAAAGTGTTCAAATATGAAATAATAAGATACCTTTTAGGGAGCTAGAGTTTATCTAGTTAAAGTTGGACTGTTTGCTTCAGGTGGGAAATCACAAACTAGGCTGCAAGCTGAAAATGTCAAAAAAAGAAAAGGAAGGCTGTACACTTATCACATTACATTGGTTTCCTGTGGACACATCTAAAGTGTTGAATCAAACTATGGTATGTAGTAGGCCTATGAAAACGGGACATTTAAACATGTCTAAAACATGTTCTGTCGCTGTAGGGTTTGAAACACAGCGACGGGAGTCTCGCTCTTCTCCGGTCACCACAGATGACACGTCTGCTTGTTATCTGGAGAGGAATTTCCTGCTCTCCCTTATGATGTGCGTCAATAACGTGCAACCATTTTCAGTCGCTCTTTCCCCTGCCTTCTCTCTCGCGGCCATCTCAATTAAACAGCCACATTAATGAAATAAATAACTATCAACAAACAATGCGCGGACGCCTAGTCTACATAACGTCCAAAAAACGAGATTAGATTAGTAATTTTCGCAGCTGCTCTTTAGCTGTTAAAATATGATTAAATCCCCTAAATGAACATAGTAACACGATTGTTTAATCTCAAAGCCGTTGACGAGTCACAGTCGTTGCCTACTCTCTGTGTGTCATGTATATCGCTCCCCCATGCTCCATCCATTTTGTTCCTAAATTTTCTATAACAAAAGACTGAAAGGGAGGGGAAAAGACATGAGTGTTGCGGGGAGAAATCGGAGGACAAGAAAAGTGCCATCATGGATTTCATCTTGAATTTCGCTGCCAATCACCCCCTCCATCCCCCTAAAACTAAATCAAACATTATCACATTTTATCCAGCACACGTAGGCTACAGAAAACAACCCTGTAACTTATATTAACCGCCGGGAAACAACTTGTATTTTCAGAATGAGATGTTGCACGCAACACACTTGCTACTTTCTTGCGAAATCACTGTAGCCCAAAGGAGAGAGGTAGCCTATGGCTACAGTGAAGCATGCACTCGTAAGAGGTGACGCTAGGACAAGTTTACCGGTTGTAATAGTAGCCTTGTAAAAGTCGTAGTAAATATAGTAGTAGCATTGTGGGAGGACTATGGTTTTAAAAACCGTTGGATAGGCCTACAGCTGGATAGGTGTAGCCTGGACGAATAGATTAGGCTACCTATTTAGGCTACATCTGGTTAAATTGGTAATCTTAAAAATAATGTGCCGTACGTAATGCGTCTTCAACAAAATAATTATCCTGGTTTATCGTCTCTACCTACAATGTTCTTTCGTTGCAGCTTTGTAAATCACACTCGAACATGTAGTTAACCAAAAAATAAAACGGAAATCAAAGAACATGCTTATTGATCAAATATGCAACTTATTTTTGTCAAAGCTACGATATATGTTTTAATGTTGTGAATTAAACTCGATGTGTAGGCCCATGCATGGATGAATGCAATTGGCATATCTTCTACAGTAGCCAATGATTGTATTACTTAGGCAATAGCAATACATTTAATACAGAACTTAATCAAAGTTGTGTTAGTTTATAGGTTAGCCTACTTGTGCGTTCACTTTAGTTGACTTTTAGTGCACTTCAAATAGCATAACGTAATTCAATTTTTACGGTGTAGGCTTGTTATCCGACAATTCAAGTAGTACATTTTAGGCCCCAAGGTATAACTGAAACTAATCCATCATGATATAGAATCCGTTCTCACTTTTGTCATGTCACCGTATAGGGCTAACGCATGCAGTCGGTCGGCCACGCGCGCACATACAACACCGGCTTCATACATGACACACAGTAAAGTGCCGAAGAGTGCATGGGAACATACATGCAGCACACACACACGCCACACTCTATAGTGCAACCCGCCAATCACTCTCAACAATCCACTCACAATACAAACACATTTCGTTGGACGGTGTATACCATGTGTATCCCGTAGCCTACATACGACTAATAAAACTTGATACATAAAAACTGCAATGTGTAATAAAAAAAAAGCGAGATAAAATGGAGGTACAATGCGCTTCAATCACTGCAACTATAGGGTGATTACACGGATTTGCAAAAAAAAAGTCGTCGTCAGATATTTGTTGTTCATGGAGACAACAACAAACGCGATAAATACAACAATTTTGGAAAGGTTTTACTACAGTGCTACACAACCGCAGTTCCATACCACCCTATATAAAAGTGCACATGTAAACGTATGGATCGTATATATTGTAAATTAACTAGATATTTATGATGAAAGTAAGACTCTATGTACTTACGGGAGAGGCGGCGGGCGGATTAATGACAGGACACGTCATGATTACGTTTCACTTGAATTAAATACATTACGAGTTGGGGAAAAAATGGAAATCAGGGGTTGTTGTATACAAGCATACGCCGTTTTCCCCCTCCCTTAGCTCACCCTGTTCTCCTCCTCCCTTTCGCTCTCTCTCACACATTTTTTCAAACATCCATTTATTGTGCAGTAGTGAGTAAGTGAGTGAATAAGAGAGAGAGAGAGAGAGGGAGCGAGGAGAGTGGGAGGGCGAGTGATGTAGGTTGCAAATGTAATTATAATCTCACGAGCACCATTTTAGAACACTGACACACGGGGCAGACTGCCCGGTTCAGTTGCAGCCCAAAATAACGACACAATATAACCTACTATCAGGTGGTCTCTACTCTATAGCATAGATATAAAGCTACAAAAGTTTGCAGACATATGTCTTATCGAAGTGCGTAAAAGTTATAAAGATTTGACGTGAGGTATCTAAATGTTGTTTTGATAACACATCCCGGAAGCCTATGGTTTTAAAGTTGTAAAAATTGAAGGAAGATTGATAGGCTGTTGTTATCACTGTTTTATAACTGTTTCTGTTTACTCACTGGATCAGTGACTAAAAAGTGACTTTCACTGTTGAAACAAAAAATCTTCTTTTTCATTATGATTCGAATCGGAAGTTTCAAATTTAACTCGGAATTTTTCTGAATCATCCTCCTCCTCTTCTAAATCAGATATTTGAATACCCAAGCACAGCACCCGGTAAAAGTAACTTCACCCCACGTGGGCCCGCGCTCGTGGTGGCGCAGGTGCATTGCCTTTAACCGGCCCACGCGCCTCTCCACGAATTTACTGTACCCGCGCGAGGTACTGACTTCAGCATCTGGCTGACATTTTTTTTTTTTTTATGTATTAGGCCTATCAATAAGGACAGGCACTGGCGTCTATTCTCTACTAATTTGTAAGAACTGTAAGAACTATTGTAAAAAAACATAAAAAAAAAAACAGGAGTCAAGATGATGTTAAGTGGTGAGGTAGAGCTTTATCCCTCATCGCCCCTTACGCGCGCGTGCGCACGCACACACGCACACAGCCAGCCGAGTATTTTCATTCATATTTCCTTCACCTGATGTTCCTTGTAGGCCTAGTGGCCTACTACTATAAATAGCATCCTGACCAATATATTTCTCCTGCTCTTATCACCAGCCCTCATATATTCTCACAGGCCTGTAGAATATAATACATGATTTTATTGAATAACACTTTCAAACATGCTCTTTGTATTTAAATATGAGTTGTTCATTATACAATAATATACATTTACATTTTGGTCATTTTTAGAAGACACTGTCAAAATTGATTTACAGTCAGTGTATTCAACTAAGGTAGGTAAAGACAACCACATATCACAGTCATAGCAATGTTCTATAATAATAATAATAATAACAATAATAATACAAATAAGAGTTATACATTTGCCTTACTGGCTAGAGATGATGATGATACTGTCTGCCTGCCATAATCTACTACCAATAGCCATCTATTGCGTATCAGTGTGAGTGGCATATGTGCAGTGCATGTCTGTTTGTTGTATGCATGGAAGTGAGTGTGTGTGTGTGTGTGTGTGTGTGTGTGTGTGTGTGTGTGTGTGTGTGTGTGTGTGTGTGTGTGTGTGTGTGTGTGTGTGTGTGTGTGTGTGTGTGTGTGTGTGTGTGTGTGTGTGTAAGTGCGTGCGTGTACAATCATGGCATATGTGTGTCTGTATTGTGTGTCTATTTTGTATAGACCTATGTGTGTGTGTGTGTGTGTGTGTGTGTGTGTGTGTGTGTGTGTGTGTGTGTGTGTGTGTGTGTGTGTGTGTGTGTGTGTGTGTGTGTGTGTGTGTGTGTGTGTGTGTGTGTGTGTGTGCGTGCATGTGTAAGTGCGTGCGTGTGTAAGTGCGTGCGTGTACAATCATGGCATATGTGTGTCTGTACTGCGTGTCTATTTTGTATAGACCTATGTGTGTGTGTGTGTATGTGCGTGTGCGTGTGTGTATGTACCTTCATGGCATATGTGTACGTGTTTGTGTCTGCCACAATGGCATCATCACCCGCCCCTGAGGCTGTGTGTGTGTGTGTGTGTAATGCTTTGATTGTTTTCTCCGCCGCAGCAGAAACGCACCAATTAATATGCATAGAGTGAGTGAGACAGAGACAAACAAAAAAACTGGCGGGGAGGGGGAGAGATCGCACAGAGAGAGACAGAGGGGGAGAGAGAGAATGGAGGGGGGGGTGATGAAATGAGAGATGAGGGTGGGAGGAGAGAAAGAGAGAGATGAAGTGAGATAAGAAGGTAGGGGAGGAGGGGAGGAGGAGGTCTCTGGATGGAGAGAATGAAATCTGATAGATGTTGGAGTAAAAAAAACGAGAGAAGGAGCGAGAGACAGAAAGGAGGGAGAGGGATCAATATGTACACATTTAGAGGGGAGATGGAAGGAAATCAATTGAAAGGGGGAGGCAATTGACGTGGAGGAGAGAGAGAGGGAGGGGGGAGAAAAGGGGAGCGAGAGAGAGGGAGACAACGAGGGATGAGGGAAGAAGAAGGAGTGCAGAGGTGGAGTGATATGTGGCTGTGGCTGCTGTCCTTTTGTCGCAGTGTCAGGGTATTGATACTGTAATACTCCACCCCCCCATCACAATGCTGCCGTGACAACGGGCAGAGTGACGCCCACTGGCATAATGCGGCCAGCCACAATACTGAGGGCACTGAGGCATCACACACTGGCAACGCAGGGCAGGGAGACAGGGAGATGGAGAGGGGGGAAGGGGGGAGAGGAGAAGAAGGAGAGAGAGAGAGGCTGGGAAATGGCGGGAGAGAAAATAAGAATCAGATAGAGGTAGAAAAGGGAGGGAGAGATGGAGACAGGGAAATGGAGAGGAAAGATGGAGGGAGGGAGAGAGAGACAGAGGAAGAAGGAGGGTATTGATGGAGAGACAGAGAGATGACAGAAATAGAAAGAGAGATAGAGAGACAAAGAATGGAGGGAGAGTGAGAAGGGAAGGAAAGAAAGAGAGGCAGATTATGTCTGGTCATTGTGTTGATGTCTGGGAGTGTGTACCATAAACAGGTTGTGTGTGTGTGTGTGTGTGTGTGTGTGTGTGTGTGTGTGTGTGTGTGTGTGTGTGTGTGTGTGTGTGTGTGTGTGTGTGTGTGTGTGTGTGTGTGTGTGTGTGTGTGTGTGTGTGTGGAATCTGATTTGGCTATTCACATGTCTGATGTATGCATGAATTATCTATGTCTCAAAACCAAAAGTGCTCATTCATTGAACAGAGGGAAGAAAATCATTTTGGTCAAAGTAAAACTGAAAATCAGATTTGGCAATATATACTAATATAGATAGAATATATCTATCTATCTATCTATCTATCTATCTATCTATCTATCTATCTATCTATCTATCTATCTATCTATCTATTCAATTCAATTCAAGGGGCTTTATTGGCATGGGAAACATGTGTTAACATTGCCAAAGCAAGTGAGGTAGGTAATATACAAAAGTCAAATAAACAATAAAAATGAACAGTAAACATTACACATACAGAAGTTTCAAAACAATAAAGACATTACAAATGTCATATTATATATATGCAGTGTTGTAACAATGTACAAATGGTTAAAGCACACAAGTTAAAATAAATAAACATAAATATGGGTTGTATTTACAGTGGTGTTTGTTCTTCACTGGTTGCCCTTTTCTTGTGGCAACAGGTCACAAATCTTGCTGCTGTGATATCTATCTATCTATCTATCTATCTATCTATCTATCTATCTATCTATCTATCTATCTATCTATCTATCTATCTATCTATCTATCTATCTATCTGTCTGTCTGTCTGTCTGTCTGTCTGTCTGTCTGTCTGTCTGTCTGTCTGTCTGTCTGTCTGTCTGTCTGTCTGTCTGTCTGTCTGTCTGTCTGTCTGTCTGTCTGTCTGTCTGTCTGTCTATCTATCTATCTATCTATCTATCTGTCTGTCTATCTATCTATCTATCTATCTATCTATCTATCTATCTATCTATCTATCTATCTATCTATCTATCTATCTATCTATCTATCTATTCAATTCAATTCAATTCAAGGGGCTTTATTGGCATGGGAAACATGTGTTAACATTGCCAAAGCATGTGAGGTAGATATTATACAAAAGTGAAATAAACAATACAAATTAACAGTAAACATTACACATACAGAAGTTTCAAAACAATAAAGACATTACAAATGTTATATTATATATACACAGTGTTGTAACAATGTACAAATGGTTAAAGCACACAAGTTAAAATAAATAAGCATAAATATGGGTTGTATTTACAATGGTGTTTGTTCTTCACTGGTTGCCCTTTTCTTGTGGCAACAGGTCACAAATCTTGCTGCTGTTATGGCACACTGTGGAATTTCTCCGAGTAGATATGGGAGTTTATCAAAATTGGATTTGTTTTCAAATTCTTTGTGGATCTGTGTAATCTGAGGGAAATATGTCTCTCTAATATGGTCATACATTGGGCAGGAGGTTAGGAAGTGCAGCTCAGTTTCCACCTCATTTTGTGGGCATTATTATTATCTATCTATCTATCTATCTATCTATCTATCTATCTATCTATCTATCTATCTATCTATCTATCTATCTATCTATCTATCTATCTATCTATCTATCTATCTATCTATCTATCTATCTATCTATCTATCTATCTATCTATCTATCTATCTAATTAGCTAAAGTATTACAGTATTAGCTACAGTATTACAGTATGCAGTATTATATCACAGTATGCAGTATACAGGTTTATAGTATAGCACTCTCTCCTATCTCAGTGCATTGTTTGGGTCAATGTTGTGTCCATTCATCTATTCACAGTACACAGTCCAGTTCAGTATTGACTCTCTCTGGCAGCGATGTTTATCAGTGCTGAAATGTCTTTTAACAGATACTGTATCTCTCCAGGCTGTGCCCAAAATGGCACCCTATGTAGTGCACTACTTTTGACCAGATCTCTATGGAACCTGGTCAAAAGTAGTGCACTGTTCGTTATTTGTTTATTTGAATCCTCATTAGCTTTTGCAGAGGCAGCAGCTACTCTTCCTGAGGTCCACATTAAAACACAAAACATGACAAGTAACAAAACACGGGTACACTGATAGACAAGGAAAATCACACACATTTAAAAGGCAAAGATATACTACAAACAATACAAAAACAACGTGCCTGTTAGTGTGAGTCTGTGTGTTAGTGTGTTTGTGTGTGTGTCCTCTCATGGTACCCGCCATTCCATGAGATGTTGTTTAATCTGTTTTTTTCGAGGTAATTCTGCTTTGCTCGAGTAATTGGAGATGGAAGGGAGTTCCACGCGATCATGGCTCTGTATAATACAGTGCGTTGCCGTGAATTCGTTTTGGACGTGGGTACTATGAAGAGACCCCTGGTGGCATGTCTTGTGAGGTATGAATGGGTGTCTGAGCTGAATGTTATTTGATTATGGAGACAATCTGCAATTTGTTTATTTATTTCTCATCAAAACTAGAAGAGAAGCAGCTCATCTCTCGTCGACCCTCAACCAGGAAAGACTGGCATGCATGTTGTTGACGTTAATTCTGTATGTGCAATTAAGGGCAAGGTGTGCTACTGTTTTGAGCCAGTTCCAACTCTTCCCTATGCAGCACATAGACAAAATGGTGCCATTTGAGACGCAACCCATGTTGATGGCATAAATCATACATACTGGCTTAACAACTGAAATCTCTGTCGGCAGCCCATAAGTCAGTTGATCCACAGGAGATGACCAATGTCTCTCTCTCTCTCTCTCTCTGTCGCCTCTCTGCCCCCCTCTCTCTCTCTCTGTCACCTGTCTGCCCCCCGTCTCTCCCTCTCTCTCTCACTTCCCTTATTTCTTTCCTCTCCCTCTCTCTCTTTTCGCAACACCGACTCATTCTCTCACTCCGCTGTATGATCTATTGCTCCCTGCCCTTGGCTCTCCCCCTCACCCCCATCTTAATATGATGTAAAAAGCTAATCGCATGCAAATGTCTGTTGTCCCGGTAACCAGACACAAAAAATCCCTTTGATGTTGCACCCGGCTCATTCTCTCCACGTTCTCTTTGTTCAACTAGAGTCTCTCCCTGCTTTGTCAACATCCCCCCTTTACCTCTCTCTCTCTCTCTCACTTTCTCTCTCTGCCCCGCTCTCTCTCTTTCCCTCTCTCTGACTCTCTTTCACTGCTGCTCTCTGTCTCTCTTTGCCCTCGCAGTTATCTCGCTCTCTGCCCTACTCTCCCCCTCTGCCACATTCTCACTTACTCTCTCTCTCTGTCTCTCGCCCCATTCCCCTTGCAAAAATAAAAACTTCTCTAATTCTCTCTACTTTTTTTCTGCCTGCCTGGATATACTGCAATACCACCCTGGTTCTTTGTGTCTCCCCCTATTCGCAGCCTTTTTCTATAAGCCCCCTCTCTATTCCTCCGTCTCCTTCATTCTTTCTTCTCCGGCCATGCACATCGTCTCGTGCACGTCGTCTCCCCTCTCTGTGCCTCTCTGTCTGCCTGTCTTCTTTCCCTCTCCTCCTGTCCTCTCTCGCTCCCCCCTTTCTCTCAGAGGGTCAGCCCCTTCCTGTTTCACTCCTCTCTCCCCACCTCCCCACTTTTCATCCCTCATTCCTCTCTTTCACTCACTCACTCACTCACTCACTCACTCACTCACTCACTCACTCACTCACTCACCCACTGGTTGGTCCGTCTTTCGGATGGGACGTTAAACGGGTGTCCTGACTCTCTGAGGTCATTAAAGATCCCATGGCACTTATCGTAAGAGTAGGGGTGTTAACCCCGGTGTCCTGGCTAAATTCCCAATCTGGCCCTCAACCATCACGGTCACCTAATAATCCCCAGTTTACAATTGGCTCATTCATCCCCCTCCTCTCCCCTGTAACTATTCCCCAGGTTGTTGCTGCAAATGAGAACGTGTTCTCAGTCAACTTACCTGGTAAAATAACGGTAAAATAAAATAAATAAATAAAAATAAACTCACTCACTCACTCACTCACTCACTCACTCACTCACTCACTCACTCACTCACTCACTCCTTTCTTCTTTCTCTGTGGAGTATTTGACCCTCTCCGCATAGTCATCTAGTCATCCTAGGTTTTGTTGGTGGTTTGCTGGAGTTTAACTGATGCTGATCTAGGGGAACACAGTTGCGGTACACACACGCTATTAGTGAATGTCTGTGCAATGATCAATGTGCAGGTACACGAACTGCAAACCCGTCAGTAAGTATCGCTACTAGCAGTAAGTATTACGTAAGAATGTGCTACACTGTCTGTAACTACACTGCACCTGATTATCCTACTTCTATGTAAATACATTGGTTTAAGTCACTTGGGATGCAAAGTGGGACCGACATGGTAACATCCTCTGTATCCAAAGCGATACCACTAAGAGGTTATTGAGTTTCAATGGCTTCCGTCCAGTTTTATTTCAATAAGAAAGGTACAAATGATCTAAGTACAGTTGAAGTACAATTGAAGTATAACGCGTATCAAGTACATTGTAACCATGTAGCATGCAGACATTCAACAAAAACAGAACAAGCATTTATTTCGAAACTGTAAACATCAGTATATTTTCGGCATAAACTGCATAGGTAAGATGACACTTAAAAAACACTTGGGGGAAAAAAAACGTGTATTTACATGTAAAACTACGGATCATGTCAAAGCGTAATAAAAAGACGTTTTGAATATGAAAATCTACAGCTAGATGGTTAAAAGGTGTTCATTATTCTAAAGACCTATTATAAGACTTCTCTCCTGGTGAAAACAATAGCTCCCAATATAATGCAATATATTCTGCAGCACCAAGCTAGTACTGTTGTATGAGTACTGCATACCTCCTAATCAGACAAATTAGATATTGATTCAATGGGTTCAATATCCATTTGCACTTTTTAATTTGGATATGGAGTTGCTATGACACCCATGAAATCTGATGAGACAAGGGTTGCTGCTATCTGTGTATATCAGGCAGACTAACCTAGTTACATAGCTGACATATAGGCTATCTGTTAGCGACCTTTATATTATACAATAACACAATTTAAATTCAGTTTGCTCCCAAAATTGACTAGCTTAGAAACACAACTTTTATACTTAATAATACTTATATTTGTAGTTGTAAATTAACTCAACCCTCATGTATTTGATTGTATCTTACAGTATTGCATTGTATTGTATTAGGACGGCAGGTTCCTAGCGGTAAGGGTGATGGGCCAGTAACTGAAAGGTTGGTTAGTTTGAATCCCCGAGCCGACAAGGTGAAAAATATGACAATGTGCCCTTGAGCAAGGCACTTAACCCTAATTGCTCCAGGGTCGCTGTTGATAATGGCCAACCCCGGCTGTGACCCCACTCTCTGAGGTCTCAGGGAGAGTCGGGATATGCAAACAATTTCATTTCCAAATCACACATGCATATTAATACACACCTATGCATGTGTTAAATAGGACAAATATAAGCACCCATCAAATGATGTATCATTATTACTGTAATGTATCACATTTGGAGGCGTAAGCTAATAGTGCATACTGCATTCAAAAAAAAAAAATCTTTCAATTCATAACAAGATAATACGGCAGATAACAGACATCTCCATTTCATGGAATACTTTCCTTCATTTTGAAAAAACGTATTAAAAGCTATAAGCACATTACTCAGACATAAACAAATGACTCATTTTACACACTATACCTAACTAACTTCATATTGCATTAACTTATGCTAGCAAATAAAACATTTGTACACTTGGTGATTATAACATTATGGCTTATATGAAAAAGATTCATCACAAAATCATTCAATTAAATAGTCATTGAAAAGACCAATCGAGAATACTACATCGAGTCCAATAGCTACTGTATCTTTATACAGAGCAGGGCTATAAGGCCCCAAAACAAGTTATACGGTTACCATAAGACTTACGTCTGAATAAGACTTAATACCACTTTTCCTTAAACCCTCAACAATAACAATTGGACACACTGTAAGCATTTGGCCCAGATTCTCACTTGCTTTTACATCATCACTAACAAACCACTTCAAAATACAGACTTTGGTATTCTCTCTTTAACAGCTTATTTGGTTCTGAGTGCTTAGATTAATAGTTTGGTTATAATAAGATGTGGACATTTCCTTTCCATGTTATTATTTATTCTACTCTTTACTTCCAGGCAAGACCTACTGAGAGTAGGGCACCATGCCTGTCGTTGGTTGATATCTGCCCACTGGTTGGTCTATAGCTGCTGTACTAAGCTGTAAGATGGCCACAGTGTCGGAACAGTACTCTACTGTCTATAGCACAATAAGACTGTCTGCAGAGTGTATGCGTGTGTTCCACACTCTGTGTGATGCGTGCACTCGTACATGCAGGCCCGCATGTACTCATTTGCATAGATCACAATCACACCTAGCCTATACCATACCACATATACGGCCACACAGACAGAATCTATACTACTACTACAGTACTAACATCCCCAAAAAACGGCACTGTTTAAACAGCATTGTAAAAGGCTACATTTGAATAATGTCCAATAAAGTCAGTATAAAGCTATATTTCCTATAATGTTCCTGTATGTTTTAGGAGATAGTGGAAGCACGAAGGCCATGGCCGCCAGTCAGTGGTTCAGGCAGAGTGGTTTGGCCTAGTGGGGAGCCGCTGAAGGAGGACAATGGCTCTACTGTGTGGTTGGAGTGTCCACGGTATCAATGACTCGGCGAGCAACCGGGTCCGGCCGATCCAACATGGCCACCAACAGCAGGCTCTGCTGATGCTAGGTCCTGGGTTAGTTAGAGCCGTAATGTCTCTTTGTTTCCTGTATGCCCTTTTCTCTTTGGTCCTTTACTTCTTGTCCAGTTTGACCCGTCCAGTGGCTTGCATAGAGATGTTGTTTTGGTCTTTATTAGGTCCAGAGTCCAGAATCCAGTTTCTGGACAGGGAGGGAGGGAAGGGAGGAGAGTGAGCGGAGAAAGGCAGACGAAGGTTGAGGTGTTTGATACGAACCATAAAGGGTTAACCTGTGGTTTCTGACACAGGTGTGTCTTCCGTCGTTCAGGAGAAAAATGGGTCAAAGCATTTGACTGATTTCGACGTTTAAAAGGAGAGATTGTGGGTTGACAGGGCAGACAAGGAAAGGGAGAGAAAGAGAGTGGTAGAGGAAATGGAGAGAGATTACAGTAAGTGTGCAAGATAAGATCACTCACGTTTGTTGTTGAGATGAAGATTACACCGCAGTGGAAGGAGACTGGTTCTGTGGAGACAAACATCTCTCACTTGAGGCACAGTGTGAATGTGTGTCTGTGTGTGTGTGTATTTGATTGTTTATTTGTGCATGTGTGTGTGTACGTGTGTGTGCGTGTCTGTGTCACTCACCTGTGTTTTTCCCCTCCCAGAGGCTGGGGACCCCCCCTCCTTCTGACTGCCAACAGAGGAAGAGTCTGAACAGCTACTGTGGACTACAGAGAGAGAGAGAGAGAGAGAGAGAGAGAGATGAGAGAGAGAGACAGAGAGAGAGAGAGAGAGAGAGAGAGAGAGAGAGAGAGATATGAGAGAGAGATATGAGAGAGAGATATGAGAGAGGGGGAAAGGAGTGTGAGAAAAAGAGAGTGGAGGTCAGTCGCCTGCCAATAAAGCGTTTGTAATGAAATTAACATTGCAACACCGCAGATATAGAGCATGAGTCCTCACTGTGAAATACCATTATTCACAGGGAGACATCTGGTGGACAGTATATGTATTACACACAGGGTGTTTATAATATATGGGTGGTTTCTGACAGTGTGTGTGTGTGTGTGTGTGTGTGTGTGTGTGTGTGTGTGTGTGTGTGTGTGTGTGTGTGTGTGTGTGTGTGTGTGTGTGTGTGTGTGTGTGTGTGTGTGTATGTGTGTGTGTGTGTGTGTGCACGCGCGAGCACCTCTGTCATTCAGATTGTAGATAGAGTCGAGTTCAGATGTTACCGGTGCTCCTGTGACGTCTAGCAGTATCTTACTAGACACACCAATACACATTGTCTCTTTCAGACACAACTCTGAGAAAGAAAGAGAGAAAGAGAGAGAGACCGAGAGAGAGACAGAGAGAGAGACATAGAGAGAGAGAGAATTCCATTACATGTCCAATTCATGATGCAATATCTTACACTAGTGAATTTGAGCGGTGGCCCCGACAAGGACTCAACCTAACACCTTATCCGAACCTCTTGACAAGGTCACTAGGTGAATGGGGTTAAGGTCGCTACAATAGTTTGGAACTTGTGTTGTATATGGCTGGGGTGAGAGGTGAGAGTTCAGAGCACAGAACTAAAATCGTATTCTAGTTCTGTGGGTCAGAGTCAAATGTCAGGGATCATACTGTACCTGTGTTGTGTATAGCGTGAGTCCAGAGGAGCTGAGCGATGTCGTGTGTCCAGGCTGCCCTCCCCTCTCCACTCTGACACTGCAGGGTCAGGCAGTCCCGGATACGAGGGGCCTGACGCACCCACACCTCGAACCTCACCCCCTCCTCACCCACACTCTGGGTCAGACCCATCTCACCCGTCTGACAGAGAGGGAGGGGGGAGGGGAGGGGGAGAAAGAGAAAGAGAGATGTGGAGAGAATAGAGGTAGGAACCGTACACATAGTGGATTCATGTGGTATTGCACCTTCGTCTCATATCTCCGCTTTTCTGGTAATGACGGTTTTTCATGTCTAATTCTTCTGTGGGTATCTCGTCTGATCGAGGCCATATGTGTGTGTTTGCGGGCGCGCGCCTGTGTATGCATGGTTGCGCATACTGGTGTATTTACGCGCGTCTGTGTGTGCACTTGTGTATGAGTGTGCGCGTGTTGTCATTGCGCGTGTCCGTTACCTTGATGCTGTGTTTGAAGCTGTAGGCGGTGCGTCCTGAGCCGGGACTCTTCTGCTTGGTGAAGATGATGAGGTGCTGATAGAGGAACACACTCCTCACCCCTGTCTTCTTCCTCCTGGTCCCCCCACACACCAACAGCTCCCCCTGACGCACCAACTCTCCGCGCTCCGCCACTGGGACCTAACACACACACACACACAGTTTACCGCCCACCAAACCGCTTCGTGTTGTTCAAGAGAAGCTTTTGAAACAAGCTATTTTTAACCATCCAGTGATGTGAGGTTCATGTAACCCGAGCTATGCGTCAAACCTAACTCCTCCACCACTCCCTGTTCTGTTATTTAGCTAACTTTCAGAGAGCTTTTTGTGTGTGTACGCATGTGTGTGTGTGTGTCATGTGTTTTTGCCTGTGTGTGTTTGTGGGTGTGTTCTAGTAGCTATGTGGGAGGGTTTAACCTAGCTATTTAATCCACTCTGTAGGTGACTCAGCAAAGCATTATGTCATCAGTCAGACTGACAGTGAGTGTGTGTTTGTGTATGTGTGTGTTTGCGTGCGTTTCTCTCTCGCTCGCTGTGTGTATGTGTGCATGCATGTATGTGTGTCGTGTATGAATATGTGTGTATGAGTATGTGTCACCATGGTGATTGATAGAACTGTGTCATAGAAGCAACAGAACTACAGGACAGGAAGCAGAAAACAGGAGTAGGATTGGCTTATAAAAATAGGAATAGGATGAAACAAGTTGCATCGAGGTGCTGATCTACGGTCAGTTTTGGCTTAACCCCGCAAATGGCTATGGTTAGAGCTGAGGTAGGGAAAGCTGATTCTAGATCTGTGGTTCTGGACAAATTGAGTTCTTCAAGTGAATGATTGCAGGTGTACTTAGTGAACTGTTTGTCCCGACGAAGTCCCAAGTTGCATTATATTCCCTTCACAGTGCACTACTGTTGACCAGAGCCCCATGGGCCCTGCTTAAAAGAAGTGCACTATGGGCTCTGGTCAAACGGGTGCCATTTGGGACGCATGCCCAATTTAAGGTTGAAACCTTGTCCAACACTTTGGGATCATTATACCAGTGTGGGGATTTATCTATTCTAAATTAGCTTCCGCCCAGAGCTGAGAATTTAGTTTTAAGTCTGGCGTTCTCACCGGACACCCGACGATTAGGTCGCTGGCCCGGAGGTCCTCGCCGTGACGCTGGACGTGTCTGAGGACGGAGAGGGAGGAGTCGGAGGCAGGGTTTAGCCCTCCCAGCTCTTCCAAGGCATCGCAGTACTGTTCAAGTCTCAGTGTAGGGGCCTGGAGACAATGGGGGAACGACAGGGGGGAGAGAGGAGGGGTGGCCGGGAGTCTGAGCTGGGGAGGGAAGAGGGTGGGAAGGGGGGAGAGAAAGGAGAGGACCTCAGCATCATTGCCATCTACAGTATGGTCACCATCATCATCATCATTGTTAGTACCTTCATCATTTTCATGACACAGTACTTAGAAATATTTTATCTTCTACTGTCACCCGGTGGCCGTTTTAAATACTGCACCTCCAGCATTTGACACAGCTCCAAACTACAGTAAATATTAAACCCTCAGATCTCTACTAAAACCATCTATGTGATGTTTTTCTTTTAAAGTTTTCTCAGTCTAAAGCTGTGATCAGATTATGCCCTATGCGTGTATCAGACTGTGTTTATTGTTGTATGCTGAAAGACCGTTGATTGGTTTTAGTGTAATCCAACCCTAATGAGTTACTTGAGTATACGTTACACTTATAATCGGCTTCCGTGTATACAATGCTGTTTTAATTGTCCATACTATATAATACTGTTGTTGTAATGGGCTTAAGCTAGTGAATGTGACGCTGTTCCGTGGTGGCTGGTGGTACTTTAAATCGGAGGATGGGCTTGAATGGAACAGTATCAAACATTCCACTCATTCCATCCCAGTCATTACTATGAGACGTTCTCCCCACACCAGCCTCCACTGACTCTGTTTTAAATTTTAAAAAACCTCGGTACGAGACAGTCTCTTACCTTAAAGAAGTCCGCAGCTTGAGTAACCAACGGGGAGTCCAATTCTGGTTTAGTCCTGATGTAGTGAGAGTACTGGAGAAACTCCTCTCTCTATTTGTGTGTGAGAGAGGGGTTTGGTATGGAGAGAGAGAAAGTAAAGTACTTCATTTAATTTTTTTTTTTTTAATCTACTTCTACAGTACCCTTGATGGCACTGCCCATGCTAAAACAGCCCTCTCTCCAACTCTATGATCGACCCACTCACGTATTTACTGAAGAGGTCCTGTTGCAGCAGACTCTGCAGTAGAGCTCCCTCCATGGCTGGGAGGAGGTTCTGTGAGTGGAAGGAGCTGAGGCTGGCCCATTTGGGGAACAGGAGATCTGCTTTCCCCCTGAGGGAGGAGGGGGTGTCTGGACCCTCCAGGAGGGGCAAGTAGGTCTCTTCCACCCCCTTTAATACAGCCACGTACTGCCTCTCTGAACTCAGCATCCTGCACCACAATAGGTACAGTTTACTGTAAGGAGAGAGGAGGGAGAGTGAGAGGGAATGAAGAGATAGAAGAAAGGGGTAGGGAGAACCAGAAAGAGAGAGGGAGGAAGTAAGAGAGAAAGTTAGAGAGGGAAGAGGTAAGTCAGAAAGGAGGGTAAGAGGAAGAGAAAGCTGCATTTCTCTCTCTCACACACACACACACACACACACACACACACACACACACACACACACACACACACACACACACACACACACACACACACACACACACACACACACACACACACACACACACACACACACACACACACACACACACTACCTCTGTGCGGTGGTGGTGCCCTGCCTCTCCCCTCCCGTCTCCCTCTCCGCTCGGCTCAGCAGCACGTGTTGTCTTGGCGTCCCGGTGTAGTCTACCACTTCCTTGCTGCTCACCTCTACACCTCTGATGAGCACCCCTGATCCCCCCTGCACCCCTCCTCCTCCTCCCCCAATCCCTCCTCCTCCTCCCTCTCTCCATCCGGGGACGGCGGCTGCCATCCCGGCGGCGATAACAGGGTCTGTGAGGGCCCGGCGTCCCAGCCAGGTGAGGGGGGAGTTACGGCTGGCTGCACCCACAGGAGGCTCTACGGGCCTGGCGGTGGCAGGGCCCCGACGGGGGGCCAGCAGTGCCTGGAGGTCGAAGCTGGGGTGACGCTTCCTGGGGGGTTTGGGGGGCAAAGGGGCTTCTGTGGGCTGGGGGAAGAGAGGAGAGGGAGAGAGAGAGAGAGAGAGAGAGAAGAGAGGAAGAGGGAGGTGATGGATCTAGGATCGTACAATGTAAGAGAAGAGGGACAGTGAATACGAACGGCTAAAAGCAGCGGGTGGCCTCTGACCAGAATTTCGGCCGTCATTTTCTGTTTCCGGACAATTCTACATGCTGAATCGTCACTGTTCGTCGACACCCAGCAGGTGATCGCTAACACACTGGAGATGTTATGCAATCCATTATAATCTAAAACACACACACATAAATACATGCAGTATTTACAGCCAACACACACACACACACACACACACACACACACACACACACACACACACACACACACACACACACACACACACACACACACACACACACACACACACACACACACACACACACACACACACACACTTACGCTCTTCTTTGCCGGATACAGCAGATTCTGCAGAAACTTTCCTCCTCCCGCTCCTCCTCCTCCTGTTCCCTCCTTCTTATTCCCTTTCTCCTCTCCTATCTTCAGCGTGGAGCAGGTCTGTGGGCGAAACAGTGAAGCCAGGGACCCCCAGGACTGGAGGCCTCCCTCCCCTCCCCCGGCCCCCACACCCCAGTCTCCCTCTCCCTCGGGCCCCATCAGGTCCCACAGACTGGAGGTGGAGGGGGTCTTGGGACGGGCCTGGCCCTGGTTCTGCCCTCGCTCTGCCTGCTGCAGCAGCCTGGGTTTGACCTGAGGAACAGTAGCAGAAACAGTGGGCATTGTTAAGAGAGAGATACTGTAGACAGACAGACAGACAGACAGACAGACAGACAGACAGACAGACAGACAGACAGACAGACAGACAGACAGACAGACAGACAGACAGACAGACAGACAGACACTGTAGATAGATTTATACTGTAGATAGATATATAGATATATAGATAGATAGATAGATAGATAGATAGATACCGTAGGTAGATAGACAGATAAATAAATAGATACATCGAGCGACTGAATGACTGACCTGGGCCACAGTGCGTTGGTATCTCTCAAGGGTCTGAGACCACAGGTCCAGGAGAGCTCCACCACCCAGCTCCAAGGCTAAGGCACGGGCGTCCTGAAAACGAGATGGCGGAATGGGAGGGAGGGAGGAGAGGGGGGTGGAGGGGGAGGGTGAGGTGGAGGAGATGACGTCGCACCACTGGTTGGCCTGGAGGGGTGGAGAGAGGTAGAGAAAGGTCGGGAGAGGAGAGACGGGGAGGGTATAAAAAAAGAAACAAGGGTTAGTTGACAGTGTCATAACCGTGTTTGTTGCTGTTACTGTATGCTTGTTTGAATTGTGGTTATTTCAGTATGTGTGTGTGTGTGTCATGTGTGCCGTGACAGCGTGTCATGCTTGTGTCTGTGTCTACAGTAGGCGTCATGTACGTGTGTGTACTGTATAATGTATGTATGTACATGTCACAGAAGGTTGGTGGCACCTTAATTGGGGAGAACGGGCTCATGGTAATAACTGGAGCGGAATCAGTGGAATGGTATCAAATACCTCAAACACATGGTTTCCAGGTGTTTGATGCCATTCCATTTGCTCCGTTCTGGCCAGTATTATGTGTGTTTACCCCAGTCAGTATGGACAGTAGTCTCTGTGTGTTTACCCCGGTCAGTGTGGACAGTAGTCTCTGTGTGTTTACCTTGGTCAGTGTGGACAGTAGTCTCTGTGTGTTTACCTTGGTCAGTGTGGACAGTAGTCTCTGTGTGCTTACCCCGGTCAGTGTGGACAGTAGTCTCTGTGTGTTTACCTTGGTCAGTGTGGACAGTAGTCTCTGTGAGCTTACCTTGGTCAGTGTGGACAGTAGTCTCTGTGTGCTTACCCCGGTCAGTGTGGACAGTAGTCTCTGTGTGTTTACCCCGTTCAGTGTGGACAGTAGTCTCTGTGTGTTTATCTTGGTCAGTGTGGACAGTAGTCTCTGTGTGCTTACCCCGGTCAGTGTGGACAGTAGTCTCTGTGTGTTTACCTTGGTCAGTGTGGACAGTAGTCTCTGTGTGCTTACCCCGGTCAGTGTGGACAGTAGTCTCTGTGTGCTTACCCCGTTCAGTGTGGACAGTAGTCTCTGTGTGTTTATCTTGGTCAGTGTGGACAGTAGTCTCTGTGTGCTTACCCCGGTCAGTGTGGACAGTAGTCTCTGTGTGTTTACCTCGGTCAGTGTGGACAGTAGTCTCTGTGTGTTGTCCAGTGTTGTCCAGCAGTCAGACAGACAGTGAGACATGTCTCTGAGTCTCTCTCTGACCGGGGGTACCCTGACCTGCACCTCTATCAGCCCCCCCCAGTCCAGCTCAGACCAGCTCTCCAGATCTCCAAGGACCACCAGGGTCTCAGTGTGCAGCTCCTATGCACACCCGCACACACACACACACACACACACACACACACACACACACACACACACACACACACACACACACACACACACACACACACACACACACACACACACACACACACACACACACATAAAATATACAGATGAGCAACATATACAGTATATTATACAGAAACACGTGCACATGCACACAAACTCACACATGGCACACACACACACACGCGCACACACTCACGTTGGCCGACTCTCTGAAAGTCTTGAACTTCTGCTGTTTGAGGGAGAGTCTGCTGAGAGAGATGGGAGGCTCCCTGTAGTCTTCCAAATGATCCTGGATCTGCTCTATCTCCCTCTCACACTGATAGAGAGAGGTCGAGAGGGATGGCAGAGGAGGGAGGGAGGGATGGGGAGACAAGGGGGTGGGAGGGTGAGTAAAAGTAGAACGGGCGACAAAATAATAGACATTTGAAATACCATTAGTATCAAATTGTAACAGTCTGTTTTCTCCAAACAACCTTTTCAAAGAGATAACTATTTAACTGCCGCTCCAGACTGTACTATTATAATGTGAGCGTTCTTTCTGTGCTTCCCTCTCTCTCCTACTTTTTCCAGCTTGTCCACCATGGCAGCCAATCGTCCGAGGGCTTCCAGGTCACTGCCCCTCTGATTGGACACCTGGACGAGGCGGTGGAGGGAATCATCCACGCTGTCATAGAGGTTAGAGGTCGCAGCCAGAGCAGCTCTGAAGGCGCAAAGAGTTCAAAGGTCATATAGAATATGATAATATAGGGGTGAATCCTAACTTCCACTTCAGTCGAATATTCACTTAGTCTCCCATTGACGTCAATGCATGACTAAGTGAAAATGTGTAAGTTAGGATTCGCCCAAAACAATAGATACCCATCTATTGTGCTAACACTAGTTAGCATTGGCTTGCAAATATACCTCTAACTTAATTCATACTGGACACAGAGACCTAAAACTGGCATCCACGAGTTAATCTGACTCTGGGGAAGTAGATACAGGGCATCATTGCTAAAATCCTGAAGTATCCCTTTAATAACAGATAGCAGATTGAGAAGTATTACAATAGGAAACGCTTTTAAAAACATTTCTCATACGTTATATCTATGACAGGATAATCTATTTGAACTGCATCATCATTTGGACACACTGATGGGACAGGGTAGATGGTGGTACCTGCAGTCTGGGGACCGCTTTGCCAGTCCTGATGTGCCATTGGCCAGCCCTGCCAGCCAGGCCCCACCCCTCCGCTGCAGCTCAGTCAGCCGTTGGTCGACTAGGATGCTCGTCATCAGCTGTCTGTGTTTTTCCACACTTAGAGGAACAGTCTGGAAAAGAGTAAAAAAAACACTGAGGTTAACCTTGTGTTGTGTTGTATAGCCAGATGGTTCACACACAGAAAGTATGTTACACTTACTCAAAAGTTCTTCCATTTCTTTCAAAAGTTCCTCAAGTTTACTCAAAAGTTCAATTCAGTTCCTCAATTATTACCTCTAGTGTTTCACCCCATAACACCTCACTGACTTGTGTTGGTACCATGTTAAACAACATAGATGTGGTGATACAGTAATACATGTATCCTACCTTGATACAGTCTGGTAGTGGTGCTGTGTCCATAGACTGCAGTGCATCCTCCAACAGAGAGAGTGCGCTCTCACAACACTCAGTTAGACTCTCCACACTCTAACAGCAGAAACGGGACAGGAGAAACGTAGTATAGTTTAGTCTACAGTTTAAATGGCACCCTATTCCCTACATAGTGCACTACTATGGACCAGAGCACTACTTTTGACAAGGACCCATAGAGTTCTGGTCAATAGTAGTGCCCTACATAGGGAATATGGTGCCATTTGGGACACAGGAATATTAGCTCATATTGCACATGACATAGAAGGGCTTGATGGTGAAAACGTCACCATTGATACTGCTGATTTCATAACTTTAAAGCTGCAATATGTAACTTTTTGAGCGACCCGACAAAATCACATAGAAATGTGAGTTATAGATCTGTCATTCTCATTGAAAGCAGGTCTAAGAAGCGGTAGATCTGTTCTATGTGTGCTATTTTAATGCTTCCCGTTTTATGCGTCTTTTACTTTCGGTTTTGTACACCAGCTTCAAACAACTGCAATTACAATATTTTGGGTTATTGAAAATATATTTCACAGCGGTTTAGATGGTACAATGATTCCCTACACTATACATGGATTGTTTTGTCACGTAAACTGAAATAGGCGAACTATTCGAATTTTAGCAACCAGGAAATGGTGGAGCGATTTCTGCATATTACACCTTTAATATCCACAGAACAGAAATCGTAAATATTTAAAGAAATGACATTGTTTGTGAGTTAACTTTTTCATTCAAGTCAAATGCCATGGTGTGTGTGCGCACGTGCGTCTAGCACTCAGAATGTCAAGTTTAGCATAGAATGCCAAGACTTATAGTCATAAAGTGCAGCCTATTCAATTTGAAATATGTGTGAATAGACAAATCAGTCCAGTCTCATTTTCAAAATGCCAATAGCGGCGTATTGATTTAGCTGCATGTGGAATCTGAATTGATTTGAGAAAGAATAGGCTGCACTTTATGACTATAAGTCTTGACATTCAAAGCGCCAAATTTGACATTCTGAGTGCTAGACATGCTGGGAACATACTTTTCTCTCTCTCTTTCCCTGCCTTCCCTCTCCCCTCTTCCCCTCTCTCTCCCTCCCTCCCTCCATCCATCCCTTCCCCTCCCTCCCCATCTCATCCTCTCTCTCTCACTCCCCCCTCTCACCAGTCTGAAGGCCAGCCAATGAGAGCAGCAGTGTTTGTAGTCTCATTCCATCTCTCTCTCCTTCCTCTACCTTAACTCCATTCCTTCCTCCCTCCCTCCCGCCATCTCTCACCAGTCTGAAGGCCAGCCAGTCAGAGTGGCAGTGTTTGTAGTCTCCGTCCATCTCCAGGGGCAGCTGCTGCCTGTCTATATACTGCTGAAGGACCCCTGTCCCTCGAACCGTGTGCACCTACACAGGACACAGAGAAAAGAACATCAGATTCTGGGAAGGAAGTGATAAAGTGGTCAGAATCTAGAAGGCTGTTCACACTACTGAGCCAAACTGAGCCAAGCCAAATCAAGCTGTACTGAGCTGGTCTGGTTACGCATTGACCATAGTTGCTGGAACTGTGATGAAAAGGACAATGTGAAAAGAAAATATTTGAGCCAGTCAAGTTTGGGTCGGCAGTGGTTTGAAAAAGGTACAATTCAATAAATATTAGTACTTCATTTTTTTTGGTGCTTTTAAAAAAAAAATGCGTGGTCATTTTTGTTGTTGTTGGGGGGGGTTACAGCTACAATATTCACATCAATTTACACAGTTTACACCATATGTACCTGTAGGCTGCCACTCAAGAAAAGAAAAAAAGAAATACATGCAGAGAAATGATTCCATTGATCACACAAGATTTTGTAATTCTAAAATTGGTATGTAAAGAAAAGAGAAACAAAAAGAGGTGGGCCTACACCTCCAACTCCCCATCCCATCCCCCCCTGCCCAACATGTCTCCGTCCAACCCCCCGCATCTACCCCTTCCCACCCCGCCTAGCAACACAGTCTGGTTTAGTCCCCACCCCCCCATACCTCTATCTACCCATCTGCCCCCCACCTCCTCCACCACTTATCCCCTCGAGAGATAGAACTTCCCAAGGAGCTTTGGTCTCTGATAAAGCATGTAAGATATGTAATAGACGACGGAGGTTATGTGAGAATAATCTTTTTTTAACAAACTCCTCTTTGGTCCAGATGTACCAATTTGGGTATGTACGTTTCGAGACGGGACGACATCATTTTCTAAAACAGTTTAATATCTGTGTTTATCAAAGATGGAGGAGAGTGGTAGTGAGAGCACTGGGTGACCTTTTTGTTTTTTTTGAAAATTCGAAATTAGTGCCATATTTACAAATGAACCTTAGTGAACAGCTTTGTTAATCATTTCATGTAACAGTGGATCTAATTGGTTACAAAAATTGTAATAGATCTCAGGAGTTATATCTTTAAAAAAGGACTCAAACTGGCTTGTGTGGGTCGATTACCATGGGTCGATTACCATGGAAGTAATGGTTGAGTCTAACTCCATGGATGGCAAACTCTCCTCTCTGTCTTATCAATATATTTAGTTACATTTTAACTTGGAAGAGAGTAGTTGCTACCCTGTTCTGAAAAAAAAGTGTTTGTTGAGAACGCTCTAACGTTGATAACAGCTTTTCCAATTCTGATATATTCTTTAAATGTGATTTATTCTGCCCAGATGCAAATGCATTTGCATTGTTTTTAATAAAACCTTTAATGGCATCCCATAGAATCTGAGGATCATCGACGGAATTTTTGTTAATCATTATAAATGAATTCAATTCCATTTCAAATTGTTCACAGAAAGTAGGATTTTGTAGTAAGCAAACATTAAAGCGCCATCTTGTGTCTCTTTTAGGAGATTCTGAAATGTGTATCTGGCAGTAATAAGCATGATGATCAGGCTCATATGTCGTATTTCTATTTTCTTGATTAAAACCTCTACGGGATCGGTGTCCCTCCACCGGGACGGTTGCGCTAACATGTGCTAATGTGATTAGAAACAAGAAAGTTTCCCAGGACATAGACATGTCTTACATGGGCAGAAAGCTTAAATTCTTGTTAATCTAACTGCACTGTCCAATTTACAGTAGCTATTACACTGAAAAAATACCATGATAATGTTTGAGGAGAGTTCACAACAACTGTCACGTTCCTGACCTTGTTTTCCTTTTGTATTGTTGTGTTTAGTGGGTCAGGACGTGAGATGGGTGGGCAGTCTGTGTTTGTTCTATGTTAAGTGTCAGGTTTAATTGACCTTGTATGGCTCTCAATCAGAGGCAGGTGTTTTCGTTTTCCTCTGATTGAGAGACATACATAGGGAGGTTGTTTCACATTGTTTGTCGTGGGTGGTTGTCGCTGTGTCTGTGTTTATTGCACCACACGGTACTGTCTCGTCTCTCGTTCGTTCTTTCCTGTTCATGAGTGCATTGTTTTTTTATGTTCACCAGTTCAGGTCTGTTTAACGTCGTTTGTTGTTTTGTAGTTTATGCAAGTATAAGTTTTTGTGTTCGTCTTTCGTCAGCAAATAAATCTATATGTATTCACAACCCGCTGCACCTTGGTTTAATCCCTGCTCCTCCTCTTCGGATGAAGAGGAGGAGGAGAGTCGTTACAGAACCACCCACCAAATTACCAGAACCAAGCAGCGGGGAAAAGGACAGCAACCGCAGAAATCCCAGGACTTGTGGACTTGGGAGGACGAGTTGAACGGAGAAGGACCCTGGGCACAGGCTGGGGAGTATCGCCGCCCCAAAGCTGAGCTGGAGGAAGCGAAAGCTGAGCGGCGGCGATATGAGGAGGCAGCACGGCAGCGGGACAGGTACGAGAGGCAACCCCAGAATTTTTTTTGGGGGGGGGCTAGAGAGGAGTGTGGCTAAGCCAGGTAGCAGACCTGAGCGCACTCCTCGTGCTTATTATAAGCATCGCGTCACTGGTCAGGCACCGTGTTATGCGGTTAAGCGCACGGTGTCGCCAGTGCGTGCCCATAGCCCGGTGCGCTATAGAGCAGCCCCCCGAAAGTGTCATGTGAGTGTGGGCATCCAGACGGGGCGTATTGTGCCTGCTCAGCGCGTCTGGTCTCCGGTACGCAGTTTCGGTCCAGGGTATCCTGCGCCGGCTCTGCGTGCTGTGTCTCCAGAGCGCTGGGAGGGTGCAGTGCGTCCTATGCCTACGCTCCGCTCGTACCGGGCAAATGTGGTAGTGGAGCCTAAGAGAGAAGTGCGCGTAGTAGGCACTAGATCTCCAGTGCTCATCCACAGCCCGGTTCAACCTGTGCCTGCACTCTGGAGGGTACGGGCTGGTGTAGTATTCCAGCCTGGGGGAGTGGTGCCAAGGCTGCGCACCAGAGCTCCAGTACTCCCCCACAGCCCGGTCCTTCAGGTGCCTCGTAACATCAAGCCTCCTGTAGGTCTCTCCAGCCTGGTGGGTCCTGTGGCAGCCCCACGCACCAGGCTGTCTCTCCGTCTCCTCCCTACAGGTGTGCCCGTCTGCCCAGCGGCGCCTGAACTGCCCGTCTGCCCAGCGGTGCCTGAACTGCCCGTCTGCCCAGCGGTGCCTGAACTGCCCGTCTGCCCAGCGGCGCCTGAACTGCCCGTCTGCCCAGCGGCGCCTGAACTGCCCGTCTGCCCAGCGGCGCCTGAACTGCCCGTCTGCCCAGCGGCGCCTGAACTGCCCGTCTGCCCAGCGGCGCCTGAACTGCCAGTCTGCCCAGCGGCGCCTGAACTGCCAGTCTGCCCAATGGCGCCTGAACTGTCCGTCTGCCCAACGGCGCCTGAACTGCCCGTCTGTCATGAGCCTGCAAAGCTGCCCGTCTGTCATGAGCCTGCAAAGCCGCCCGTCTGCCATTAGCCTGCAAAGCCGCCCGTCTGCCAAGAGCCTACAGAGCCGTCCGCCAGACAGGAGCCGCTAGAGCCTTCCGCCAGACCGGATCAGCCAGAGCCTTCCGCCAGACCGGATCAGCCAGAACCTTCCGCCAGACCGGATCAGCCAGAGCCTTCCGCCAGACCGGATCAGCTAGAGCCTTCCGCCAGACCGGATCAGCCAGAGCCTTCCGCCAGACCGGATCAGCCAGAGCCTTCCGCCAGCCAGGACCAGCCAGAGCCTTCCGCCAGCCAGAGCCTTCCGCCAGCCAGGACCAGCCAGAGCCTTCCGCCAGCCAGGACCAGCCAGAGCCTTCCGCCAGCCAGGACCAGCCAGAGCCGTCCAGCCAGGACCAGCCAGAGCCAGCTAGCCAGGATCCGCCAGAGCCAGCCAGCCAGGATCCGCCAGCCAGTCCGGTGTTGTCCCTCAGTCCGGAGCTGCCGTCCCTCAGTCCGGGGCTGCCCCTAAATCCAGCGGGACCCATGTCTAGGGTTCCCAGTCCAAGGTCGGTGGCGAGGGTCGCCACCTTGAGGAGGCCACAGAAGCGGGGATTTATTATGGTGGGATGGGATCCACGTCCTGCGCCAGAGCCGCCGCCGCGGACAGATGCCCACCCAGACCCTCCCCTAGACTTTTTTTTATGGTGCGTCCGGAGTTCGCACCTTAAGGGGGGGGTTCTGTCACGTTCCTGACCTTGTTTTCCTTTTGTATTGTTGTGTTTAGTGGGTCAGGACGTGAGATGGGTGGGCAGTCTGTGTTTGTTCTATGTTAAGTGTCAGGTTTAATTGACCTTGTATGGCTCTCAATCAGAGGCAGGTGTTTTCGTTTTCCTCTGATTGAGAGACATACATAGGGAGGTTGTTTCACATTGTTTGTCGTGGGTGGTTGTCGCTGTGTCTGTGTTTATTGCACCACACGGTACTGTCTCGTCTCTCGTTCGTTCTTTCCTGTTCATGAGTGCATTGTTTTTTTATGTTCACCAGTTCAGGTCTGTTTAACGTCGTTTGTTGTTTTGTAGTTTATGCAAGTATAAGTTTTTGTGTTCGTCTTTCGTCAGCAAATAAATCTATATGTATTCACAACCCGCTGCACCTTGGTTTAATCCCTGCTCCTCCTCTTCGGATGAAGAGGAGGAGGAGAGTCGTTACAACAACAAAACTTTTATTACGGCAAATGGTTTGATACATTCACTGCTGAAGGTAAATAATGTTAAAGCTAACTTTCCATCATGTATGACCTTCCTGGGAGTGTGTAAACATACAAAAATTATATGGTAATAAAAAATGTATGTTCTCTATAGTTATGTACTTGAAAATGTATCAATTGACCAATTCGGGCACATTTGGGCAGACTTGATACAAAATTCCGGACGTTTTGCAATGCTTCACTGGATCCGTCTGAAACTTTGCACATACACTGCTGCCATCTATTGGCCAAAATCTAAATTGCGCCTAAACTGCAATATTATATTATGGCCTTTCTCCTTTCTCTTTCAAAGATGATGGAACAAAAAATAAATAAACACTTTTTTTTGTTGTTTGTATAATCTTTTACCAGATCTGATGTGTTATATTCGCCTACATTAATTTCACATTTCCACAAACTTCAACGTGTTTCCCTTCAAATGGTATCAATAATATGCATATCCTTGCTTCAGGTCCTGAGCTACAGGCAGTTAGATTTGGGTATGTCATTTTCAGTGAAAATTGAAAATAAAGGTCTGATAGAGGAGTAGATAATAGTACAAAATCGATTTGGAAGAATGTTTTGTGCCTATTTGAATAGAAAGTGTACTCTTTTGCTTTAGGGTTTAGAGCTCGCCAGGCATCAATGAGGTTGTAATCAGAGTTTCACGTTCGTTGTATGAATCGGACCAAGGTGCTGCGTGGTATGCGTACATTCTTATTTATTTTAACGAATGAACACTGAACAAACTAACAAAATAACAAAACGAACCGTGAAGCTATATGGGTAGTGCAGACAGGCAACTAAACATAGAACAAGAACCCACGAACACCAAAGGGAAAATGGCTACCTAAATATGATCCCCAATCAGAGACAACGATATACAGCTGCCTCTGATTGGGAACCATATCAGGCCACCATAGACATACAAATCACCTAGACCTACAAAAACCCTAGACATACAAAAAAAACTAGACAATCCAAAAACTAACGTACCCACCCTAGTCACACCCTGACCTAACCAAAATATAAAGAAAACAGTGATATCTCAGGTCAGGGCGTGACACAGAGAGTATACTGTATGTTGTACTGCCTGTGGATTGTAGTTGGTCTTATTAGATTTATCCCGCATGTCCAGAATGGCATTCATGTCTGACCCAATAACAAGTTGGAATTCAGTTAATTCGATCAATATGCTGTTCAGAGAATCAAAAAACGTAGGATCATATGATTCTGGAGCATACAGATTAATAAAGGCAATTTTCTTTCCATTATGGATACAGTTAAGGAAAGTGATTCTGTCTTCTTGGTCTTTGCCTTTACTAAGGATGATGATTTTGAGTTTGTTATGTATCATTATGATTACACCCTCAGTTTTTTGGGCGCTGACGAAATAGCTTCCAGTTTGTACAAATGTGACTCATTTCAGGAAACTAGACATATGTCGCACATCACTACTTCACAGAGAGGCATTTGAACGTAAACATCAACAGAAATTTGTTCAGGAATATGTAAACTTTCATGTGCCTTAATATCAAACTTGTATTCCATCCATAAATACGAATAAAATTGTTAAATTACGAGCCTATTTTATTTTTTTATTGGCCTGAATTTAGCAGGCGCTATCGACAGATCATTTGGAAAAAGTGATGGGCTACTTTCTGCACATTCCACGGTCAGTGTGACCCGGAGTGACTTGACACAACGCTGGCCAAACAAGATGTAGCAACAAACAAAACAGAGTTAAATGGTTCCAGTCTGCTGTGAAGCGTTCATCCATGTATATGGGTAAGAGTCTAGCTACATTTTCAGATAAGTTTCTAATTTTGTCAAAAATGTGTTTTTCTCGCAAGTTAAAGCATACTGTTAATTAGCTAGCAAACGTTAGCTTGCTGGCTCGCTAGCTAACGTTACGTGTATGATCTGTGTAGTAATATTATTTGAATCAGAAACCCATTTTCATTGCTAGTTAGAGCCCAATGTTAACAAGCTACTGTAACATTGAACCTAGTTTGTAAGCTTTAGCTACCTGCAGATTCATACTACAGCTATGACAATGTTTGTATTGGTAAAAGTATGAGTTTGGATTATACCGGTTCATTGTTTAGCTAGCTAGCTACCTAGCTAGCTACATGTCTAAAAAAAAGAGACTCCACTTCGGCCGGATTATTACACGACCCATCACATTAGCCAGGTGTGTCTGGGGGTGAATACGTCCATCTACTGTATGAAAATGTGTACATGTCTAGACAAAAGTTTCCCATCCACTCAGCTAGATGTGGCTGGGGGGGGGTTATAGCATTTCCTTCACATGACCCATCAATTTAGACAAGTGTGTCGGGTAAGCATCATCTAATAGTTATAAAATATTTTTATCTGGACACTTTCTGTTTTTGAAAATACTACTATGCAAGTAACCATTTCAGTGTACCGTTTACACCTTCTGTATCCTGTGCATGTGCCAAATAACTTAGCCCCACCCATCTCTTTAAGAATTAAGGCTTAAGATGGTGTGAACGATGCTGAATGGGTGTAGACAAAGACAAGCTCTCCAGTAGGTGTGCCAAAACATTCAAGGGCCATTTTCTCAGAAGTGGGGTTGCAATTTGATCAACTTTCAAAGCAGAATTACTTTCCAATTGTTCCGCAACTGCAGTCTCTACTTTTATCCAATGTAAAAAAAAAATATATAATTCAAATGTTGCTACATAAGACCCGAATCGAGGCGGTCCATCACTAAGGTTCCCTATTCTATGTGTGTACTTCTGGTGCAGGTGTGTTTCTTGGAGCATTGCTACTGTATGTCAATACGGTTTCTAACTAGAATATCAAGACAGCTGAAACACTTGATAGACATATTAAGGCCTTTCAAATTCCACGAGAGGATAGCTGGAGTTGCCATCGTTTTCCGAAAATGTAATTGTTATCTTTCGTGTTGATGAACCCATGGATGTAAAATAGTTTTATAGTCCACAGCAACAATTGCCACTGAAGGGACGAGTAGGGAGGATGAACGATAGTCCATTTTATAAAAACACATGACATCATTTTCTATTAAAGTGACATGGGTCAAATGGTGTGATAATCAAATCAAATCAAATTGTATTGGTCACTTCAACTTATTTAGCCAATGTTATTGTGGGTGTAGCGGATTGCTCGTGTTGATGAGACATGAGAGAAGTGTGTGTGTGTGTGTGAGAGTGTGTAGTCACCTCTACTCCCTCTAGACTGTGTGTAGATGGCTCCTGGTGCTGCTCCTCCACCAGAATGAGGACAGAGCCAAGACCTCCCGGGACCACAGCCTGGAACGCACGCACACACACGCACACGCACGCACGCACCCACAGACGTACAAAACACACATTAGAGACGCCCTCTCAACACAAACACGTGTCTACATATAAACACATACAGTACATGTATAAACACTCTTAGCACTTCAACGTTGAACTCTTTCTCACCTGTAATTGTTTCAGTGCAGCGAGGCAGAGGGCGGAGGGAGGAGATTGTCGACTGTCCACTATTACTGTTAGGCCTCGCTCTTTCGCGGAAGAGCTGATTGAGGGAGAAAGAGATAGAGGGAGGGGGAGAGGTGAAGGCGGAATAAAATGAAACATCTAACTTCACATTTCAGTTTCGGTCGAAAACAACTATAAGAACCACTATATAAAGTGTCATAGTTTGTTAGACGAGCTCAAATCAAAATCAGGTCAAATAAAATTGTATTTGTCACATGCTTTGTAAACCACAAGTGTAGACCAACAGTGAAATACTTGCTTATGTGCCTTTCCCAATAATGCATAAAACATTTTTTAAATAGAATGAATAAACTGTGGACAGTTTGCCATAGTGACAGAGTATTACCGGGTGATCCTGTGATAACAGGCCAAGACACGGCCCATCTCGTCCGCACGGCAACCGTCCTCTGGGAGGTGCGTTTCAGTGACAACCACAGCCCGTCCCAGCCTGTCCACCGTACCTACAGACAGAGAGAGGGTGGGAGGAGGAGGGGGTAGAGAGAGAGAGAGAGAGAGAGGATGAAAGTGGATAATGGCAAGAGTGTTGAAGGGCGGATAAGTATGAATAAAAGGAAAATAAGGGTAAAGGGATGGAAGGATAGTAAATGAGATGGATATAAAAGATGACCCACCTGTCAACATCAGCTTTCCTGATTGGAGGAGTTCTGTGTCCAATTCCCTTAGGAGAGGAGGGGCTTTAGGTGATAGGCCATTTGATCGATCAGGAGATGTCTCTGCCGCTACCTCCTCTGTAGAGTGGTTAGATAAGGATGTGCCTGATTGGCTAGTAGTTGTGTCAGGTGAGACTTCTGATTGGACAACCTGGTTTTCTGTTGGTAAAAGCAAGAATAGGCATGAGAATAATGTCTTCTAGCCATATTCTTTTCATCCAATTGACATAAAAACTTCTCAAAAAGAAGCTAAAATCTAACCTGTATTGCTTTCCCCAATCTCAGCTTTTTCTTGCCCTTCATTGACTGGTGTGAGCTCTTTATCCGTCCCCTCAGGCTGCTGTGTTGCCTCTGATAGGTTGGTTGTAGTGATTGGCAGGTTGGTTGTCGGGGAGATGGCGGGACCACGCTGAGGTGTTTTACTTGGTGGTTTGGAACCGGCCTGGTCTCGAGTCTTCTGGTTGCCACGACCACCACTTTTAGCCTTCCCCTTTCCCCCTCTCCCTTTCCTCTTCCTCCTGAGAGAGAAGATACAGTGATGTCATACAGGGATGTAATACTGAGTATGAGGTTAGTTGTTATGGTTGAATCCTACAGATGTAGGATCTTAATTTGATCACCCTGTTGCTGGAGAACTTTCCTGCAATGTAAAACTTGTAGTGTAATTGGTTCTAGGTTCTAAAAAAATATAACAAAATACATACAATCCACATAATAATTCACATTCATTTAGTAGTGTACAAATTATTTACAATGATATTATAATTATAAATAATTTGTACACTACTAAATGATAGCAAGAAGCCCAAACAGATATAGTATTTCATAAAAACATCATAATTTTAAACCTTGATTATATTGGGATACGATCACATACGTTTCTCTATTTATGTGTGGGAATACATGAGAACATATTTCCTAAATTAAAATCACTTGGAGCTGATTTCCTGGTGATTTTACAGTATTCTATGTCCAACAACGAAAATCACCTGTATTAGACCGTAAGTGTACTATATCCGTATGTGAAGGAATTGTACCTGCACACAAAACGGTATTACATTCAGTGCTTAATTTGAGCCAGATCCTGCCGGAACAGGAACCGGCACCTCTCAATTTTTCACTGTTTCATTCCGGAACCCATTGGCCAGGATGCGGTACCTCTCGTGGCATGAAAAATTATTTTCTCTGTTTGCAATGTAAAAATGGTAATAAAATAAATCAGAGTTAATTCAAGTTGCCTTCTCTGTAATTCTCCTGCTTACTAAAAAACATGTATTTCATTACAGAATTATAGCCGCAGGAAAGATGTTGGAGGTTTTGCAGAACCCCTGATAAATTTAAATAAATAAAAATACACCAGGAGTAGGCCTATAATTTAGCCACAGAGGATCAATAGCATATATTCTTTTTTATTGCCTATCATTTTTAGATAAAGCTATGCTAAATATATTCACGTCACCAAATAATTTATTAAAACACACTGTTTTGCAATGAAGGTCTACAGTAGCCTCAACAGCACTCTCTGGGGTAGCACCATGGTGTAGCCAGAGGACAGCTAGTTTCCGTCCTTCTCTGGGTACATTGTCTTCAATACAAAACCTAGGAGGCTCATTGTTCTCGTCCCCTTACATAGACTTACACAGTAATTATGACAACTTCCTGAGGATGTCCTCAAACCTATCAGAGCTCTTGCAGCATTAACTGACATGTTGTCCACCCAATCAAAGGATAAAATAATAAATCTAGTACTGATTAGCTACAGCTAGATAGCACCGCATCGGATAACAAGTGGTGAGTAGTTGACTTAAAGAGAGAGAAAGACAGGGGCTCGCCGGTGTTACTGCTTGCTGTGCACTGTACTGCATGATTTTAGTGGTAGTGTCCGAAGTTTACATACACTGAGGTTGGAGTCATTAAAACTCGTTTTTCAACCACTCCACAAATTTCTTGTTAACAAACTATAGTTTTGGCATGTCGGTTAGGACATCTACTTTGTGCATGACACAAGTAATTTTTCCAATAATTGTTTACAGACAGATTCTTTCACTTATAATTCACTGTATCACAATTCCAGTGGGTCAGAAGTTTACATACACTAAGTTGACTGTGCCTTTAAACAACTTGGAAAATTCCAGAAAATGATGTCATGGCTTTAGAAGCTTCTGATAGGCTAATTGACATCATTTGAGTCAATTGGAGGTGTACCTGTGGATGTACTTCAAGGCCTACCTTCAAACTCAGTGCCTCTTTGCTTGACATCATGGGACAATCAAAAGAAATGGGCCAAGACCTCAGAAAAAAAATTGTAGACCTCCACAAGTCTGGTTCACCCTTGGGAGCAATTTCCAAATGCCTGAAGGTACCACATTCATCTGTACAAACAATAGTACGCAAGTATAAACACCATGGGACCACGCAGCCGTCATACCGCTCAGGAAGGAGACGCGTTCTGTCTCCTAGAGATGAACGTACTTTGGTGCGAAAAGTGCAATCAATCCCAGAACAACAGCAAAGGACCTTGTGAAGATGCTGGAGGAAACAGGTACAAAAGTATCTATATCCACAGTAAAACAAGTCCTATATCGACATAACCTGAAAGACCGCTCAGCAAGGAAGAAGCCACTGCTCTAAAACCGCCATAAAAAAGCCAGACTACAGTTTGCAACTGCACATGGGGACAAAGATCATACTTTTTGGAGAAATGTCCTCTGGTCTGATGAAACAAATATAGAACTGTTTGGCCAGAATGACCATCGTTATGTTTGGAGGAAAAAGGGGGAGGCTTGCAAGCCGAAGAACACCATCCCAACCGTGAAGCGTGGGGGTGGCAGCATCATGTTGTGGGGGGTGCTTTGCTGCAGGAGGGCCTGGTGCACTTCACAAAATAGATGGCATCATGAGAAACGAAAATTATGTGGATAAATTGAAGCAACATCTCAAGACATCAGTCAGGAAGTTAAAGCTTGGTCGCAAATGGGTCTTCCAAATGGACATTGACCCCAATTATACTTCCAAAGTTGTGGCAAAATGGCTTAAGTACAACAAAGTCAAGGTAATGGAGTGGCCATCACAAAGCCCTGACCTCAATCCCATAAAACATTTGTGGGCAGAACTGAAAAAGCGTGTGGGAGCAAGGAGGCCTACAAACCTGACTCAGTTACACCAGCTCTGTCAGGAGGAATGGGCCAAAATTCACCCAACTTATTGTAGGAAGCTTGTGGAAGGCTACCCGAAACGTTTGACCAAAGTTAAACAATTTAAAGGCAATGCTACCAAATACTAATTGATTGTATGTAAACTTCTGACCCACTGGGAATGTGATGAAAGAAATAAAAGCTGAAAGAAATCATTCTTTCTACTATTATTCTGACATTTCACATTCTTAAAATACAGTGGTGATCCTAACTGACCTAAAACAGGGAATTTTTACGAGGATTAAATGTCAGGAATTGTGAAAAACTGAGTTTAAATGTATTTGGCTAAGGTGTATGTAAACTTCCGACTTCAACTGTAGGCTGTGTGTAGCGGATTGGCGGTTATGATACGAAACTTGGAAAAGTTTTTCGCCTGGTCACAGACAGCTGTTGTTTTGTGCACTGAAGTCCACAAGTGAAGGGAAAAGGTGAGGAGAGTGTGTAGATGCGAGAAGGAATTATACAACAAGCAAAGTGATCATGATGTTTGTATGTGGCTGCTATGAAAGGGAACTGTGTATTCATTCCGCCGACTCTGTTGAAAAATGTTTCTCAAATGGAAGCAAACTGAATGAAACGGGATAAACATACCTGAATTTGTCCAATAGAAACTCTCGTTTGCAACTGGACTAATGATTACGCCCTAGATCAGCTAGATGCAGGCAAGAGTGTGAAAGACAGTATCTGTCACCTTGATTACTCACATTTTTCTTTCGACCTATGTTGTAAACTTTCATTCTCAAGCTAGGTTGTAGCAACATCATGATGGGCATAGGAAATGTAGTAGGCTAAACCTCTCGATGTTACATTGAACTGGGAGAATGGAATATGAATGACAGTCATCCAGTATGCTGTAATAGAAATAAGGCCATGCACATTAAAAAATATATATTAAATGGCACTGATGGCCACTGGTCTGTAGGGTACCAAATATGTTATTCATTTCCAAATAGACCTATTGAGCGAACAGCATTGTTTTACAAAGTAAAACACGCAGGTGAGTGAGCTGCGTATCAGTGGGTGAGTCAGTGAAACTGGAAAACCTTTTTAGGACTATCATTTCCTCCTCATATTGTACAATATGTTGATCCAGACACCTAGGCCTAGGCTATTGAATGGTTTGAAGACAAGGTCGTTTTTTAACGATCTCAGATTCTCAGTTTGTCAGTGTCAAAGTAGCCTGTCATTTTGATCGTTTGCGAGGTATTAAAAAAGATTCGGATAATGTCGCCAGGCATCTAAAATGGGCCACATTTTCCCACGTGTGCGACTTCTGCAAGCGCCTCTACTCTACTGCTCTCTGCCAGCACGCAAAAGCAATGATAATGCATGCGATGCTTTATTATTGCATTATTATAAAGGTGATCTTTTTTTCAAGTGTTACGGTATCTCAGAGCACCCCAGGTCACCCCCCTCTCGGCTCACTTTTTGTTCCGACACCTCCCAATTTACAAACTAAGCATCTTTATAAGAAGTTATGAAGTTACCTGGGTGCCCTGAATCCTCCCGTTTTCACTTCCTTTCCTCTAGGACACACTCCTATCTCCCCCGTCTTTCCTTCATCCCTCTCTTCTGATGTTGTTGCTCCCTTTGGGTCAGCGTCAGTACCGGGCCGAGAGAGAGAACGTTCCGTCTCTCTGTGTTCTGTCGAGTCTGCTGTTTTGTCTGGTACACAAGAGTCACTAGTGGAATGTCTTCCTTTCTGGGTTTCAGATCCATCTGCCAATGGGCTGTCCACATTCTCCCCATTTCCTGGAATATCAATCAATGGCCTCGCCGCATTCTCCCCACTTCCTCGTGTGTCTGTAGTGGGCATAGTGTCTCTGTCTCCACTCAGTGGCTTATCAACATCCTCAAACACAGATTCAGAGCGAGAGCTTTGATCCGATTGGCCCTCTACAACGTGCGCTGCTTTGGGATTTGCTGTCTCGGTCGCTACCAAACTGTTACTTCCTTGGCTGCCCCTGCATGGTTGTGTAACGTTACACCCACTGCCCTCCCTCTCCCTGCCCACCCCGGGCCTCCTCTCCTTGGACGGACCATCAAAATACAGCCCCTGGCTTCCTAGGCCTTCTGGGTCTTTTCCGAGGGCCTGTTTCTCCCCTTCGTCAGAGTTCTGAAGCGAGGAGGGGTACGACTCAGACCGTTTCGCTCTGCCTAGATCGATGACTCTAGGCAGGGGGCGGGGGGGTAACCAGTCCCCCCGGGGGGTCACAGAGTCCCTCTTACCCCCCAGGACGCCCCTACTGCCCCCGGCTGCGTCCAGTCGCCCGTACCCCCAGGCCTTCCCTCTGCGGAGCTTGATAGCCTTGCTCCTCCTACACAGCGGCAGGGTCTTGGTCTTACAGATACCATGCATCTCCAGGTACCTCTGCCTGGGGTCCGCGCCGCCGTCCGGACCCCCCCTGGGCTCCAAGAGTTCCACGTAGTCCCCATCACCACCCATTTGGTGATGCCTCGTCGTCCTCCCTAACCCGTCCTCGCTGCACCGTCGGCGGTGTAGAACGGCCTCTGCATCTACACTGTCTGGAGGTAGGTCATCGTCTTCTTCGTCCCAGGAACAGGAGTCTGGTTCTCCAGAGGAGGAGCCCCCCCAGCCACCCAGGCCGAGGCCCACCACCGGGGTGAGGTCGGTGGTGTGGTCGGAGACGGAGGTTGGGTGGTCAGCCATGGTAGTCAGGTCGTCCGATGGGTTATGGATGAACTTGGGGTAGACCACCTCCTCCCACGGTAGGCGGACCACCCCGTCACACGTACTGACCAGACACGTATCTAACCCTCCACCTCCTGAGAAAGAGAAAGAGGGAGGAATGAGAGGAAGGGAGGCGGGAAGGAGAAATAGGGGAAAGATAGGGGAAAGGAGTGAGAGAAAGGGAGCGACGGAGAGAGGGAGGGGGAAGAGAGGGGGAGAGGGAGGGATGGAGAGAGAGGAAAGGGACAGACAGAGAAATTAATGTCACACAACTCTTTTTGCTTATCTCTCCTCCATCTTTCTACACTTAAATCTATTAGTTCTCTCATACACTCTCCTACGTCAACCCCTTTCTCCTTTCCCACACTCCCTTGTTTCCTCCCTCCCTTCCTTCCCTGCATCTCTCACCTTCTCTTTTGTAGCCCCTCTCCTTGTTGACACTGTGCAGCCACTCTGTGGTGAACACCAGGGGGTGCTGTGACTCGGGCACCAGGACCTCCTGGACGTTGCGGCCCCCAGGGGCCAAACACTTGAGGGCCAGGCGGGGGCAGCGTGTGGAGAAGGGAACCACCTGCAAGTAGAAGTCGGTACTGCGCAGCAGCCTCCAGTCCAGAGTAGAGAGCTGGACCACAACCTTCTCTCCGAGGCAGAGGGGCCAACCGGAGTGGAGGAACAGACAGCCCAGATACTGAGACTGGGAGAGAGAGAGGGAGAGAGAGAGAGAGAGAGAGAGAGAGAGAGGGAGAGAGAGAGACAGAGAGAGAGAGAGAGAGGGAGAATGAGTCAGTAACATATTGATGTATAGTCAGAATATCTGGAATGAGAACTAAAACAGGGCAGACACTGACCAGCAACCAAGACCGAGACGGGAACAGAGCAAAACAGAGTCACAGTCAAACAGGCATGAGAGAGTCAGAGACGAGTCACATCACAGAGATTCTGAGAGAGAGCCAAAGAACTACTATGGAATACCTAAAGAAACCAGTACGGCCTCCCACGAGAGTGTCAATACCCCATAAACTGCACCACAACAGATGTAAATCTATTCTGTACCTACCGACCTTATTCTCTGCTCTTCCTTCCCTTGCTCTGAGTGTGTCATGCTGTGAGGACTAAACTCTGTTAGAATCCCTTGGCTGTTCTCATTCCCCAATTAGCCAATGACATGTGCCCTCTCCCTCCCCCTCTGCTTCGATTCATCCAACGTTCCCCGACTCACGAGACCATTATCAAATTATATTCCTGGCCCTGCTGCCCCCTCTTTCTGCATCTCTCTCACTCTCACTCTATTTCTTACTCTCTCCCGTTCGGTCCTATTCTGTTCATTGACATTGGAAACTCTTATTCTCAACATAGACCACCACATCTCCCCAACCCCCATACATAACATAACTTCTGCATTCCTCTTGTTTTGAGTATCAATCCCTCACTCATGTTTTTCTGTCTCTCTATCTACCCCCCTCTCCCACACACTCTCTCCTCCTCTTTCTCCTTCAATGTACCCCAGTGTTCTGCCCCACTCTCCTTCCCCCCATTTCTCAATCAGTTCTCTCTAGTCGGCAACCCACACACACGCTCGTTCGCACACACACACATGTTCCCACAGTGAAATGACTGCCCCCCTGTCCATTCTCTCCCTCACTCCCCCACACCCTGGGCCGGCACCCAACCCCCATCTCTCTCTTTCTCCTCCTCCTCCCCCTCCCTCTTCTCCTCCCTCTCTTCCAGTGCACAGCAGTCACATATGGAAATAATTATTACCATGACTCATGCTCCTACTCCCGTCCCAGGCTGCTTCACCGAGCGACAATGAAAACAGAGACCACTTTGAGTGTGTGTGTGTGAAAATCACAATGTGGGAGAATGTTCCCCAATGTGTGTGTGAAAGAAAGAATGTGTCCAGGTCTGTTTATTTGTGTATTTGTGAGAGAGGGAGTTACGGAGACTAAAGTGGGCGACAATGGGTAGGCGTGCATGTGTGTGTATGTTTACATGTTTACAAATACAGTATATGTTGTTACGTTGTTGGGAGTGGCGCGCGAGCACGCGCTTGTGTGTGTGTGTGTGCGTGTACTCACACAGGCATGCTGCTGTAGTTTGTGAAGAAGATGTTTTGCTGGGATGAAGTAGTCCAGCAGGTACCTCAGACTGTCATGCTGATAAGTCGACTCCAACACAGAGAAAACCTGCACAGATGGGCAAACACACACACACACACACACACACACACACACACACACACACACACACACACACACACACACACACACACACACACACACACACACACACACACACACACACACACACACGTAAGCACACATGTATAAGCAAACATGTGTGTGTGTGTGTGTGTGTGTGTGTGTGTGTGTGTGTGTGTGTGTGTGTGTGTGTGTGTGTGTGTGTGTGTGTGTGTGTGTGTGTGTGTGTGTGTGTGTGTGTGTGTGTGTGTGTCTGTTTACCTGAGAGAGGAGAGGCGGGGCTGTGCTCTCGAAGGGCGGGTAAAGGGACGAGAGAGCCCCCTGCACACAATCTTCCACTGCCTCTGAGCCCTGAGAGAGAGAGAGAGAGAGAGAGAGAGAGAGAGAGAGAGAGAGAGAGAGAGAGAGAGAGAGAGAGAGAGAGAGAGAGAGAGAGAGAGAGAGAGAGAGAGAGAGAGAGAGAGAGAGAGAGAGAGAGAGAGAGAGAGAGAGAGAGAGAGAGAGAGAGAGAGAGAGAGAGATGTAAAGAGTTAATCCATAACCGGACATTGAAAGGCTGCTGCTATGTCTGTGTTTGTGTTAAACAGCTGGCTTGTCCCACTCGCAAACGCACACACACACACACGCACACACACAAAAAACATACACACACACATACACGCACACACACAACTTCCTGTTGCATGGTCTGGGGAGTGTCAGACAATTCCTGGAGTTCCAGTGAACGCTAGACCTAAGCCCCAAATGGCACCCTATTCCATATATATTCCCTATAGTGTACTATATATTCCCTATAGTGTACTACCTATTCCCTATAGTGTATTACAGTACCAGTCAAAAGTTTGGACACACCTACTCATTCCAGGGTTTTTCTTTATTTTTTATATTTTCTACATTGAAGAATAATAGTGAAGACATCAAAACTATGAAATAACACATATGGAATCATGTAGTAACCAAAAAAGAGTTAAACAAATGAAAATATATTTTATATTTGAGATTCTTCAAAGTAGCCACCCTTTGCCTTGATGACAAGTTTGCACACTCGTGGCATTCTCTCAACCAGCTTCATGAGGTAGTCACCTGGAATGCATTTCAATTAACTGGTGTGCCTTGTTAAAAGTTAGAAGTTCATATTATAGCAAGAGCAGCTAAAATAAGCAAAGAGAAACGACAGTCCATCATTACTTTAAGACATGAAGGTCAGTCAATCAGGAACATTTCAATAACTTTGAAAGTATCTTCAAGTGCAATCGCAAAAACCATCAAGCACTATGATGAATCTGGCTCTCATGAGGACTGCCACAGGAAAGGATGACCCAGAGTTACCTCTGCTGCAGAGGATAAGTTCATTAGAGTTACCAGCCTCGGAAATTGCAGCCCAAATAAATGCTTCAAAGAGTCCAAGTAACAGACACATCTCAACATCAACTGTTCAGAGGAGACTGCGTGCATCAGGCCTTCTTGGTCAAACTTCTGCAAAGAAACCACTACTAAAGGACACCAATAATAAGAAGAGACTTGCTTGTGCCAAGAAACACGAGCAATGGACATTAGACCGGTGGAAATCTGTCCTTTGGTCTGATGAGTCCAAATTTGAGATTTATTTAGTTCCAACCGCCGTGTCTTTGTGAGACGCAGAGTAGGTGAACGGATGATCTCTGCATGTGTGGTTCCCACCGTGAAGCATGGAGGAGGAGGTGTGATGGTGTTGGTGTGCTTTGCTCGTGACACTGTCTGTGATTTATTTAGAATTCAAGGCACACTTAACCAGCATGGCTACCACAGCATTTTGCAGTGACACGCCATCCCATCTGGATTGCGCTTAGTGGGACCATCATTTGTTTTTCAACAGGACAATGACCCAACACACCTCCAGGCTGTGTTGGACCGCAGAGTGAAAGAAAAGCAGCCAACAAGTGCTCAGCATATGTGGGCACTCCTTCAAGACTGTTGGAAAAGCATTCCAGGTGAAGTTGGTTGAGAGAATGCCAAGAGTGTGGGGGTGGCTACTTTGAAGAATCTAAAATATTAAATATATATTTGTTTAACACTTGTTTGGTTACTACATGATTCCATATGTGTTATTTAATAGTTTTAATGTCTTCACTATTATTTTACAATGTAGAAAATAGTACAAATAAAGAAAAACCCTTGAATGAGTAGGTGTGTCCAAACTTTTGACTGGTACTGTATATAGTGCACAGATTGGGCTCCCACTCCTATTCACTAACTCAGTCTTGCTCATTCTCTCTCTCTCACACACACACACAACACACACGCACACGCACACACGCGCACACGCACTTGAACGGGCACATTCACACACTCATCCACGTATACACGCACATGCACACACACACACGATAGGTCTGCCAGAGCGGTGGAGGGTGACAGAGTAGAGAGCTAGCAGCACACTGTTTATTTTTATACAGGACTGTCGGCATGGCAACCCATAACCTTTTTTTCTCTCTTCCTACCTCCCTCCCTCCCTCTTTCCATGTTTCCTCTTGTACCGCTCTCCTTTCATCCTTTTCCCTCCTTTCTCCATACTCTCTCAATTCCTCTCTCCTACTTTCTTTCTTTCTCCCTCTCTCATAATATCTCAGTCATCTGACAATAATTATAGTGAGATCCCCCCTCACAGAAAGCATATTGTGCAGAGCTTCTAAAAAAAAATACAGATTTTGATGGGTAAAGAAAGACAGGGGAATAAAGAGAGAAAGAAAGGAAGAATGGTCAAACAAGCGTGTGGAAAAAGAAAAGGACGGCTGGGGAGAGAGGGCCGGGAGGGGGGTTTCTGGGAGAGAGAGAGAGGGCGGGGGGGGGGTTCTGGTAGAGAGAGAGGGAAAAGATTGGAAAAGGGGGGATGGAGGGAGGGAAAGAAAAACAAACTGAAAGAATGTGGCCAAAAGAATTGGAAGTGGACTAACAGTCAAATGAGAGGCAGAGAGAGAGAAAGAGAGGGAGAGAGAGAGGATACAGAGAGATGAGAGCGAGAGAGGATGAGAACCAGAATGAGAAAGAGAGCTATAGAGAGAGAACCGAGCTAGAGGAGTACAAACTGTTTTACACAAAATAACTTTTTCTACACTTGAAATGAATCTAACTAAGAGGTCAGCAGATGTTGCTCAGGGTCAGTGGCATGAATGATTCTACTTAGCCCAGGTCAGGACATAATAAGATAAACAGCCCTAATTAACTATTCAAGCTGCAGAGCCAAATTATTTACTCTAGGTGATTCCAACCATTGATTACTGTAACTGGAGTTCATGCATCATCTGCAATATGACCTTGGGGAGTCTATAGGAGTAATTGGTTGAAGATTGATTATATATCAACACTAGCCTGGTCCCAGATCTGTTTGAGCTGTTTTGCATGACATTTGCCATAATATTGCCTTGGCAAGACAGTACAAACAGATCTGGGACCAGGTTAAATCAGTCAGTTGTGCTTTGAGTAGAGATAAATGCTGTAAAAGGGTACAGTGTCTACTACCTACTGCTGACTGCTCCACTCTATGAAGGGTGGATCACTAAATGAGCAGTAGTATCATACAGTAAGTATTCACCCCCTTGGAATTCTTCACATTTTATTGTGTTACAAAGTAGGATTAAAAGGGATTTAATTGTCATTTTCTATCAACAATCTACACAAAATACTCTGTTATGTCTTAAGTGGAAGAACAATTCTAACACTTTTTAAAGATGAATGATAACACTAATATACCTTGATTAGATAAGTGTTCACCCCCTGAGTCAATGCATGTTAGAAACACCTTTGGCAGCGATTGCAGCTGTGAATCGTCTCTAAAAGCTTTGCCCACCTGGACTGTGAAATATTTCCCCATTATTCTTTTTAAAATTCTTCAAGTTCTGTCAACGTGTTGGGAAACATGGCTAGACATCTATTTTTATTTCTTGGCATAAATTTTCAAGAACATTTAAGTCAAAACTGTAACTTGGCCACTCAGGAACATTCACTGTCTTCTTGGTAAGCAACTCCAGTGTAGGTTTGGCCTTGTGTTGTAGGTTATTGTCCTACTGAAAGGTGAATTCCTCTCCCAGTGTCTGGTGTAAAGCAAAACTGAAGCAGGTTTTCCTCTAGGATATTGCCTGTGCTTAGCTCCATCCCGTTTAGTATTATCCGGGAAAAATCCTCAGCATAATTCTCAACTTGACCATGCTTAAAGAGATATTCAATGTCTGATTCATTATTGTTACCCATCTACCGCTTCCCTTCTTTATGAGGCTTACAAAAAAAAGCTCCCTGGTCTTTGTAGTTGAAACTGTGCTTGAAATTCAACACTTGACTGAGGGACCTATACAGACGTTGTACGTCTGGGGGACAGAGGAAACGGTAGTCATCAAAAAATCATGTCAACTCCTATTATTTCACACAGAATGAGTCCGTGTAACTCTATTATTTTTTTTAAAGCCAAATTACCTTTCTTCACAAACTCCCTCTAGATGCAACACTATCCTTCTGCATAGTACCACTGCTCTAAGCCCTAGGCCTCACCGTATGTGTCTCATCCAATGTCTTGAGCACTACTATGTATGAAAACGGCCTCATGAAGTTATTATTAACCCTTTGAATATCCTTTCCACAGATCCAATAACAAAACATGTATACTCTGTACAGTTTAATGTTAGTGCTATACGTGCAACGCTTAATGCTATTGCCACGTCCTATTGAAACGTTTCTGGCTACGCTAACCTATTTAGGCCTAGATTTACCTTGGGAAATGTATTCTTTATCGCCATGTGACTTCCTGTAGTAAAATAAAGGGTATACAAAGTACAACTCTAATGCCCCCATTCCTCTGAAACAGAGTCTCTGCTTGCATCCCAAATGGCAAACTATTATCCATAGAGTGCACTACTTTTGACCAGAGCTCTATGGGTAAATGTCAAAAGTAGTACACAATATAGGGTGTTATTTAGGACACCGCCTACTGCTCTGCACTGTACTGTATACCAGAAACAGCAGGCTATACTGTAGTCACATGTTATTGCTGAAGGCTGAAGTTGTGATTTTGTGCAGTGTTAAAATAATCGATGGTTATGTTTCCGCACTATGGCTCATTCAAAAGCACTGTTGCTGGTCCCACCGTAGTGCATGAAACAAAAGGTGATTGGATTAGTAAACTAGATGTACAAACACTATTCGGCTGGACTTCAGAAGGAAATAGTTCCCTCCGAGTGAGGCTTTCCATCTTAACTAAGTGGGTAGATGTGTGATGTGTTTTATCCGGTCTGTGCTTTGTTTCTCCAGGGCAGGTTAGTGCAACTTAGGTAGTACTGTACTGTGTGTGTGTGTGTGTGTGTGTGTGTGTGTGTGTGTGTGTGTGTGTGTGTGTGTGTGTGTGTGTGTGTGTGTGTGTGTGTGTGTGTGTGTGTGTGTCTGTATACATGCATATGTGTGTCCATGTGTGTGTGACTGTGTGCATAATGTGCTGTGAAAAAAGTATTTCCCCTTTCTGTTTTTGTCTATTTTTGCATATCTTTTTACACTGAATGTTTATATATCTTCACCCAAAACCTAATATTAGATAAAGGGAACCTGAGTGATCAAATAACACAACATTTTGATAATTATTTGTATTTTTATTAACATTATTCAACACCCAATGCCCCTGTGTGAAAAAGTAATTGCCTCCTTATACTCAATAACTGGTTGTGCCTCCTTTAGCTGCAATGAACGCAACAAAACACTTCCTGTAGTTGTTGATCCTTCACTCACATCGCTGTGGAGGAATGCATGACTCAGGTGCGCTTCAGCTCACGAACGGATGGCCTGACATTCTCCTTCAGAATGAACTGATGCAGAGCAGCATTCATGGTTCCCTCAATGATGGCAAGTCGTCCAGGTCCTGAGGCAGCAAACCATCACACTACCACCACCATGCTTGACCGTTGGCGTGAGGCTCTTACTGTGGAATGCAGTGTTCGGCTTGCCTCAGAACCTGGACGACTTGCCATCATTGAAGGAACCATGCATTCAGGCAATCCATCCGTGAGCAGAAGCTAAAGCACAGCTGGATCATGCAGCAAGACACTGATCCAAAACACACCAGCAAGTCAAAGGCCAGACCTAAACCCGGTTGAAATGTCGTGGCAGGACCTGAAATGAGCAGTTCACGCTCAAAAACCCTCGAATCTCGCTAAAGCAGTCCTGCGTGGATGAGTGGGCAAAAAATCCTCCACAGAGATGTGAGAGACTGATCAACAACTACGGGAAGTGTTTGGTTGCAGCCATTGCAGCTAGAGATGTCACTCTAGTTATTGAGTGTAAGGGGGCAATTACTTTTTCACACAGGGGTATTGGGTGTTGCGTAACTTTGTTTATAACATCATTTAAATAATGATCAAAATGTTGTGTTATTTCTTCACTCAGGTTCCCTTTATCTTATATTAGGTTTTGGTAGAAGATCTAAAAACATTCTGTGTCCAAAATATGCAAAAATAAAGAAAGTTCAAAAGGGGGCAAATACTTTTTCACAGCACTGTGCATACGTGTGTCCATATGTGTTTGTGTGTACTCTGTAGTGATTATTCTGGAGGCCTCTGCATGGTCAGGGCACGGGTATGTCATTCTTCCGTCAGACTTCCTGTCTTTCTCTCCTGCATGCAGCACACAGCCCGGGAACGGAAGACAGGCTAGAGGAGCCCTCCAAACAGATGCTTGGCAGAGAAAGAGAAAAGGGAGAGAGGGGGAGATAAAAGAGTGCAGAGGAAAAGTCAGAGGTGGAGAGACGAAGCGAGAGAGTGGGAGAGAGGGGGTTAAGGGAGAGAGAGAGAGAGAGAGAGAGAGAGAGAGAGAGAGAGAGAGAGAGAGAGAGAGAGAGAGAGAGAGAGAGAGAGAGAGAGAGACAGAGAGAGAGAGAGAGAGAGAGACAGAGAGAGAGAGAGAGAGAGAGAGAGAGCGTGGGGGGGGATTAAAGAGTGCAGGAGTAAAGGCATAGGTGGAGAGAGAAAGAGTACGAGAGTGTAAAAAAGGGTTAAGCGAGAGAACAAGAGAGAGAGATAGATGGGGGGCTGAGAGAGAGAAGGAGGCTAAACTACTTGGAGAGATCGATGGGAAACAATAGTGATATAAACCAGATGTAGAAAGCGAGAGGGATGAAGCGAGGGAGATAGAAAGGGAGGGAGTGAGAGTGAGATGGTAGGCAGACTAGAAGATACTGATTTCCTCTTCTGAATCCCCCTAAATAACAAAAATCATGAGGAGGAAACCCACTGGGCACACCATGTAATTTCAACGTGGAAATCTGGGTCATGTTTTGTTGAGACATTTACAAACGAGATTACAACCTTTATTCACCCACTCAAAAAGACAGCAAGAAGTTTGTAGAATTCTCAATTTTTTAATCACTATCCTTTCAACCATTTGAAAGCACAGCCAAATTCCAATGAAAAAACTATGTCAGATATTTTGTTTTAATACAACAACTTAATGCGTTATCACTGTGCTTCATCTAATAGCACAACCAAATGACCTGGATTGCAGTTGATGACATTAAAAGTACATAGTGCAAGTGATTAATGCAGTTCCGCGATTCTGCACAGATTATTGTGGCAATTATGAAGATCTCCACAAACCTGCGACATTTGCATGCCATCTTGAACAGGAGACGCTTTCTATGATTACATAAGAAGACATTTATAGTTACAGTAGCCTCAGAATGTGGCCATGGATGCGTTACTCCTTTTAAGGTTGAATAAATACTGTTACGTAGTTTGTAAGATAGCCTTAACTTTAGGCTATTTACTTACTGTATTACAAAAGTCATATTGAATATCGACATTTACAGGATATCTCATGCGTGGGTAGTTTCATCTGAGCCACTGGCTTAATCCTATTCTTTAACTTTTATTTGGGGTTTAGTTGGAGATGTTGATCAAAACATATCATTTGTTAATATAATTTGTTAATTTGTTAATAGTTAATAGGCTATTTACTGCATTGCAAAAGTGCTATTGAATTGTGTTTGGTTGTCAATGTAACTAAATATCAACGTTTGAAGGAGATGTATCTTTCGTGCCACTGACTGAGTCTGGCTTTAATTCCACTTTGTCTACAAGTTAATAATTGATATGTTGGATTCACGTCTCCATTAGAGGTCGACCGATTATCATTTTTCAACGCCGATACCGATTATTGGATGACCATAAAGCCGATACTGATTAATCGGCCGATTTTTAAAGACAATTACAACAATACTGAATGAAGACTTATTTTAACTTAATATAATACAAAATTCAAAAGGCACTCGCACATCTGAGCAATCTTATTTGCAGGTGCATGGCAACAATTGAGCAAGATGAAGGAAAAAGGAAACCGCACACTGCTCTTGATAGTATCACCGATATTTAATAAGCTTACGTATCGGCCTCACGGCCTTCGTCAGAGCTTTTAATATTCGTCAGAACTTAATATAATACATCAATTAAATTAATTTAGCCTCAAATAAATAATGAAACATGTTCAATTTGGTTTAAATAATGCAAAAACAAAGTGTTGGAGAAGAAAGTAAAAGTGCAATATGTGCCATGTAAGAAAGCTAACGTTTAAGTTCCTTGCCCAGAACATGAAAACATATGAAAGCTGGTGGTTCCTTTTAACATGAGTCTTCAATATTCCCAGGTAAGAAGATTTAGGTTGTAGTTATTATAGGAATTATAGGACTATTTCTCTCTATACCATTTGTATTTCATTAACCTTTGACTATTGGATGTTCTTATAGGCACTTTAATATTGCCAGTGTACCTGGGCGCTCCTACCTGGGCTCGAACCAGGAACCCAACGACAACAGCCACCCTCGAAGCAGCGTTACCCATCGCTCCACAAAAGCCGCGTTCCTTGCAGAACAAGGGGAACAACCACTCCAAGTCTCAGAGCGAGTGACGTTTGAAACGCTATTAGCGCGCACGCCGCTAACTAGCTAGCCATTTCACATCAGTTACACCAGCCGAATCTCAGGAGTTGATAGGCTTGAAGTCATAAACAGCGGAGCTGCTGGCAAAACGCACGAAAGTGCTGTTTGAATGAATGCTTACGAGCCTGCTGGTGCCCACCATCGCTCAGTCAGACTGCTCTATCAAATCATAGCCTTAATAATAACATAATAACACACAGAAATACGAGCCTTAGGTCATTAATATGGTCGAATCCGGAAACGATCATCTCGAAAACAAGATGTTTATTCTTTCAGTGAAATACGGAACCGTTCCGTATTTTATCTAACGGGTGGCATCCCTAAGTCTAAATATTCCTGTTACATTGCACAACCTTCAATGTTATGTCATAATTACGTAAAATTCTGGCAAATTAGGCGGCCCAAACTGTTGCATATACACTGACTCTGCGTGCAATGAACGCAAGAGAAGTGACACAATTTCACCTCGTTAATATTGCCTGCTAACCTGGATTTATTTTAGCTAAATATGCAGGTTTAAAAAGATATACTTCTGTGTATTGATTTTAAGAAAGGCATTGATGTTTATGGTTAGGTACACATTGGAGCAACGATACGCACCGCATCGATTATATGCAACGCAGGACACGCTAGATAAACTAGTAATATCATCAACCATGTGTAGTTAACTAGTGATTATGATTGATTGATTGATTGTTTTTATAAGATAAGTTTAATGCTAGCTAGCAACTTACCTTAGGTTACTGCATTCACGTAACAGGCAGGCTCCTCGTGGAGTGCAATGTAATCAGATGGTTAGAGCGTTGGACTAGTTAACTGTAAGGTTGCAAGATTGAATCCCCCGAGCTGACAAGGTAAAAATCTGTCGTTCTGCCCCTGAACGAGGCAGTTAACCCACCGTTCCTAGGCCGTCATTGAAAATAAGAATGTGTTCTTAACTGACTTGCCTAGTTAAATAAAGATTAAATAAAGGTGTAAAAAAAAATATATATATATATAAAAAAATATCGTCCAAATCGGTGTCCAAAAATACCAATTTCCGATTGTTATGAAAACTTGAAATCGGCCCTAATTAATCGGCCATTTGGATTAATCGGTCGACCTCTAGTCTCCATCAATCTCATTCTGTCACCTCTCCTCCTCATCCCTGTCTTTTCCTCATCTCAGCCTTTCATCACAGTTTGTCTTGTGATTTTCCCCTTGCCCTGATTGGTCACGCTGGCATGTCCCCTAAGTGTTTCAAAATAACTAGAGACAAGGCTATTGAATGCTGTCTGGCACTGAGAATTACTCTCAGTGTGTGTGTGTGGTTGTGAGTGTGCGTGTGTGTACGCTTGCGCCAGTTGCATGTGTGTGTGTGTTTGTATGCTTGCATCAGTGTCACGTTTGCATGTAATATTACATGCGATTTTGCATGTGCGCATGTGTGTGAGAGGGAAAGAAAGAAAGAGAAAGAGAGAAAGAAGAATGACAGAAAAAAAGAGAGAAATAGATCAAGTTGAGGTTTAGTGGCGCAAGTGGTGTTTCCATCCCCCTCTCCATCTCTCCTCCAAACTCTGCCTCTTCATAAACAGAGAAATAAAATCCCTCTACTCATGTTCTCACTCCCCTGCATTCCCTCCATCCCTTGATCGTTCTTTCTCACTCCCTCTCTTTCTTTATTTCAGGTCCAATGTGGAAAATGCGTCATCACCCAAACCACTGTCGCTACTCTCCAAGTTCTCCTAAAAGTCCCCACCCCCTTCCCCTCTCTCTTTCTCCCTCTCTCACTCGCTCGCTCTGTCTGTCTCTGTCTCACAGTTGCCATGCGGCTCCACCCAGTCCACAGCAGGAGAAACCGTAAAAGAGCTAATTCTGTCCATCTCTCTCTCTCTCTCTCTCCCTCTCTGTTTCTCTCTCTGTGAGCCTGTTTATCTCTCTCTGTGTCTGTCTGTCTCCACTCCACCCCCCCCCCCCCTCTCTGTCTCGCCCTGTCTCAGTCAGTCTGTCAAAAATAGTGGTAACAACTGAAGTCTGGGTGTCAATGAAGAACAGTGGTGGTATTGTTATACAAAGAGGTCTCGGTGACTGTTCCATTGCTCACTCCTTCTCAATGATCCAGTCTCAAAATAGACATAATGATGAAAACATGGAGAAGACTATTTCCGATCATCACCATTTAGCCCCGATATGTAGCATGCAGCTTTAACTTCATGTCAATGCATATGTAATAGCCTACACACTGAGATAAAAACCAACATTTAAATTCCTAAACCTAAATATTGCATCTATGCTGAACATCGACAGGCTATTCAAAGAGGGCGCATTCAATTCAATGTGATAGGCTAGTTTACTGTTAGGGAATGTCCATGTTTGTTTAAGGGGGAAACGAGCACATATCTGCAAAGAGAGGCGGTAAGTTAAAGTTAAACTCTTTATTGCAATGTCTAAACTACATAGTGGCCTATAAGCTAGCCTGCAACGTTCAATTAATAACAAAGTCGTGATTATACTGATAGATAGGCTATGTCTAGGACAATAGCAAGAATAACCTATAGCCTGCTCTATAGTCTATAGGCCTAAAACATCAAATAATATATGCTTTAACTTGCTTTATCATTTCGTTAAAACTGCATTATTTTCCATTATAGTTGTTTCGGGTATAGAAGCAGGCCAGGCAGGAAACTATGGCCGCCTGTTTCTACATACCTAGGCTACAGTCTGCAGAACAGAAGGGACTTACCATGATATGACTCCGGCTGGGCTGCCTACATTGTCGTCTGTGACTTTCCTGGACCCGCTTCCTCCAACCATCCACTGCTATAGAGACTATATAAATGTCTCCACGCAAGAATATTCCCCTATTCCAATGGTCCGTTAAATCCGTTGTAGTCCCGCAACGTGGTCGGGTAGTGTGTTGTCGGTTGTGACTGAGAACTTTTGTTTCACAGACAACATGCAAGAGAAAACAGTATGATTGGCGTCGCACGGTCTTCCCCGTCAATCTCCGCCTCTGCCGTTATTTCCGATTCTGCAAGGCAAGCGTGTACAAATAGTTTTTTTTCCCTCCCTGTCTCCTAATGTTGATCCCACACCCCTCCCTCCCCTCCCTCTCTCCGTGCGCCTCACACAGTTAACAAGAGAGCTACAGTCTGACTTTCAACCGCCGGGACTCCACTCAAACTTTCCATTTTTTCCCTCCAGCGTTAAAGAAATGAATAAACAATAAAACGTTGTCACTCCACCCACATGTAATTACATTATATTTATTGATGCTAATTTTATATTTGATATTTGCTCGTTAAATTAACCTACAGTTTCTTGGTTTATAGGCATAGGCATTACACGCACACTTTGAAACTTTATCATAAACATGCATTCAAAGTTCTCGTAGATGGTAATGGTTCCAAACTTTAAGACCATGCAGGTAGGATATTTTGTATTTATTTCACAGAGAATCATGTTGTCCTTACATACAGGGATTGTACCTCTTATTCCTTATACAAAATTATGTTTAATATCTATAATAGATTATATACTTACACTGTAGACCTAGTGTAAAATAGCGAACCATATTGGCCAGGTAATGACTGATTACGCGAGATTTTAGTTAACCGAGTTTAATAGCCAAGCAGCCAAGCAGCCAAAAATGTATTCTAATGCTGAATGGGTTATTAATCGCTGTCAAAGGTGCTTCAACAAAGTACTGTAAGGGTCTGAATACTGAAGTAAATATGATATTTCAGTTTTTTTATTTAATATATATTTAAAAAAATAAATGCTTTGTCATTATGGGGTAATTATGGGGTAATGTGTGTAGATTGATGAGGGGGGGAAAAATGTCCTTGATGAAAACCTGCTCCAGAGCACTCAGGACCTCAGACTGGGGTGAAGGTTCAACTTCCAACAGGACAACGACCCTAACACACAGCCAAGATAACGCAGGAGCGGCTTCGGGACAAGTCTCTGAATGTCCTTGAGTGGCTCAGCCAGAGCCCGGACTTGAACCCGATTGATCATCTCTGGAGAGACCTGAAAATAGCTGTACAGCAACACTCCCCATCCAACCTGACAGAGCTTGAGAGGATCTGCAGAGAAGAACGGTAGAAAATCCCCATATACAGGTGTGCCAAGTGTAACAGTATAACTTTAGTACGTCCCCTCGCCCCGACACGGGCGCGAACCAGGGACCCTCTGCACACATCAACAACTGACACCCACGAAGTGTCGTTACCCATCGCTCCACAAAAGCCGCGGCCCTTGCAGAGCAAGGTGCAACCCTACTTAAGTCTCAGAGCAAGTGACGTAACTGATTGAAATGCTAGTAGCGCGTACCTGCTAACTAGCTAGCCATTTCACATCCGTTACACTCACCCCCCTTTCAACCTCCTCCTTTTCCGCAGCAACCAGTGATCCGGGTCAACAGCATCAATGTAACAGTATAACTTTAGTACGTCCCCTCGCCCCGACCCGGGCGCGAACCAGGGACCCTCTGCACACATCAACAACTGACACCCACGAAGCGTCGTTACCCATCGCTCCACAAAAGCCGCGGCCCTTGCAGAGCAAGGGGCAACACTACTAATACGTTTCAGAGCAAGTGACGTAACTGATTGAAACGCTACTAGCGCGTACCCGCTAACTAGCTAGCCATTTCACATCCGTTACACTCACCCCCCTTTCAACCTCCTCCTTTTCCGCAGCAACCAGTGATCCGGGTCAACAGCATCAATGTAACAGTATAACTTTAAACCGTCCCCTCGCCCCGACACAGGCGCGAACCAGGGACCCTCTGCACACATCAACAACTGACACCCACGAAGCGTCGTTACCCATCGCTCCACAAAAGCCGCGGCCCTTGCAGAGCAAGGTGCAACCCTACTTAAGTCTCAGAGCAAGTGACGTAACTGATTGAAATGCTAGTAGCGCGTACCTGCTAACTAGCTAGCCATTTCACATCCGTTACACAAGCTTGTAGCGTCATACCCAAGAAGACTCAAGGCAATAATTGCTGTCAAAGGTGTTTCAACAAAGTACTGAGTAAAGGGTCTGAATACTTATGTAAATATGAGATTTCCGTTTTCTATTTAATATATATTTTTTAATTCTAAATAGCAGTTTTTGCTTTGTTATTATGGGGTAATGTGTGTAGATTGATGAGGGAAAAAACATATACAGTAATCCATTTTAGAACAAGGCTGTAATGTAACAAAATTGGTTTTTTTTTAAGTAAAGGCATCTGAATACTTTCCAAATGCACTGCACCTCTTGCTGGTACCTCAACATCCAAATCAATTATTTTGAAAACAGATTATTTTGTATAAAAGGTTTACAATACAATGTTGTTATGAATGAATGAGAATGAGAATGGGAATATGCAGGGCTGGTTTAATGCAGGTGTTTACTGGGGCGGAAGCCCCTGGACCAAGAGGCAGCAAGAAAAGAAAAGAAACAAAATGGAAAAAAAAATGTTTTAGGAAATATATACAGTATATATTATATATACAGTTGAAGTCGGAAGTATACATACATCTTAGCCTATCAGAAGCTTCTAAAGCCATAACATTATTTTCTGGAATTTTCCAAGCTGTTTGAAGGCACAGTCAACTTAGTGTATGTAAACTTCTGACCCACTGGAATTGTGATACAGTGAATTATAAATTAAATAATCTGTCTGTAAACAATTGTTGGAAAAATGACTTGTGTCATGGACAAAGTAGATGTCCTAACCGGCTTGCCAAAACTATAGTTTGTTGACAAGAAATTTGTGGAGTGGTTGAAAAATGAGTTTTAATGACTCCAACCTCAGTGTATGTAAACTTCCGACTTCAACTGTATATATAAACTCAGCAAAAAAAGAAACCTCCTCTCACTGTCAACTGCGTTGATTTTAAGCAAACTTAAGATGTGTAAATATTTGTATGAACATAACAAGATTCAACACATGAGACAAAATGAACAAGTTCCACAGACATGTGACTAACAGAAATTTAGTAATATGTCCCTGAACAAAGAGGGTGGGGGTCAAAATCAAAAGTAACAGTAACAGTCAGTATCTGGTGTGGCCACCAGCTGCATTAAGTACTGTAGTGCATCTCCACCTCAGGGACTGCACCAGATTTGCCAGTTCTTGCTGTGAGATGTTACCCCACTCTTCCACCAAGGCACCTACAAGTTCCCGGACATTTCTGGGGGGAATGGCCCTCACCCTCCAATCCAACAGGTCCCAGACGTGCTCAATGGGATTGAGATCTGAGCTCTTCGCTGGCCATGGCAGAACACTGACATTCCTGTCTTGCAAGAAATCACGCACAGAACGAGCAGTATGGCTGGTGGCATTGTCATGCTGGAGGGTCATGTCAGGATGAGCCTGCAGGAAGGGTACCACATGAGGGAGGAGGATGTCTTCCCTGTAACGCTCAGCGTTGAGATTGTCTGCAATGACAACAAGCTCAGTCCGATGATGTTGTGACACACCGCCCCAGACCATGATGGACCCTCCACCTCCAAATCAATCCTGCTCCGGAGTACAGGCCTCGGTGTAACGCTCATTCCTTCGACGATAAACGCGAATCCAACCATCACCCCTGGTGAGACAAAACCACGACTCGTCAGTGAAGAGCACTTTTTGCCAGTTCTATCTGGTCCAGCGACGGTGGGTTTGTGACCACAGGCGACGTTGTTGCCGGTGAGGACCAGAGGCGACGTTGTTGCCGGTGAGGTCTGGTGAGGACCAGCCTTACAACAGAACTACAAGCCCTCAGTCCAGCCTCTCTCAGCCTATTGCGGACAGTCTGAGCACTGATGGAGAGATTGTGCGTTCCTGGTGTAACTCGGGCAGTTGTTGTTGCCATCCTGTACCTGTTCCGCAGGTGTGATGTTCAGATGTACCGATCCTATAGGTGTTGCAGGTGTTGTTACACGTGGTCTGCCACTGCGAGGACGATCATCTGTCCGTCCTGTCTCCCTGTAGCACTGTCTTAGGCGTCTCACAGTACGGACATTGCAATTTATTGCCCTGGCCACATCTGCAGTCCTCATGCCTCCTTGCAGTATGCCTAAGGCACGTTCACTCAGATGAGCAGGGACCCTTTGTTTTGGTGTTTTTCAGAGTCAGTAGAAAGGCCTCTTTAGTGTCCTAAGTTTTCATAACTGTGACCATAATTGCCTACCGTCTGTAAGCTGTTAGTGTCTTAACGACCATTCCACAGGTGCATGTTCATTAATTGTTTATGGTTCATTGAACAAGCATGGGAAACAGTGTTTAAACCCTTTACAATGAAGATCTGTGAAGTTGTTTGGATTTTATTTATCAACCAGCTTCACCTGGCATGGTTTTCCAACAGTCTTGAAGGAGTTCCCCCATATGCTGAGCACTTGTTGGCTGCTTTTCCTTCGCTCTGAGGTCCAACTCATCCCAAACCTTCTCAATTGGGTTGAGGTTCGGGTGATTGTGGAGGCCAGGTCATCTGATGCAGCACTCCATCACTCTCCTTCTCGGTCAAATTGCCCTTACATAGCCTGTAGGTGTGTTGGGTCATTGTCCTGTTGAAAAATAAATGATAGTCCCCCTCACTAAGCGCAAACCAGATGGGATGGCATTTCACTGCTGAATGCTGTGGTAGCCATGCTGGTTAAGTGTGTCTTGAATTCTAAATAAATCACAGACAGTGTCACCAGCAAAACACCGTCACACCTCCTCCTCCATGCTTCACGGTGGGAACTACACATGCAGAAATCATTCATTCACCTACTCTGCGTCTCACAAAGAAAAAAATCAAAAAATCTCACATTTGGACTCTGCAGACCAAAGGACAATTTCCACCGGTCTAATGTCTATTGCTTGTGATAAATAAAAACAACAACTGCGTAATAAATACATTTGACTGGTCAATTGTGTGAGTCAGAGTTAGGGCCCAACCCCGTAGGGGGCCCCAAGAGGCCCCCCCCAAAAAGAAAAAATGAAAAAATATATATATGATATATTTTTCATCCAACCACATGAGTCTGCTCTCAATGTTCAAAATACACCAGAGAACATAATTTAGCCACAGAGGATCATTCATTTTAAAAAACAACTCTGTCTTAAATCTGATCACAAGTAAATACAGGCAACTGCCTCAATAAAGAAAACAGCAAGATAATGTCTTAAAAGGGTGTTTGGCCACCACGAGCTGCCAGAACATCTTCAATGTGCCTTGGCATAGATTCTACAAGGGGACCTAAACCATGCCAGGAAAAATACACCCCACACCATGACATATTTATATCCCTCATTTACTCAAGTGTTTCCTTTATTTTGGCAGTTACGGGAGTTGGTGCCTCTCCTTGTTCGGGAGGCGTTCGGCGCTCGTTGTCACCGGCTTTCTAGCTGCCACCGATCCATGTTTCTGTTTTCCATTTGTTATGTCTTGAGTGTACACACCTGGTTCCCATTAAGTTATTATTATTTCCCTATTTAACCGTCTGGTTCTCATTATGTGTTGTGCGTGATTGTTCCTGTTATGTGTTAGTCTTGCGTGTTAGGGTTTGTTATTCCCTACGTGGATTTATTTGTACTGTATATTTTTCCTGAGTAAAGTACGTAATTTTTTTACTCAGTTCTGTTTCCTGCGCTTGACTCCGTCCTCACCTATACACCACTAATGCTGACAGAATCACGCACCATATTATGGAGTCAGCAGGTACACCCAGTCCTCCAGTACCAGTTGAGGAACAAGTCCAGCAGCACGCGACGATGCCTAAACATCTTGGCACAGTCATGGATCGCGTGCTGCTCAACATAGAGTGATGGGAAAGAGGAGTTTTTCCTATAACATCATCAACTTCTCTCCAACCAACACCACAACCCACACCGCTGTCCACCCCTCCGTCATCTGGACCCAGTGGGATTCGGCTCTCGCTTCCGAGCGCATATGATGGGACGGCTGCCGGGTGCCAGGGGTTCCTGCTCCAGTTAGAACTCTACCTGGCGACCGTCCACCCGGCTCCCTCGGGATACGAGAGTGTCTCCGCCCTCATCTCCTGTCTGTCTGGGAAGGCGCTTGAGTGGGCCAACGCTGAATGGGGAAGTATCGATGCAGCGTCGGTCCGCTATGAGGATTTCACCCGCCGCTTTCGAGCGGTCTTCGATCATCCACCTGAGGGGAGAGCGGCGGGGGAACGCTCGTTCCATCTCAGACAGGGGATGAGGAGCGCACAGGAATTCTCACTGGACTTCAGAACCCTGGCTGGCAGCGCGGGATGGAATGAGAGGGCCCTGATCGACCATTACAGATGTAGTCTACGTGAGGATGTTCGTCGGGAGCTGGCCTGCAGGGATACCACCCTTACCCTCGACCAGCTAGTGGATTTATCCATCCGGCTGGATAACCTGTTAGCCACCCGCGGACGTCCGGATCGGGGTCCGTCCATTCTATCCCACAACACTTCTGTACATACACCTATGGAGCTCGGAGGTGCTGCTCTAAGGGTGACCGGAGGGGGGACTGTTTCCTGCACTACCTGTGGCCGCAGAGGACACACTGCTGGTCGGTGCTGGAGAGGTTTCCCAGGAAGTCGAGACGGTAGGCAGGGCACTGGTGGATCATCCCAGGTGTGTATGCACCCAACTCACCCAGAGACTCCTGTTGTGCACATGTTTATATCTATAGAATTTCCTGAGTTTCTTCCGCATTCCCCATAAGGTGCTAGTAGATTCAGGCACAGCTGGGAACTTTATTGACCGTTCATTTGCCCTCATATTAGGGATCCCTATTGTTCCTGTTGATGTGCCTTTCCCTGTACATTCCTTAGATAGTCGTCCTTTAGGGTCGGGTCTGATCAGGGAGGTCACGGCTCCACTATGTATGATAACGCAGGGGGGTCATGAGGAAAGGATTAGTCTATTCCTGATCGATTCTCCTGCGTTTCCTGTGGTGTTGGGGTTCCCCTGGTTGGCCCATCATGACCCCACAATTTCATGGCAACAGAGGGCTCTCAAGGGATTGTCACATCAGTGTTCAGGTAGGTGTATAGGTGTTTCCATAGGTACAACTACGGTGGAAAGTCCAAACCAGGTCTCCACCGTGCACATCCCCCCTGAATATGCCGATTTGGCTCTCGCCTTCTGTAAAAAGAAGGCGACTCAACTACCACTCCATCGACGGGGGGATTGTGCGATAAATCTCCAGGTAGACGCAGCACTTCCCAGGAGTCACGTGTATCCTCTGTCACAGGAGGAGACGGCGGCTATGGAAACATATGTCACCGAATCTCTGGGACAGGGATACTTTCGGCCTTCCATTTCACCTGTCTCTTCCAGTTTATTTTTTGTGAAGAAGAAGGATGGTGGTTTACGCCCGTGCATTGACTGTAGGGGTTTAAATCAGATTACGGTGAAGTATAGTTACCCTCTGCCTCTCATAGCCAGTGTGACCGAGTCATTGCATGGGGCGCGCTTCTTCACCAAATTGGATCTCAGGAGTGCTTACAACCTGGTGCGTATCCGGGAGGGAGATGAGTGGAAGACGGCATTTAGTACCACCTCTAGGCACTATGAGTACCTCGTCATGCCGTACGGGTTGATGAATGCTGTAATAAATATCATTTATTATAACACAAGCATATTTGCTATTACGTTGTTATAACTAACTTCTTTCCAAACAGGGTTTCTCACAAACTCATAAGCAGATACTGAGACCCACACACACCCAGAGACAGATGGCTGACACAGGCCTTTCATAAAGACTGATAAGAAAAGGGTGCCTGGTACTGCATATCACGAGATACTGAGACACACACATACTCAAGGACAGAGGGCTGACGCAAACCTTTCATAAACACTGATAAGACAGGAACATCTACGCACACACAAAATCTCCTCTTCAGTCTGAACATTTTACAGAGACACACAGAAATGTCAAAATAGGAACATCTACGCACACACCTAATCTCCTGTTTTAGCTGAACATTTCTGAAGACAAAGAAATCTACTCAGAGCCAATGAGACAGCGATACTAGCCTGAAGGGGACCTCGCCCAACTCATCAGGACCAACCAGAGGACAAGAACTTCCAGACTCAACCTACTTTCTATCTTTGTATAAAATGTCTATGCACTCTGTTATCTGGGCTTCTTTCGGAGAGTTCCATTTGAGCTTGATGAAAGGGTCCGTGCACGCTATTTCAGATATCTTTACCTCTGAATAAATTGCTTTTAATTAAACCTCATCCACCCTGTCCAGAGTCTCTACTTCGTCTCAGTTCTCCAGTAAACTTGTGATATCAACAAATTGGTAGCAGAGGATGGTTTTCTTCTCTGAATTCGGTCCATAAAAAGTTGATAGAGAAAAGAGACAAGTGAGAGACGGATCAGAAAGGAAGGGTGACCTGTCGAAGGAGCAGCCGGGAATCCAGCTCACCTCAGGAAACTGATCTATAAGGCCTACAAAACAAAGGTAAGCAGAAACCTGTTAAATCAAAAATCTGCATATTGTATATTAGGAAAATCCAAATTAAAGATCAGAAGTACTGAGGTTGAGTATGGGTTACTGTCAAATTTATGATAAATGTCTATTGTAAATGTAAAAGTAAACATGTAAAGATATCTGAGATATAGAGAGTCACATAGTCGGGTAGAAGCCGTGAGACTCAGATTCATATAGTCGGGTAGAAGCCGTGAGAATCTAAGTAAATGTGTGTTGTGATAGATCCACATAGTCGGGTAGAAGCCGTGAGAATCCAATGAATTGTGTTATAATTGTAACTGACTTGATAAAAAGATTCAGACAGTCGGGTTGAGTGAGAATTCCGTGAGAATCCAAGTCTAGAAAAGGTTCCCCAGACTTAACAACATTTGATTGGTTAAAACACTTGGAAGTTACCTAGGGGGAATCAACAAAATAAAACAAAAATACAAGTTCAGATAGTCGGGCAAATGGTTGACTTGGCACTTAACTAGATGCACTGTGAAGAACTTAACCTGCGATCAATGTATTAATGTATAATTGTAACTGACTTGATAAAAAGATTCAGACAGTCGGGTTGAGTGAGAATTCCGTGAGAATCCAAGTCTAGAAAAGGTTCCCCAGACTTAACAACATTTGATTGGTTAAAACACTTGGAAGTTACCTAGGGGGAATCAACAAAATAAAACAAAAATACAAGTTCAGATAGTCGGGCAAATGGTTGACTTGGCACTTAACTAGATGCACTGTGAAGAACTTAACCTGCGATCAATGTATTAATGTATAATTGTAACTGACTTGATAAAAAGATTCAGACAGTCGGGTTGAGTGAGAATTCCGTGAGAATCCAAGTCTAGAAAAGGTTCCTCAGACTTAACAACATTTGATTGGTTAAAACACTTGGAAGTTACCTAGGGGGAATCAACAAAATAAAACAAAAATACAAGTTCAGATAGTCGGGCAAATGGTTGACTTGGCACTTAACTAGATGCACTGTGAAGAACTTAACCTGCGATCAATGTATTAATGTATAATTGTAACTGACTTGATAAAAAGATTCAGACAGTCGGGTTGAGTGAGAATTCCGTGAGAATCCAAGTCTAGAAAAGGTTCCTCAGACTTAACAACATTTGATTGGTTAAAACACTTGGAAGTTACCTAGGGGGAATCAACAAAATAAAACAAAAATACAAGTTCAGATAGTCGGGCAAATGGTTGACTTGGCACTTAACTAGATGCACTGTGAAGAACTTAACCTGCGATCAATGTATTAATGTTGTTATGTAATAAAATACAAATGTGGAAATGTTAATTTGAAATGTTGTGTAAGATTGGCCTTTTCACGAGACTCACTAGTTGATAACTTTTGGGAGGACAGCTGAGTTTTCTTTTGGCCCGTGGTGCAGCCGCCGAGCTGAAAACTGACTTGTATTTTTCCTCTATTGTGATGTTGGTATTTCCATAATTCCTAAAATTGAATTGATAATTATTTTAGCAGCGCTTGAGTTCGTAGATATATTGTTCCAGAAGGGCGATTCTGATACCTTCTGGGAAGATATATAACAACTCGAAAAACTGAAAAACGCTGATAACTTTTGCAAAATAATTCCTAAAATTGAATTGATAATTATTTTAGCAGCGCTTGAGTTCGTAGATATATTGTTCCAGAAGGGCGATTCTGATACCTTCTGGGAAAATATATAACAACTCGAAAAACTGAAAAACGCTGATAACTTTTGCAAAATAATTCCTAAAATTGAATTGATAATTATTTTAGCAGCGCTTGAGTTCGTAGATATATTGTTCCAGAAGGGCGATTCTGATACCTTCTGGGAAAATATATAACAACTCGATTAACAAAAACTGATTAACAGTAATAACTGCTGTAAATAATTATTTGTGTACGAGTGTGGGGCACCAGAGATAAGTCGGTGTCAGCACCGAGAATACATTGCTGGCCTCGGCCAGTGACGGGCTAAGTGCACTAAGATAGTCAAACCTGATCCTGAAATTTACCATGGCAGCCGCTAATGGCCCAAAACTAAAGTTCAATGAATACCTAGAACAAAAAATGCAGGATAGAGCAGGGGGAAAGGAACAATATAAATGTACAGGCCCCAATCTCAAGACCTCGTGGGAGGGCCAATCAGACTTTGAAGGCTAAGATAGCCAAGGTATGTGCTGGGTCCAAACTGTCGTGGGTAGAGGCCCTTCCCCTGGGGCTGATGGCCATGAGAGCCTCTCCAGGGGCAGGGACTCATCTGTCTCCTCATGAGATCATGACAGGGAGGGTGATGTCTGGTCCACCAAGAGAGGGAGGTCATATGCCCGCTCTTGATGTACAACAAATTGCAATGTCTGACTATGTGAGAAAACTGACGGAACTTTCTGCAGCTCTCTCCAAACAGATTCACAAGGTCCAATGGCAGGGTATAAAGTATTTTGGGGAGAAAATTTGGAGAAGGACTGAATAAGTTACATGAAAAGTCACTAGAGGGCGCCATTGGTCAACTTGTGGAGGTTCATGGAATTGGGAGAAGGCAGACAGTTACATGAAACATAGAGGAAATTTAAAACGAATGATTTGAGGGTATTATCATAATTCTTTTTAAAGATAAGGGGTTCTTTAATAGGTCTAGACATGGTATGGAACACGAATATAAGGGGGTGTTGTAACCTTTGACCTGCATCGTGGCTGTCTCTTGAAGTCTGATCAGCTTCGGGGGAGGGCCATGTAAATAATGCATTTGTGGTCATTTGGTATACTGGTTTTGAGGTAAATTGGTGTAAGTCATTATTTAGAGTAGGTAAGGTTGTTACCTGGCCAGGGCCAGGTATCAAACGGGGGAGGGGTACATTGTGGTCTAGGATAGGATGGGGCCTATTGAATAATAAACTAATTTAAAATTTAAAAAATTCTAGCTAAAAAATAGGCATAGAAGTTAAATATATAATCAGATAGAACAAATGAGAAACTGTTTGTTAACCAAACCTGTATGTCCAAGATTTTATGCATTACAGATGAATTAAAGGAGAAGGTGATTCACTCGACCTGGGGGCATATCGCACTTGGAGGGTGAGACACACTGACACTGCCGAATGATCACAGAGTTAAGGAGAAGAACTGTTGCTAATAAAGCTCAGGGGTCAACTCCTTAATGAAGAATTCCCTGACCCTGACCTTTCCTCACTGTGTACGTTCATAGAAGTGAAAGTGTTGCTTGATCTCTAGCTGATGATGTGTTCTCTGGGAGAGGATGGGGCTTTACAGGACTGCTTGTGGTCCTGAGCTGTCTGATTAGGATACGATGGGGATGTTACCATCACAGTACTGCCAGAACCACCACCAGTTCCAACGGACCAGGGTTCAGCCGGCCTCCTCCACCACTTCAAGACCAAGTCCCACGCCATCACCTAAGCTCTCCAATCTGGTACAGGTAATAAATGTAAAAGACATCTCAGATAGTGAACAATTGGGGACTGAAACTGAATATGAGGAAAGGGAGAATATGTGGTTGGCCTACAAAACAATAAATAGAAAGGACTGTGTCGTATGTGGACATGCCAGACCTATTCTGGCTGCTCACCCATTTGCCCTAAGTAATGGGGAAGGTTGGATGTGTATATTGGAAAGTTTAAGCCAAATTCAACCCTGTGTAAAACTCTGAGTCTTGTGTTCACAGAAGTCCCTCCCCAGAAGGTACCGTGGGGAGTTAAGGCATATGGGGGATATTACAGCTGTATCACTAGTACAGGTAGGGGTATAGACTATGGGAGGCTCCCTACTACTACCTGCATCACTAATACCACTATTAACTAGAGGTGTTGCTGATGTATGGTGGATGTGGGGACCTGCCAGGCGATTGACCCCATTTTGAAAGGATATTGTCGTTGCACATGTGCTTTGGCCAGTCTGATAACACCATTGCCTATTATTGAGGTTACAGCTAACCAACTTCTGGGAGCTGCACATGACACAGAGACTCGGTACCAACCCAGGAGACGGCAGAACCATGACGCTCCTTGGTCCGAGGGTACAGATAACATGCACACCAACCTGTTGGGGTCCCAATAGGGATCCCCCACGAATACCAGACATCAAACAGGAATGATGGCCTGTGGCATTTATTGCCCATTTTTGGCCCAGCTATTGTTGATGCTAAGCAGAATGCCTGAATCAATTATATCTACTATAATCAACAATGATTTGTTAACTACACCCACACAGTACTTACGGGATGGCTGAACGATTGGATGCTACCTCTCAAACCAGTAGACAAAATAGACTAGAACTGGACATGATTCTGGCCAACCAGGGAGGTGTATGTAAAATGATTGGAGAACAGTGTTGCACGTTTGTCCCTAAACAATACTAGTCCGGATGGGAGCATTTCAAAAGCTCTGAGTGGGTTGGCAAGGTTATCAGTGGAGATGAAGGGTCTTGCAGGTGTGGAGGAGAGTGGACTGTTCCCCTGGCTGGGTGGTTGGTTTGGTAAGTACACTACAATGATGGTTACTGGATTTCTGACTCTAGTTGTTGTTTTTCTTATGCTCATGTGCTGTGCTACCTGTATCATACCTTGTTTGAAGAAGTCTGTTACAGATGTGGCAAGGACCTCTGGTATGATGCCGTTGCTTGATGCTCCAGTTGGAGAGGCTGATACGGAATCAAGCTTTCGCAGGAGAGTGGGCCTGACAGAGGAGGACCCTTGGTTTGCTGTAGTAGCGGTTGTCGAATGAATAAAAAGTGATGTTTGTCCTCCCTGTTGTGAAGGTTTGAAGTTCCCGGGTGGCGACGAGCCCACCTGGTACAGGTTGTATAGAGGGATGGACCTGAGGGTTTAACATTTTCCCGTTTTTTGGTTAAAATTTAGGTAATTGGACTCAACAAGGTTTTGAAGCGGTTCATGGCCAGTTGGCTGCAACTAGCCTGATGGCATTCCAAAATAGAATCGCGGTGGATATGTTGTTGGCTGAACGCGGAGGTGTTTGTGCCATGTTCGGGGAGCAATGTTGTACTTTCATTCCCAATAACACAGCAACTGATGGTAGTCTTACTGTTGCCTTAGAGGGTCTTCGTACACTTAATGAGAAGATGAAGCACCACTCCGGGGTTGACACCTCTATGTGGGACTCTTGGATGGATGCGTTTGGTAAATATAAGATGCTTGTTTCCTCCATACTGGTATCTATATCTGTCTTCACTGCGATACTGGTGCTTTGTGGATGCTGCTGCATTCCATGTATTCGAACGCTGACCACTAGGATCATAACTACTGCTATTGATCCCAACCAGGCAGAGAAGGGACAGATGTTTCCTATGCTTGCCCTGGAGGATGCGGAGCCAGGCTATTGGACTGATGACTAATTAAACGCCATTCATAGCTTTTGTCACGTCTCTGGTGAGACGTGAAGAGGGGGAATTAAAACTTTCTCTCTGAGAAAGTTTCCCTGGTTGTTTACTTTTGCTTTTCTTACTTTTACCTAGTTTATGTCACGTCTCTTTGGAGACGTGAAGAGGGGGAATTAAAACTTTCTCTCTGAGAAAGTTTCCCTGGTTGTTTACTTTTGCTTTTCTTACTTTTACCTAGTTTATGTCACGTCTCTTGTGAGACGTGAAGAGGGGGAATCAAAACTTTCTCTCTGAGAAAGTTTCCCTGGTTGTTTACTTTTGCTTTTCTTACTTTTACCTAGTTTATGTCACGTCTCTTTGGAGACGTGAAGAGGGGGAATCAAAACTTTATCTTCTGATAAAGTTTACTCTATTTTTTGCCACTTGTAGCTTTTGTCCTAGCTTTTGTCACGTCTCTTATGAGACGTGAAGAGGGGGATTTGTAATAAATATCATTTATTATAACACAAGCATATTTGCTATTACGTTGTTATAACTAACTTCTTTCCAAACAGGGTTTCTCACAAACTCATAAGCAGATACTGAGACCCACACACACCCAGAGACAGATGGCTGACACAGGCCTTTCATAAAGACTGATAAGAAAAGGGTGCCTGGTACTGCATATCACGAGATACTGAGACACACATACTCAAGAACAGAGGGCTGACGCAAACCTTTCATAAACACTGATAAGACAGGAACATCTACGCACACACAAAATCTCCTCTTCAGTCTGAACATTTTACAGAGACACACAGAAATGTCAAAATAGGAACATCTACGCACACACCTAATCTCCTGTTTTAGCTGAACATTTCTGAAGACAAAGAAATCTACTCAGAGCCAATGAGACAGCGATACTAGCCTGAAGGGGACCTCGCCCAACTCATCAGGACCAACCAGAGGACAAGAACTTCCAGACTCAACCTACTTTCTATCTTTGTATAAAATGTCTATGCACTCTGTTATCTGGGCTTCTTTCGGAGAGTTCCATTTGAGCTTGATGAAAGGGTCCGTGCACGCTATTTCAGATATCTTTACCTCTGAATAAATTGCTTTTAATTAAACCTCATCCACCCTGTCCAGAGTCTCTACTTCGTCTCAGTTCTCCAGTAAACTTGTGATATCAACAATGCTCCATCTGTCTTCCAATCCTTTGTTGATTAAATTTTCAGAGACCTGCACGGGCATGGTGTAGTGGTGCATATAGACGACATTCTAATATACTTCGCTACACGCGCCAAGCATGTGTCTCTGGTGCGCAAGGTGCTTGATCGACTGTTGGAGCATGACCTGTATGTTAAGGCTGAGAAATGTCTGTTCTTCCAACAGTCTGTCTCCTTCCTAGGATACCACCTGTCCGAGTCAGGGGTGGAGATGGAGAATGATCGCATTTCAGCCCTGCGTAATTGGCCGACTCCAACCACGGTAAAGGAGGTGCAGCGGTTCTTAGGGTTTGCCAACTACTACCGGAGGTTTATCCGGGGCTTTGGTCAGGTAGCGGCTCCCATTACCTCTTTGCTGAAGGGGGGACCGGTGCGACTGCAGTGGTCCGCTGGGGCGAACAGAGCTTTTTGTCATCTGAAGGCTCTGTTTACCTCGGCTCCGGTGTTGGCTCATCCTGATCCCTCCTTAGCGTTCATAGTTGAGGTGGACGCGTCCGTCCGAGGCTGGGATAGGAGCTGTGCTGTCTCAGCGCTTGGGTACGCCACTTAAACTCCGCCCCTGTGCGTTCTTTTTGAAGAAGCTCAACCCCGCGCAGCGAAACTATGATGTTGGGGACCGGGAGCTGTTGGCTATTGTCGGGGCTCTGAAAGCATGGAGGCATTGGCTTGAGGGGGCTCAACACCACTTTCTCATTTTGACTGACCACCGCAATCTGGAGTACATCCGGGCGGCGAGGAGATTGAATCCTCGCCAGGCAAGGTGGGCCATGTTTTTCACCCGTTTTGTGTTCACTCTATCATACAGACCAGGTTCCCAGAATACTAAGGCAGACGCACTGTCTCGGCTGTATGACACAGAGGAGCGGTCCACGGATCCTACTCTCATTCTTCCGGCTTCTTGCCTAGTGGCACCGGTGGTATGGGAGGTTGACACGGACATCGAACGGGCGTTACATGCGGAGCCCACTCCCGCCCGTTCCGTCTGATGTTCGGATCCCTCCGGTACTGTTGCTCATTCCGTGCACCATTTTCGGAGGTCTACGTCACAGGCCTCTAGGAACTGAACTGTCATTACGCACACCTGGTCCCCATATTCTCCTGATTAGTAATTGTATAAGTGTGCCCTTTGTTCAATGATCTTGTCGATTATTGTTCCAATGTCCGTTGGTTGTGTGAGTACCTGTGCTGTTTTGTTTTGGCTTTCGTGCCGCTTGTATTGCGCAGATGTTTACGGGTCTCGTCCCGTGTGGTATCATTGTGTGAGTGTATGTTGCGGGTCTCGCCCCGGTGTATTTATTCGAGGTACTCCTCGCTCTTTTGTTTGGGTTTCAACCCTGTGTTTTGTATACGTGTTTGTTTGGTCTTCGTCCCCGTGCCTTTACATGGCACGTGGTCATTTGGGTAAATAAAAACCCCTATTACACATTCCTGCGCCTGTCTCTCCATCCCTTTAGACCAGCGTGACACATACAAGGAGTGAAATGTTACAATTTATCCCACCTCCCCGGTCAGTTGTAACAGGGCTTGGGGTGAAATTGAAACAGTTTGAAAAAAAATCATATATCATGACATGCAACGAAATATTATAAGCCTTTATTGAGAACATGAGAACCACATTGCCATGTTTAACATTTTGTGCAGCAGAAATAATATAATAATACGATCCATTAACTGTCCCTTCTCAACTAAACAACATCTGACAACTAAACAACAACATGTGGACTAAACAATTGAATGTTTGTGGTGTCCCTAATGGAAAAAACAAATGAATTCCCCAAGGCTTGGTGGGCCCATAATTTGCATTCCCAAAACCCAGACCATTTTAGGCTTGTTACAACTAACCCTGACCCTTGCAGCCATTAGCTGTCTTCAATTTTAGCTACATGTTCAAACTTTAGCATTGCTAACTTACACCAAATATATCTACACACACTGGTTATAAACCTGAAATAAGTTTGGTGAATCTAATGACAAAGCAGGTGGTGCCATCAACAACAACAAAAAATTGGGTCAAAAAAAGAATTTCGTACCTCAAAATCAGATTTTTGTCAATCAAATCTGCGGAGTCTATCACAGAGTCTTGCTTCTTCAGTGAGTCACATGATTGTAGCTTGTTCCTGATTAGAGATATTGGGAGTGTTACAACGATCCCCTGTCTCCCCTGGCCTACTGCCCATAATATATACAGTACATGCTGTATATATTGCCTCCTATTATTGCACAATCTGTGTGTCCATTGGCCTGGGTGATTGTTTGTTTAAATTCCAAACCAGATTGATCTCAATTTGTCTGTGTCAGAGTAACCACTCATTTCGGTCATTTGTGTGGTATTAAAAAAGAGTCAGCTAATGTCTTCTACCATGTAAATGACGTAGAATTGCATGAAATGCATTTTTAAAAGGTTTTTTTTCTTCTAGACCCTGAACAAATGTTCCCCATGAGTGGAAATTGTAAAAACGCCTCTGCTCTACTGTAGCCTATGCCACATTGCAAATTGGATTATGGCTTTATTATAAAGGGTCTTTTTCTTCAATAGTAAATTTACCACGTGTCGAATTGCATCTTGGTGCACGGATTTGTTTACAGAAAATGATGGTGTGTCGGGAAGTGTGTGTCTGTGTGTGGGGGGGAGCTATAAAGAAAAACACAGACCCGGTGCCTATGATTTCTTAATCCGGCCCTGGGAATATGGTTGCAACAATGTTATGTAGTCCAACTGAATTGCCCCATTTCTCACCCATACAAACAGCCTTACAAAATGTAACGGCGACCTCCTGTGGTCACCAATGATTAGGACATACTGTACGGTTCACAAACTTTTTCTAGGAAATAGATTATGCACTACAGTTAAACAAATGACAGCTTGACAAAGAAAAATCTATTGTATTTGAGAGACATTAGAAAGAGACACTAATGACCATACATTGTTTTGTATAGCACTTTTCAGGTGATGTTTACAGGCAAAATACACAAAGCATCAACACAAAATAACATAGTCAATATAATCGAGACAAACAGTTCAAAAGAGTACATTCCATTATAGTCTGGTGGCAGACTGACATACCTTACATAACCTACCATGATATTGGTAATATTAAAGAGGTTAGCATTTTGTATTTATAATTCATGATTCATTCATGATTATCCATAATCATGGTAGCATCCACATTCACGTAGAAGTGTTCAGAAACATCTTCTGATCTTATTTACTGTAAGTGACAATAAATTAGTCACCATTTAGTTCCTGTTTTTCAAAACATAAACCCGAAACTCAAACAAAACAAATTGCAAATGCATCCAACAGGTTTTTTGAGTCACAAGCTTGATGTAGTCATTGCGTGTTATGAATATGGAAACAAATACTAAACTTTTGACTACTTTAGTACACTATAAGTGAATTTGTTCAAATACTTTTTCAAATGGTGGACTAGACACATGGTGCTTTCATTTCTAATCGGTAAAACAGATATGTATGAAAATACCCTCAAATAAAAGCTGACATTCTGTACTGTCGCCTCATATGAAACATTTGAGCATAGAGCAAAATGTACAAATTTTAGCTTCACTGTGCAAATAAGTACGGATGGGAGTGTATTATTCCTTTTAAATATCTAAAAATGGATGTACTGTAGCAACTGTAGATTATCCCTTTAATCAAGAAGATGGCCAGCATGCAAAGTTTGTTTCTGGGTCTCCAGATTACAGACCATAAACTCTGAATGATGTCAGTAAATGTTTAGTATTGAGGTCACCTTAGTCGTGTGTGAATTGTAAACATGCTGCTGGTTCCCTGGTAAAAAAATATATTTTACAGGACTGCATCATAAAATATCCATGTTGGTCTATTTTTACAGATTGGATAGTTTTTTTAAACCCTGACACTATTATAAAAGGACTTCCCAAGTTCAATTAATGAGGATTGCACACATTGAATTTTCACACAACTTGTAATACACTGCAACTTGAAGTATCCATCTTTAGAATGGACCATATACTCTGAATGCCCACATAAAATATACTACAGTATACTATACTATAATACTGTAGTATTTACTGTATACAGTATACTGTAAATAAAAAAAATGGTAGCATATACTATAGTAATTCTATAGTAATTCATGTATTGTTTTTGTGGATTGTAGTATGCTGTAGTTTTTACTGTAGTGTTTTTGCGCTGTACTATACCGTAGTATTTACTGTGGTGTTTTTGCGGACTGTACTATACTGTAGTATTTAATGTAGTTATTTTTGTCGACATTACTGTGGTATTTACTACAGTATTTTTGTTTTATTATCTTTGACATAGAAGTGGAGGCTTCAGGAAAGCTATTGGAGAAATGCTAAAAGAGCTTATTTTCCATAACTTTTAAGGTAGGTAGGACTGAGGTCTGAAGAGATAACTGGTAGGGAACACAATATATGGTGGCATGTATGTTTCTAACTTATGGGTGGCACAAATTGCGACATGGGGGAGGAGAATGGGCAGGGTATATGCAAAGCTGCCCCCCCCCCCCCCCCCGTGCTTCACGGTTGGGATGGTGTTCTTCGGCTTGCAAGCCTCCACCTTTTTCTTCCAAACATAACAATGGTCATTATGACCAAACAGTTCTATTTTTGTTTCATCAGACCAGAGGACATTTCTCCATGTGCAGTTGCAAACCATAGTCTGGCTTTTTTATGGTGGTTTTGGAGCAGTGGCTTCTTCCTTGCCGAGCAGCCTTTCAGGTTATGTCGATATATGACTCGTTTTACTGAGGATACAGATACTTTTGTACCTGTTTCCTCCAGCAACTTCACAAGGTCCTTTGCTGTTGTTCTGGGATTGGTTTGATTGTGGACTACAGGAAAAGGAAGACTGAGCACTCCCCCATTCTCATCGACGGGGCTGTAGTGGAGCAGGTTGAGAGCTTCAAGTTCCTTGATGTCCACATCACCAACAAACTAGAATGGTCCAAACACACCAAGACAGTCGTGAAGAGGGCACGACAAAGCCTGTTCCCTCTCAGGAAACTAATAAGATTTGGCATGGATCCTGAAATTCTCAAAAGGTTCTACATCTGCAACATCGAGAGCATCTTGACGGGTTGCATCACTGCAATGATCACTTTTATGCTGCTGCTACTCTCTGTTTATCATATATGCATAGTCACTTTAACTATACATTCATGTATATACTACCTCAATTGGCCCGACCAACCAGTGCTCCTGCACATTGGCTAACAAGGCTATCTGCATTGTGTCCCACCACCCGCCAACCCCTCTTTTACGCTACTGTTACTCTCTGTTCATCATATATGCATAGTCACTTTAACCATATCTACATGTACATACTACCTCAATCAGCCCGACTAACCGGTGTCTGTATGTAGTCTCGCTACTTTTATAGCCTCGCTACTGTATATAGCCTCGCTTCTGTTATTTTTCACTGTCTTTTTACTGTTGTTTTTTTTTCTTTACTTACCTATTGTTCACCTCATACCTTTTTTGCACTATTGGTTAGAGCCTGTAAGTAAGCATTTCACTGTAAGGTCTACTACACCTGTTGTATTCGGCGCACGTGACAAACTTTGATTTGATTTGCACTTTTCGCACATAAGTACGTTCATCTCTAGGAGACAGAACGCGTCTCCTTCCTGAGCGGTATGACGGATGCGTGGTCCCATGGTGTTTATACTTGCATACTATTGTTTGTACAGATGAACGTGGTACCTTCAGGCGTTTGGAAATTGCTCCCAAGGATGAACCAGACTTGTGGAAGTCTACAAAAAAAATTCTGAGGTCGTGGCTGATTTCTTTGGATTTTCCCATGATGTCAAGCAAAGAGGCACTGAGTTTGAAGGTAGGCCGTGAAATACACCCACAGGTACACCTCCAATTGACTCGAATTATGTCAATTAGCCTATCAGAAGCCTCTAAAGCCATGACATAATTTTCTGGAATTTTCTAAGCTATTTATGAATTATAAGTGAAATAATCTGTCTGTAAACAATTGTTGGAAAAATTACTTGTGTCATGCACAAAGTAGATGTCCTAACCGACTTGCCAAAATTATAGTTTGTTAACAAGAAACTTGTGGAGTGGTTGAAAAACTAGTTTTAATGACTCCAACCTAAGTGTATGTAAACTTCCGACTTCAAATGTGTATATATATGTAACATCGGGCACAAAGGGGTGCAATCCACACATTTGCAACAATACGTATTTCTGCATTGGGAACAGCTTCCACTAAATACAGTATAAAAAGTCATCATGAAATCTAACTCATTATTTCTGAAACCCAAATTATAACAGCAGCAGCATATATATTGTACAAGTTTATCTTCAGTGTGTCATTATTTCTGCATTGCCAAGTTACCATGTCTTTCATTTATGAAATACGTCCAGCCAGAATATACACACAGTGCTCACTCTATGCAAATATCAATACACAAACATTGTTCAACCAGTCTGAAAATGCATTGCATATCATGCAAACGCTAGTGGCAGTATTCAAAACTCCCAACTCTCATTGTTGTCTATTAGATACAGCGGAGGCTGCTGAGAGGAGAACGTCTCATAATAATGGCCAGATTGGAGCGAATGGAATGGCATCAAACACCTGGAAACCCTGTGTTTGATGTATTTGATACCATTCCACTATTTCTGCTCCAGTCATTACCACGAGCCCGTTCTCCCCAATTAAGGTGCCACCAACCTTCTGTGATTAGATAGTTAAGACGGGCAGTTTTCTATTTTGCGCAAGCAAATTGGGAGTTTCTCCCAATCTTCTCTGCAGATCCTCTCAAGCTCTGTCAGGTTGGATGGGGAGCCTCGCCTAACAGCTATTTTCAGTTATCTCCAGAGATGTTCGATGGGGTTCAAGTCTGGGCTCTGTGGCTGGGCCACTCAAGGACATTCAGAGACTTGTCCCGAAGCCACTCCTGCATTGTCTTGGCTGTGTGCTTAGGGTCGTTGTCCTGTTGGAAGGTTAACCTTTGCCCCAGTTTGAGGTCCTGAGTGCTCTGGAGCAGGTTTTCATCAAGGATCTCTCAGTACTTGGCTCCATTCATCTTTACCTCGATCCTGACTAGTCTCCCAATCCCTGCCGCTGAAAACATCCATACAGCATGATGCTGTCACCACCATGCTTCACCATAGGCATGGTATTGGCCAGGTGATAGGTGGTGCCTGGTTTCCTCCAGACGCGACTCTTGGCATTCAGGCCAAAGAGTTCAATCTTGGTTTCATCAGACCAGATTATCTTGTTTCTCATGGTCTGAGAGTCCTTTAGGTGCCTTTTGGCAAACTCCAAGCAGGCTGTCATGCGCCTTTTACTGAGGAGTGGCTTCTGTCTGGCCACTCTACCATTAAAGGCCTGATTTGATTGGTGGAGTGCTGCAGAGATAGTTGTCCTTCTGGAAGGTTCTCCCATCTCCACAGAGGAACTCTGGAGCTCTGTCAGTGACCATCGGGTTCTTGGTCACCTGCCTGACCAAAGCCCTTCTCCCCCGATTGCTCAGTTTGGCCAGGCGGCCAGCTCTAGGAAGAGTCTTGGTGGTTCCAAACGCATTCCATTTGAACAATGATGGAGGCTACTGTGTTCCTGGGGACCTTCAATGCTGCAGAAATGTTTTGGGGACAGAATTACAAGTAAATCACTCATCAAAGCATTGCATCTGCACTTCTTTTATATCTGTCTGTTGCAGCTAAATATCCCTTTGTAATCAATAAGGCATGCTGCACCTGCGGCAAAAGCATTTAAAATTGATACATTCAAAAATGTACTTACAGTTGAAGTTGGAAGTTTACATACACTCAGGTTGTAGTCATTAAAACTCATTTTTCAACCACTCCACAAATTTCTTGTTAACAAACTATAGTTTTGGCAAGTCAGTTAGGACATCTACTTAGTGCATGACACAAGTTATTTTCAACAATTGTTTACAGACAGATTATTTCACTTATAATTCACAGTATAACAATTCCAGTGGGTCAGAAGTTTACATACACTAAGTTGACTGTGCCTTTAAACAGCTTGGAAAATTCCAGACAATTATGTCATGGCTTTAGAAGCTTCTGATAGGCTAATTGACATCATTTGAGTCAATTGGAGGTGTACCTGTGGATGTATTTCAAGGCCTACCTTCAAACTCAGTGCCTCTTTGCTTGAGATCATGGGATAATCCAAAGAAATCAGCCAAGACCTTAGAAAAATTATTTTAGACAAGTCTGGTTCATCATTGGGAGCAATTTCCAAACGCCTGAAGGTACCACGTTCATCTGTACAAACAATAGTATGCAAGTATAAACACCATGGGACCACACAGCCGTCATACCGCCCAGGAAGGAGACGCATTCTGTCTCCTATAGATGAACGTACTTTGGGGTGAAAAGTGCAAATCAATCCCAGAACAACCGCAAAGGACCTTGTGAAGATGCTGTAAGAAACCGGTACAAAAGTATCTATATCCACAGTAAAACGAGTCCTATATCGACAAACCTGAAAGGCCGCTCAGCAAGGAAGAAGCCACTGCTCCAAAACCGCCATAAAAAAAAGCCAGACTACGGTTTGCAACTACACATGGGGGTGGCAGCATCATGTTGTGGTGGTGCTTTGCCGCAGGAGGGACTGGTGCACTTCACAAAATAGATGGCATCATGAGGAACGAAAATTATGTGGATATATTGAAGCAACATCTCCAGACATCAGTCAGGAAGTTAAAGCTTGGTCGCAAATGGGTCTTCCAAATGGACAATGACCCCAAGCATACTTCCAAAGTTGTGGCAAAATGGCTTAAGGACAACAAAGTCAAGGTATTGGAGCGGCCATCACAAAGCCCTGACCTCAATCCCATAGAATATGTGTGGGCAGAACATAAAAAGCGTCTGCGAGCAAGGAGGCCTACAAACCTGACTGTTACACCAGCTCTGTCAGGAGGAATGGGCCAAAATTCACCCAACTTATTGAGGGAAGCTTGTGTAAGGCTACCCAAAACATTTGACCTAAGTTAAACAATTTTAAGGCAATGCTACCAAATACTAATTGAGTGTATGTAAACTTCTGACCCACTGGGAATGTGATGAAAGAAATAAAAGCTGAAATAAATAATTCTCTACTATTATTCTGACATTTCACATTCTTAAAATAAAGTTGTGATCCTAACTGATCTAAGACAGGGACTTTTTACTAGGATTAAATGTCAGGAATTGTGAAAAACTGAGTTTAAATGTATTTGGCTAAGGTATATGTAAACTTCCGACTTCCACTGTATGTAACATTGCATAACAATTGCTTGGAGTGTTGAATTATGTTATTTGGGGTCTCCTTGGACACTATTAATCACTGCTTCATTTTAATGCTAAGAAAACTGGGTCCAGGTTTCTAAGGGCTAATTTGCTCCAGGGGTACTATATCTGACCCTGTAAAACAACACATTTCAATACGCCTATCTGGTGTATGTGAAAATAAAAGTATTTTTTTAGTTTTTTTACACAGTAAGGTGTCATAATACCCATAAAACCCAGAGGTCAAACAGGTAAATAATTCCAATCGTTTTTACACCATTCATTTTCCCCATGTGGGATTTTAGAAACACTTAAAATACGGGCTGTGTTTCATATAGGCTAACCCTGCATTGACATTTTGATAACCATGTAAATCTCTTTCGGACAAGGTGACTTTTATCAATATATTTGGCTCTATTTACTCTCAGATTCTAAAATGTTAATTAGCATCAAAGTAGACATCATGCAATAGTAGAAATCCCTGAAAGCTCCTGCTTGTTATCTCTAGCTGACACCTTCGCTAACAGGTATTGTGTCAATTTAAAACTTGCCCAAGACAGTTCACAGAATTGTCAATGTAAAGAAATTTTGCCAATGTGTTCATTACTACATTTAGCTCAAATTAGATTGTTAATCCAGAGATTCTTATCTTTGCCTCGATTCAGTAGTCTCACCCAGATCATCATGGCGTCTGTAGTTCTTTAAGATAGCCACATTAGCATTTCATTTGTTGGGGGTAAATACAGGTGAATATATTGACAAGTCACCTTGTCAGAGAGAGATTTTACACTGTTATCAAAACGTAAGCCTTCACGAAACACAGCCATAATTTTCTAAAATCACCTTTGTTTAGTTTAGTTTTTATCCATTGTTGATGTGATTGTAACCCAATAGCTCCCTGTAGTGGTGACCTGGAATAACCTCTACCTTCGATGGCTGCGTTCCGATTCTCTTCCCTTCCCCGGAAGAGTGCACTTTACTTCTCCTCATGCATTTAAAATAATTGGATTGGTACAAGATTGGCTGAAGGGAGTTTCCACCATAGTCCTCATTATTCTGAAACACTGCAATTTTTTTATATCCTATATGCCCAGTAAATAAAGTTGTTTTCAACTTTAAAACCCACATGAGTGCCTGGACTATGGATTCTTCAAACTATTTCACACTGTTATTTTGAATTGATGATTTCCCCATTTCAAGAGCAATGGTGTTTTTTTTTTTGTTCATACCTGTAGCGCTCCGGACACATTGTTATCTCAAGCTGACGGGGCCCTTTAACTTTCTCCAATATTGCCACTCTCTCAGCTGAAATGGACATGGGTGTTTATCTAACACAAAGTAAGTAGGTGCCCTTGTGCGTGGCACTCTGGCTCATACGAGTGGAGATCATATTTACTGGAAGACAGGCAAGCTAAGTTAAGCTTACACACATTCAAAGAGAGAAGTCCTGCGTTTCATGAACAATATAAGGTATGGAGACTGCATTCCGAGACAATGCATTTTCTAAAGGGCACAATGTCTATAATTACAAGATAAGTATTGAACATGACACAACTCTTTATTTATAATTCAAATAGTACTGTAGATTAAATATTTGACATTGGAGATATACATAAACTTAGCTAAAAAAGATACATACCTTTTCAGGACCCTGTCTTTCAAAAATAATTTGTAAAAATCCAAATAACTTCACAGATCTTCATTGTAAAGGGTTTAAACACTGTTTCCCATGCTTGTTCAATTAATGAACATGTACCTGTGGAACGGTGGTTAAGACACTAACAGCTTACAGACGGTAGGCAATTAAGGTCACAGTTATGAAAACTTAGGACACTAAAGAGGCCTTTCTACTGACTGAAAAACACCAAAAGAAAGGGTCCCTGCTCATCTGCGTGATTGTGCCTTAGGCATGCTACAAGGAGGCATGAGGACTGCAGATGTGGCCAAGGCAATAAATTGCAATGTCTGTACTGTGAGACGCCTAAGACAGAGCTACAGGGAGACAGGACGGACAGCTGATCATCCTCGCAGTGGCAGACCACGTGTAACACCTGCACAGGATTGGTACATCTGAACATCACACCTGCGGGACAGGTACAGATGGTCGGATTCGTGTTTATCGTTGAAGGAATGAGCGTTACACCGAGGCCTGTACTCTGGAGCGGGATCGATTTGGAGGTGGAGGGTCCGTCATGGTCTGGGGCAGTGTGTCACAGTATCATCGGACTGAGCTTGTTGTCATTGCAGGAAATCTCAATGCTGTGGGTTACAGGGAAGACATCCTCCTCCCTCATGTGGTACCCTTCCTGCAGGCTCATCCTGACATGACCCTCCAGCATGACAATGCCACCAGCCATACTGCTCGTTCTGTGCGTGATTTCCTGCAAGACAGGAATGTCAGTGTTCTGCCATGGCCAGCGAAGAGCCCAGATCTCAATCCCATTGAGCACGTCTGGGTCCTGTTGGATTGGAGGGTGAGGGCTAGGGCCATTCCCCCTAGAAATGTCCGGGAACTTGTAGGAGCCTTGGTGGAAGAGTGGGGTAACATCTCACAGCAAGAACTGGCAAATCTGGTGCAGTCCATGGGGAGGAGATGCACTGCAGTACTTAATGCAGCTGGTGGCAACACCAGATACTGACTGTTACTTTTGATTTTGAACCCCCCTTTGTTCAGGGACACATTATTACATTTCTGTTAGTCACATGTCTGTGGAACTTGCTCCGTTTATGTCTCAGTTGTTGAATCTTGTTATGTTCATACAAATATTTACACATCTTAAGTTTGCTGAAAATAAACGCAGTTGACAGTGAGAGGACGTTTCTACATGACATTTGAGCTACCAATGAAACCATAGTGAAAACCAAAGATGGAGAAAACGGAGTGTCCTTGAGAAGAAAGGATACACTACCCAGAAGGAGGTAGAGAATGGTGTCACCGCTACTGACAAAGAGGGTGACCAGTTTGTCATGAAAGAGATCAAACTTAATGAGTTGAGTGGGCACCATTGTCTTATTTGTTCTTGTTTTTGATTTTAACATTTTATTGATAGAGTCAAGATGTGATTGAGAAGTAGAATGTAAAGCGGCGCAGTTTGTGTTTGAACCTACACCTCCAGGGGTAATGTGTGGTTTCGGGGCAGCAGTACTACCACTAGATCAGCCCCCAATTCTACTTTGAGAGCGACGTTTTCTAATAATGTGTGTTATTTATATATTATATATTTCTAAGGAATTTGGCACTGGTCTGCTGGCCCTGCTTAAATCATTACGTCAGTCTCTAATTTGAATTGTATTGTTTTACTGTAACGTGATTTTATATACACTTTAAATAAAGTTATATTTGATTTGTTTGATGCAAGACACAACTAGGCCTAATTTTAAAAGGTTTATAGAGGATAGGGTTTGGTTTCAATTGAGTACTGTGGTTTTTGCTTTAACAGACGTCAGACTTGACTCTAGTGCTGGAGACATATTCTCTGATGTTGAAAACCTCCTGCAGTTAACTCACCCCCATATTGTAAGCCACAAGAACTCTTTCCAAGGCGACTAATATTTGTGTTTATTTTTCAGTTTAGAGAGAAGATGTTAGGGGTGGTTTCCCGGACACAGATTTAAACCACATTGAGAATGCTTTTTAGTCGAGGTTTAATATGTGTCTGGAACACAATCCCAATATGTTTGCAAGTTACCACAGTATGAACATAAAAACATTTTTAAACAGAGGAGCTCATCAGTCTTTCTCGACAGTTTGCTGCAGCAAGCACAATCAAGCTCATCCCCCAAATATTGAGAAGTTCTTACCCATCTCTACCAGAGAGCTTCTCATCTGAGCTCCGCGACCTCCCGTGTGACATCTTCCAACAAGGCCAGACCATTAGGCCTTCAGTGACATCATGGCAAAACCCTTCATTATCAGTTTCCTCACAAAAAAAAGTTTTGCAATTCAAGATTGTATGATAAAATCGTATGATTTGTTTGTTCATACATTCATTAATCCATTCATCCATCCATAAATGCATTCATTCATTCTTTCATTCAATCAAATTATCTGTATGAATAAATGTTCTATAGAGTGAGAACTGTGGAGGAACTCCAGATCACCTTGGACAAGTTGAGAACTCTGGCAGACGACTTGGAGAGTATGCACAAAGGCACCACCATAGGCAGTCTGACGGGAGGTGTTATTGGGGCAGCTGGAGGAATCACCTCTATAGTGGGGCTCATCCTGGCTCCCTTCACTCTGGGCGCCTCCCTGATCGTCACTGGGATTGGTGTTGGGGTGGCTGTCGCTGGTGGAGCCACAGGCGGAATATCAAACATCACCAACATGGTCAATCAGTCTACCAACCACCTAGCCATGAAGAACATCATCAAGGAGTTCCAGGAGAAGATGAACTCTGTGGTGACATCTCTACAAGACATTGCAGAGGATTTGGAGACACTGAGGGCAAGTGGCTCTTTTATCATAGGAAGTGACAATTTCAACGCAAATGCTGGGGTATTTTTGGAGGGGCCTGGTGTGCATCCCAGAGCTCTTCCGATTTCTCCGGGTGGCCACCATTGGCCAGGGCAGTGCATGTGGCAGAGGTGGCGACAGGAATATTTTCAGCTTTTTTTGTAGCGGTTGATATCTTCTTCATCGCCATGGACTCCAAAGAGATCCACAACATCCGACAGGCGAAGGCGAATGAACAGTCTGGTGATACCGATAAATTAGAAATGGTGGAATCAGACTCCACCACGGAGCTGAACCCTGGATGTGAAGAACCAAAGGCTGAGGTCAAGTCAGAGACCATGAAGTTCATCCAGACGATCAGACAGGCTGCTGAACAGCTACAGGAGAGCCTGGACGATCTGAGTGATGTCATCTTGTTCATTCCTAAGATAGACTGTTACTTAGACAACTGAGACTACTTAGTGATTGTACAAGATGCATAAACAAGAAAAATAGCAGGAACACGGGTATCGGCAGTGTGACTCTGACACCCTGAAAGGCCTACAGGTTGTAATCATGAGCAAATTCCTCTTTCCATTCTCGAATGAATCTATGACTAGTAGGTCATAGAGACATACTGTAAGTATTTATCCCAGACAGCTCTGCTACTGAGCTTGTTCCTAGGTAGTTACTGTCAACATGATTTAATCTGTATATAATTTTCTCACAACAAATTGTATCAGGTATATTACACAACTACAACATTGTCCATTGATTCAATCTAACACTAGTTACATTAAGTGGTGATTGTATAAAATTGACAATCTTGCAATAAAACCTTTTGAAGATTTGTAATGAAATGATTCAGGGAAAGCAAAGTGTATTCAATACAAGTTCGGTCTACAAATGTCTGCTAACAAGCATATTAAATTAGTTTTAAACTTAATCTACTTCATGTATGTTCATTTAAAAAACTAAAAAGTCATATACACTGAGTGTACAAAACATTAGGAACACCTTCCTAATATTGACTTACCCTCAGAACAGCCTCATTTCGTAGGGGCATGGACTCTACAAGGTGTCAAAAGAGTTCCACAGGGATGCTGGCCTATGTTGACTCCAACGCCTCCCACAGTTGTGTCAGGTTGGCTGGATGTCCTATGGGTGGTGGACCATTGTTGATACACACGGGAAACCTAGAAGCGTTGCAGTTCTTGACACACTCAAACTGGTGCTACTGGCACCTCCTACAATACCCCATTCAAAGTCACTTAAATCTTTTGCAGTGGTGGAAAAAGTAGCCAATTGTCATACTTGAGCAAAAGTATAAATACCTTAATTGAAAGTTACTCAAGTAAAAGTCAGCCAGTAAAATTCTAATTGAGTAAAAGTAAAAAATTGTTTGGTTTTAATTATACTTAAGTATCAAAAGTAAATGTAATTGCTAAAATACACTTAAGTATCAAAATTAAAAGTTAAAGTATAAATCATTTAAAAATCCTTATATTAAAAATTGAATCAATTCAAAATCAAAGCTACTACATTCAAAATGTGATAGGAACAGCTTCCATCTGTCTGCTACAAATGGGTATAAGTGTTATCTCTATAAATCCAACAGATACATTCAAATCAAATCTTATTTGTCATATGCGTCGAATAAAACAGTTGCAGACCTTACCGTGAAATGTTTACTTACAAACCCTTAACCAACAATGCAGTTAAGAAAAATAGAGTTAAAAAAATAATAACTAAATAACTAAAGTCAAAAATATATATATATGAGGCTCCAGTATATACAGGGGGTACAGGTACCGAGTCAATGTGCTGGGGTACAGGTTAGTTGAGGTAATTGAGGAAATATGTACATGTAGGTAGAAGTAAAGGGGCAAAGCAGACTGCACCGTTTTCTTGTTTTTAAAATGTATGGATAGCCAGGGGCACACTCCAACTCTCAGACATTACTTACAAAAAATGCATTTGTGTTTAGTGAGTCCGCCAGAGGCAGTAGGGATGACCACGTGTTCTCTTGATAAGTGCATGAATTTGACCATTTTTCTGTCCTGCTAAGCATTCAAAATGTAAAGAGTACTATTGGCTGTCAGGGAAAATTAATGGAGTAAAAAGTACAATATTTTCTTTAGGAATGTAGTGAAGTAAATGTAAAAGTTGTCAAAAATATAAATAGTAAAGTAAAGTACAGATACCACAAAAAACGAATTAAGTAGTACTTTAAAGTATTTTTACTTAATTAAGTACTTTACACCACTGATCTTTTGTCTTGCCCATTTACCCCCTGAATGGCACACACATACACAATCCATGTCTCAATTGTCTCAAGGCTTAAAAATCATTCTTTAACCTGTCTCCTCCCCTTCATCTACACTGATTGAAGTGAATTTAACAAGTGACATCAATAAGCGATCATAGCTTTCACCTGGATTCACCTGGTCAGTCGAAGTAATTGAAAGAGCAGGTGTTCCTAATGTTTTGTACACTCAGATTAGATACTGATCTAGGTAAAAAAAATACCGTAAATCTTAAAATAATATGTCAAGTTTAATCAAATTGAAACTTTGCTTAAACAACGTGCATTATATTTACGTATTGCTCAGTTTACTAAACTCTAGTTTATTTCCTCCTTACATTGAAGAAAGGTTTTTAATTAAATCCCACTGCCAGATTACAATGAGTTTTACAGTATTTTTGCACAGACTTTAACTGTTTACTCCATATAAGTGTCACCCGAGATGTACTGTATCAAGCCCTTTCTGTGGCTCATATTCAACATCCCCTGTCCCTTACCTTCAATTTGTCTTCTCAGTTCGTCCAGCAGGGTTTGCTGTTGCTCCACTCTGAACTCTGTGGTGTTGGCCCTCAATGTCAAAGCTTGAAGTTTCCTCTCCTGAAATGGAAAACAGTTATTTGAACGAATATGTAATAACATATATTTAGGCAGATCATATATTTAGGAAGATCATATATCATATTGCACAACAGCTGATGAAACTAACATTGTAAAGTATGAAAAAAGGGAATCAGTGTTATTCCAGTGTTACATCAGTTATTTCCTGTCTACACAATACCTACTAATCAACAGATTTGCATGGGCAAGAGTTTTGGCTTTCCATGGTGACATCACTCTGCATTCAATTGGTTAATAAACCAATAAAAAGTTGTTGGTTCGAATCCCTGAACCGACAAGGTGAAATGTGCTCTTTACACTAATTTCTCCTATAAGTCGCTCTGGATAAGAGTTTCTGCTAAATGACTAAACATGTAAATGTCAAATAACAAAGAGAGTTTGAAAACTATCTGTCAATAACAGCTAGTTTTCATTTTTCCCCTCTCCACGGAAGACCACTAAAAAGCCATTTTTGCCCATTTTAATGGTGGTGTCACTGGTGCTCAGTCTCCATCCTCTCCATCAGGCTCTCACTGGTGCTCAGAGTACTGTCTGCATTGATAGCGGGGCTTGCTGTGGATCTTGTGAGGAAACCTTCACGGAACTGCTATACTTCGCTGAGGGAATATCTACGAGTAGTGAGTAACCACAACGGTGGGGTGACTTTATGTGTGTCGTCATTTTTATGAGCTCCAACGCGCGCCAATGGGGTTTAACCAAGCTTGAAATAACTTGGACATGGGTTGTGCACGACTCATTGGGGTTTATTATTTTTATTTATTTTGATGTGGTGCTTTGAAAATGTAATAATACACATCTTGAACCTTATGTATGTTGCTTTGATGGAGTCATTTACAGTTTCAATTTAATTTAATGCATCGGAAAGCATATCCTTATACAATAACAAAAATCTATAATCTTTCTATCTGAAGTTAATACCCTAGTTGTCATCACCCTAGATAGTTTACAATAGGGATTCTTATTGGAGATGTACTTCTCACCTAACATCCCATGCTGTTGAGATATTCTATGTAAGGTCATGAGAGTCAAATTCGAGCCTGGTGAGAGGGTTACATATAGTATGGTTTTATGGGACAATGGAACATTTGTTTTTTAAATTGAGTGCATAGACCTTATCCAGACAGAGATTCTGATGTAATATGAGTTGGTTTGGAGTGTGTTGGAGCATTTTATAACATGTTTTAGACACATTTTAATAATGCGTTATAGTCTATGGCAAGTGATGACTCTCTGTAATTAAACAAAATATTTAAAAACTTTAAAAACTGTTTGGGGGAACAACTACAAGCACAGAAAGAGATAACATTTTAAGTTCAAAACTTTGTCCATTCTTGTTAGGAATGGACATTTGTCTTCGGCTAACAGGCATGTGGCTAAAAAACAAACACATTCTCATTCTGAACCCTTGAATACATGATATAGAAATATAGCTGTTTCAACATTTGATTTGGATTACTTTCGTTACCCCTTTTGGAGTCAACAACAGCCTCAATGTTTTTCAGTTCCTCCAACTGTTCTCTGTAGCTGTCAGTCGGGCCTTAGTGGTTCTTAGTTCCATCAGAAAGTTACACATGTCTGGCTGGCAGCTACTGACTGTCTTGGCTCGGGCTGATGCTTAGAGCTGAGAAGAACTTCAGTCTCTATGCCCTGTGCCTGCTCAGGCTGAATCTGTACCGTGATGTCATTCAGGTTCACTTCTATCATGACTCAGGATATGACTCAGAAACAGTTCAAAATATGTATTATACAAGAGGACAGGCCAGGGCAGGCATAATGGGCAGAACTAGAAAGACTCAAAAATGGGAAACCACGCTGGTAAGACTTGGCAGGACAAGACGAACTGGCAACAGACAAACAGAAAACACTGGTATAAATACACAGGGAATAATGGGGTCACACGGGAGACACATGGTGGGGGGTGGAGACAAGCACAAGACAGGTGAAAGAGATCAGGGCGTGACATCGTCACTGAGCATCTGAGTCCCAGACAGACATGGCAGCACCAGGGTCTGAGTCCCCCATTCTACAACTTGTACAGTTGGAGTAGGAATTTTACATACACTTAGGTTGGAGTCATTAAAACTCGTTTTTCAACCACTCCACAAATGTCTTGTTAACAAACTATAGTTTCGGCAAGTCGGTTAGGACATCTACTTTGTGCATGACACAAGTCATTTTTCCAACAATTGTTTACAGACAGATTATTTCACTTATAATTCACTGTATCACAATTCCAGTGGGTCAGAAGTTTACATACACTAAGTTGACTGTACCTTTAAACAGCTTGGACATTTCCAGAAAATTATGTCATGGCTTTAGAAGCTTCTGATCGGCTAATTGACATAATTTGAGTCAATTGGAGGTGTACCTGTGGATACATTTCAAGGCCTACCTTCAAGCTCGGTGCCTCTTTGCTTGACATCTGGTCTGATGAAACAAAAATTGAACTGTTTGGCCATAATGACCATCCTATGTTTGGAGGGAAAAGGAGGAGGCTTGCAAGCCGAAGAACACCATCCCAACTGTGAAGCACGGGGGTGGTAGCATCATGTTGTGCATTCCAGGAGGGACTGGTGCACTTCACAAAATAGATGGCATCATGAGGCAGGAAAATTATGTGGATATATTGAAGCAACATCTCAAGACATCAGTAAGGAAGTTAAAGGTTGGTCGCAAATGGGTCTTCCAAATGGACAATGACCCCAACCATACTTCCAAAGTTGTAGCAAAATGGCTTAAGGACAACAAAGTCAAGTTATTGGAGTGGCCATCACAAAGCCCTGACCTCAATCCTATAGAAAATGTCAGGAGGAATGGGCCAAAATTACTACTCGAAACGTTTGACCCAAGTTAAATAATTTAAAGGCAATGCTACCAAATACTAATCGAGTGTATGTAAACGTCTGACCCACTGGGCATGTGATGAAATAAATAAAAGCTGAAATAAATAATTCTCTCTACTATTATTCTAACATTTCACATTCTTAAAATAAAGTGGTGATCCTAACTGACCTAAGACAGGGACTTTTTACAAGGTTTAAATGTCAGGAATTGTGAAAACTGAGTTTAAATGTATTTGGCTAAGGTGTATGTAAACTTCTGACTGTACGTAAGTAATGTCAAAATTCACACAAAACCTCTCGGCTACCTAGGTAGCTCCTGGTCCTGTCTCTTTTCTTTCTACACCTTTCCATGTCAAATCAAATCAAATGTTATTTGTCTCATACACATGTTGTGTAGCGAAATGCTTATGTTTCTCCAACATCTCCAACAGTGCAGTAATATCTAACAATACACACAATACACGCAACCTAAAAGTAAAGGATGAAATTAGGGAATATATAAATATAACGATGAGCTATGTCTGAGTGGCATAGACTAAAATACAGTAGAATAGAATACAGTATATACATATGAGATGAATATAGCACAAATATGTAAACATTATTAAAGTGACTAAAATTCCATTATTCAAGTGGCCAGTGATTTCAAATCTATGTATATGGGGCAGCAGCTTTTAAGGTGCAGGGTTATGTAACGGGTGGAAGCCGCCTAGTGATGGCTATTTAATAGTCTGATGGCCTTGAGATAGAAGCTGTTTTTCAGTCTCTCTGTCCCAGCTTTGATGCACATATACTGGCCTCTCCTTCTGGATGATAGCGAGGTGAACAGACAGCGGCTCGGATGGTTATTGTCCTTGATGATCTTTTTGACCTTCCTGTGACATCGGGTGCTGTAGGTGTCCTGAAGGGCAGGTAGTTTGCCCCAGTTGATGCTTTGGGTAGACCGCACCACCCTCTGGAGAGCCCTGCGGTTGCGGGAGATATAGTTGCCGTGCCAGGTGGTGATACAGCGCGACAGGATGATCTCAATTGTGCATCTGTAATAGTTTGTGAGGGTTTTCGGTGCCAAGCCAAAATTCTTCAGCCTCCTGAGGTTGAAGAGGCGCTGTTGCGCCTTTGCGCCTTCTTCACCACACTGTCTGTGTGGGTGGACCATTTCAGATCGTCAGTGATGAGTACGCCGAGGAACTTGAAGCTTTCCACCTGCTCCACTGCGGTCCCGTCGATGTGGATAGGGGCGTGGTCCCTCTGCTGTTTCCTGAAGTCCACGATCAGCTCCTTTGTTTTGTCAACATTGAGTGAGAGGTTATTTTCCTGGCACCACCTCCTCTCTGTAGGCTGTCTCGTCATTGTTGGTAATCAGGTCTACTACTGTTGGGTCGTCTGCAAACTTGATGATTGAGTTGGAGCCGTGCGTGTCCATGCAGTCATGGGTGATCAGGGAGTACAGGAGGGGGATGAGCACGCACCCTTGTGGGGCACCTGTGTTGAGGATCAGCGAAGTGGAGGTGTTGTTTGCTACCCTCACCACCTAGGGGTCAGCCAGTCAGAAAGTCCAGGACCCAGTTGCACAGGTCGGGGTTCAGACCCATTTCCCCAAGTTTAATGGTGAGCTATAGTCAATGAACAAAATTTTTACATAGTTATTCCTCTTCTCCAGATGAGATAGGGCAGTGTGCAGTGCGATGGCGATTGCATCATCTGTGGATCTATTGGGGCAGTAAGCAAATTGAACTGGGTCTAGGGTGTCAGGTAAGGTAGAGGTGATATGATCATTAACTCGCCTCTCAAAGCACTTCATGATGACAGAAGTGAGTGCTACGGGGCGATAGTCATTTAGTTCAGTTACCTTTGCTTTCTTGGGTACAGGAGCAATGGTGGACATCGACACGAGCCTACCAGACGAGCTAAACTACTTCTATGCTCGCTTTGAGGCACCAGCTTTTATTTTTGTAAATAATAGCTGGTGCACGATATCTAAGGAAGTCTCGAGCTATTGCTCGCCTGAGGTAGAGTATCTCATGATAAAATGTAGACAACACTACCTACCTAGAGAGTTTTTATCTGTATGTTTCGTAACTGTTTACATACCACCACAGTCAGAGGCTGGCACTAAGACAGCATTGATTCCGCCATAAGCAAACAAGAAAACGCTCACCCAAAGGCGGGGACAGTGAATGAGGACTTTAGTGCAGTGAAATTTAAATCCATTTAAACCAAATTTCTGTCAAATGTTAAATGTGCAACCAGAGGGAAAACAACTCTGGACCACATTTACTCCATATACAGAGATGCATACAAAGCTCTCCCTCGCCCTCCATTTGACAAATCTGACCATAATTATATCCTCCTGCTTATTATATTCCTGCTTACAAGTAAAAATTAAAGCAGGAAGCACCAGTGACTAGATCAAAAAAAAGTGGTCAGATGAAGCAGATGCTAAGCTACAGGACTGCTTTGCTAGCACAGACTGGAATATGTTCCTCCGATTGAGGAGGAATTGAGGAGTATTGAGGAGGCATTGAGGAGTACACCACATCAATCATTGGCTTCATCAATAAGTGCATTGGTGACATCGTCCCCACAGTGACCGTACGTACATACCCCAACCAGAAGCCATGGATTACAGGCAACATCCGCACTGAGCTAAAGGCTAGAGCTGCCGCTTTCAAGGAGCGGGACTCTAACCTGATAAGCTGATAAGAAATCTCGCTACGAACCATCAAACAGTCAAAGCTTCAATGCAGGACTAAGATCGAATCGTACTACACCGGCTCTGACTCTCGTCGGATGTGGCAGGGCTTGCAAACCATTACAGACTACAAAGGGAAGCACAGCCGAGAGCTGACCAGTGACACGACCATACCAGATGAGATAAATTACTTCTATGCTCGCTTCGAGGCAAATAACACTGAAACATGCATGAGAGAACCATCTGTTCTGGAAGATTGTGTGATCACGCCCTCCGCAGCCAATGTGATTAAGATCTTTAAACAGGTAAACATTCACAAGGCCGCAGAGCCAGACGGATTACCAGGACGTGTACTACGAGCATGCGCTGACCAACTGGCAAGTGTCTTCACTGACATTTTCAACCTCTCCTTGTCCGAGTCTGTAATACCAACATGTTTTTAGCAGACCACCATAGAGCCTGTGCCCAAGAATACTAAGGTAACCTGCCTAAATGACTACCAACCCGTAGCACTCACGTCTGTAGCCATAAAGTGATTCGAAAGGCTGGTCATGTCTCACATTACACCATTATCCCAGAAACCCTAGACCCACTCCAATTAGCATACCGCACCAACAGCTCCACAGATGATGCAATCTCTATTGCACTCCACACTGCCCTTTCCCACCTGGAAAAAAGGAACACCTATGTGAGAATGCTATTCATTGACTACAGCTCAGCGTTCAACACCATAGTGCTCTCAAAGCTCAGCAATAAGCTAAGAACCCTGGGACTAAACTACCCCGGAACATATCCCAGTTCACATGATCGAAACTATCTTGCAGCGTGGATTCCGATTGGTCAGACCAGCGTTGAATAGTCCTTAGCACAGGTACTTCCTGGTTGAGTTTCTGCCTATAGGAAGGGAGGAGCAAAATGGAGTCGAGATCAGATTTGCTGAAGAGTGTGCAGGGGAGGGCTTTGTAGGTATCCCGGAAGTGTTACGGCTGATTTCCTCCTCTTCGTCTGAAGAGGAGGTGTAGGGATCGGACCAAGGCGCAGAGTGGAAAGTGTCCATGTTTTATTAACAATAAACTGAACACTACACGAAACAAAATAACAAAAGAGAATCTAACCGACAAACAGTCCCGTGTGGCACAACTACTGACACGGAAACAAACACCCACAAAACACACGTGAAACCCCGGCTGCCTAAGTATGATTCTCAATCAGGGACAACGATTGACAGCTGCCTCTGATTGAGAATCATACCAGGCCGAACACACAAAACCCCAACATAGAAAACAACACATAGACAACCCACCCAACTCACGCCCTGACCATACTAAATAAATACAAAACAAGAGAAAACAGGTCAGGAAAGTGACAGGAAGTTGGAGCAGCAGTGGTCGAGTGTTTTAGCAGTGCAAGTACTAAAGTCAATGTGTTGATAGAACTTCGGTAGCGTTTTCCTCAAATTTGCTTTGATAAAATCCCCAGCTACAATAAATGCAACCTCAGGATATGTGGTTGCCAGTTTGTATAAAGTCCAGTGAAGGTCTTTGAGGGCTGTCGTGGTATCGTCTTGAAGTGGATTAAACACGGCTGTGACTATAATCGAAGAGAATTCTCTTGGGAGGTAATACGGTCGGCATTTGATTGTGAGGTATTCTAGGTTGTGTGAACAAAAGGACATGAGTTTCTTTATGTTATCACAATCACACCATGAATGGATAATCATGAAACATACACCCCCGCCTTTCTTCTTCCCGGAGCGTTCTTAATTCCTGTCTGCACGATATACTGAGAACCCAGCTGGCTCTACGGACAGAGACAGTATATCCCGAGAGAGCCATGTTTCCGTGAAACAGAGTGTTACAATCCCAGATGTCTCTATGGAAGGAGATTCTCGCTCTGAACTCGTCTACTTTATATCCAGTGATTGAACATTAGCGAGTTATATACGCGAAGCGGTGGATGGTGTGCACGCCTCGTTACGTGTGAAACATTATGCAATGTTACCGTGTCTTTAGGACTCAGGGAAACAAGGGTACATGTTCAAGGACTCCATGAAAAATAAATAAAAGGGAAGTACTCAAACAGAGTATTCTTAGCAGCATAAATATTGTAATTTATCTTGATGCTTTTATACGGTGTCTTACAGTGTAGACATTTTGTGACTCCAAGAACTCCATGGAGAATGTGTACACGGTTAATGTGTTTCTTTGGGTTCACCTGAGGTCAAGTCTGTCCTTGTGTGTTAACATATGGCCATTCCCAGACAGGTACATTTTCCAGGATACAGGTAAAACACAAACAAGTACAGGATACTAACAGGCTGCTAAATGTTAACGTTTTTGAAAATATATTGGTTGTTTGTACTTTAACAGGGTTTACCAGTTTGTATTTGTGCATGAAAAGGCTACCATCATCAGGCCAAGAGACAGATTTTGTGCATTATATATTTTATTTTTTATTAACTGATTGTCACGAATCCCGCCGAAGATGGTGCCTCTTCCTGTTCGGCCGGCGCTCGGTGGTCGTCGTCGCCGGCCTACTAGCTGCCACCGATCCCCTTTTCTGTTTCAGTTAGTTTTGTCTGATTAGTTTCACATGTTTCTTGTTTGGGTTTTGTTTTGGGCTATTTAAACATGGTAGGCCCGCCGGCTTTTGTGCGGGCTTGTTTTTCTGTTCATGGTGTGTGGATTATTGTGGATTCCGTTTTCCTGGACAGTTTCGTCCTATTTGTTGGACTGGGTATTTATGCGCCCTTGTGTTTGGCGTGAGCGTTACTCTGTTCTTGGAATAAAGATCCACGTTTTGAACTACCCTGCTCTCTGCGCCTGACTCCTCCACCCACTACTCCTAGAAGCCATTACACTGATCTTTATCATTTTACCACCAAGAAACGTTAATGTATAATGTTTCATATCAGTCAGTGTTTTATTAATATAATTCTATACAATCACCATGCACCTTCATGTATGAATAGATTGAAAATGATCATTTGGCACTTGCTTACTATTTTTAATACAATTTGTTTGATGAAAATAATGTACAGATCAAATCATCCTGACAGTTATGGTAGACAAAATTTCAAGATTATGTTATAATACTGTAATTGCAGCAAATGGTTGTTTATGCAACAGAATAGAGGGTTCTTAAAACTGTGTCTGCGTGAACTGAACGTGGGCCTCTGGGAAATTTAACACTGACAGAAGATTTACGATGTCTTTGGGTGATAAGCCTAACAAGACCGCATTCCATAGCATGAGTTAATGTTTCTGTAATGGGGTACAGGAGGAGATGGCTCCAGTATGGAGTTGGGGGCCAGACTCTGGTTTCTACACAATGAGAACACTCTTTACAGCAGATACTGTTTGCTGTGAATTATTAGTATATTTCAAATGAATCCTAACCTTGTGACCCATTCCATACATCTGTGATTTGTCATGAACATCCAGGAGGATGGACTTTGCTATAAAATGCTGTGGCTTAGTCCTGCTGGTTGGGCTCTCAACTAATCATCTAAGGGGGGGGGGGGGGGGGGGGGCTCGTTGACAAGCTCCATTACTGCAGTAATTAAATAATAAAGTTGACTTGTTTTGAAGAAATGTTAAAGTCTCTCCTTTTGATTAGAATACTTCCATGACATGGTTATGATATAAAATTCAATGTTTCAGAAGTAGAGGCGTCTGTGTAATTGATCTGTACCACTTAGTTATCGTAGCTGAGTTGTAGCTGAGTGTCTCCAATGTCTTAAGGATTTATGTCAGGTTCTGGGAATCAAAAAGGCAATCTGCCTATGCCTATCTTTTGCAGACAAGTTGCATTTTAAAGTATGATTGGATCTGTTGTTTATGCATCTAGTACAATCACTGAGTAGGTCAGTCATCTAAGTATTAGATTTTAGGAATGAACGAGATGACATCACTCAGTTCGTCCAGGCTATCCTGTAGCTGTTCAGCTGTCTGTCTGATCGTCTGGATGAACTTCATGGTCTCTGACTTGACCTCAGCCTTTGGTTCTTCACATCCAGGAGTCAGCTCAGTGGTGGAGTCTGTGTCCATCACTTCTAACTTACTGGTATCAACTGACTGTTCTTTTGCCTTCGCCTGTCGGATGTTGTGGATCTCTCTGGCATCCATGGCAATGAAGAAGATATCAACCGCTACAAAAAAAGCGGAAAATATTCCTGTCGCCACCTCTGCCACATGCACTGCCCTGGCAGTTTGGGCTGCCACCTTGCCAATATTGGCCACCTGGAGTAGTCTGAAGAGCTCTATTGTGCCCGCAAGGCCTTTCCCAGCCCTCACCCCAGCACCAACAGCGGCCTCTACATTGAAACCGGCACTTTCTATCTTAGAAGAGCTACTTTGCATGAGTGTCTCCAAACCCTCAGCAATGTTTTGTAGAGATGTGACCACAGAGTTCATCTTCTCCTGGAACTCCTTGATGATGTTCTTGATGGCTAGGCGGTCGGTGGACTGATTGACCATGTTGGTGATGTTGGATACTCCGGCTGTGGCTCCACCAGCGACAGCCACCCCAATACCAACCCCAGTGACGATCAGGGAGGCGCCCAGAGTGAAGGGAGCCAGGATGAGCCCCACTATAGAGGTGATTCCTCCAGCTACCCCAATAACACCCCCCGTCAGACTGCCTATGGTGGTGCCTTTGTGCATACTCTCCAAGCCGTCTGCCAGAGTTCTCAGCTTGTCCAAGGTTGTCTGGAGTTCCTCCACAGTTTTCTCACTCTATAGAAATGAATGAATACATACATGTATATTAATGAATGGAAATGTAGATGGTTACCAGACATATTGAATGATTGAACGATTGATATTGCATAGCAAACCTTTTTTGTGAGGAAACTGATAATGAAGGGTTTCGCCATGATTTCACCAGCTGAAGGCCTAATGGTCGAGTCTTGTTGGAAGATGTCACACAGGAGGTCGCGGAGCTCCGGTGAGAAGCTCTTTGGTAGAGATGGGTAAGGACCCCCCAATATTTTTTCAATGAGCTTCAATGTGTTCTCTGCAGTGAACTGAGAAGAAATAACTGTCTATGATCACACGATATCCATCATTATCTGGGTGGTGGACAGGCAAAATAGAACGAGTTCAACTTGTGTCAGAATTATTGGATTTTGATCAACCCTTCAAGTCAGAATTTTGCAACCTGAGTTTACACGTTTTTGTTGTCTGATCTTTTAACTTTTCAGCGGAAAATTGATAAAACAGAGCAATCTTACAATCTTAATCATTTTTATAAGATACATGTAGCTAGTTTAACTTTGTCAATGTTAGCTATCTTAAGCCAGCTGGGTAGACACTTATCTCATTGGTTGAATAATTATTTCTACTTTAAAACTATTTGACTGCACTCACGTCATATACAACTTCACCAACTGGAAAATGTGAAATAACAGCGAGCATTTGAATGCAGGATTACTTACTGCACCCTGAAGCGTACACAACTCATACAGCACACACCCCAAGGACCAAATATCACTGCAAAGAATGGAAAATAAATACGTTAATTCTCATGTAATTATTATTATTTTACACTGCATAACCCTCATGCTTATTTTTGCACTTATAAACCTGTTATAAATCCTCTATAAATGTTTCATAAACATATCCTATGGTAACACTGTGTGTGCGTGTGCGTGTGTGTGTGGTGTAACAGCCATGTCAGTAGATCTCTGCAAATGTCACCTTCACATTTTCATTATTGTCTAGGTCATCTTATTGGCCTGGTTTACCTAACGTATGGCTTGTGACACATATCATGTCATTTTATGATGCCACATCATAGGCCTTGTGACAGAGGGTTCAAGTTACAGTAAATGAGGGATTACCTAGCATCAAATGTTTTGTTAGCTTTTGTGATTTCATTCTCATCTCACGTTACCTTGAACAATTAGGGAAATTGCAAATTATTACCTCAATATCCTTACATTTTTCCAGGAATATATATTTAAATATGCGTCTTAAATGTTTTCTACCTTTTGGTGTCATAGATTCCACCAGTTAGAATCTCTGGGCCTAAATAACCCACTATTCCGTCCTCGTTGGTAGTCCTAATAAATAAAAAAAAGTCACATGAACAGAATTTTCCCCCCATACTCATTTATGTAATAAAAAATACAAAACTATTAATTGATGTAACTATTAATGTATGTTGTGTAAATTCAACATGAGCCTTTTATAATTGCCAAACTAACATACTTTTCGTTGGCACTTCCAAACGCTCCCAAACGAAGTGTTTCAAATTCTGTGAGAAGTATGTTCTAGTATAGATAAGAAAATACCAGTTGAGGTGTTAAGCAACAGTTTATGACATTCCATCATTTAATTTTGGCACTGATATGAATCAAAACATACATTGGTGTAATAATCTCTATTTGTCTCGCTGTGAAGTCAACAATCCCCCACAAATCATAACATGCAGTTGATTATTTAAACAGGGCTTTACATAAAACCTTACATTTTATCAACCCTCCTTTTTCTTTAAGTTTATTTACAGGCTATCTATAAACTAATAGTCTTTACAATATGTTCTGTTAGCAGTACCTGGGGTCTCAGTTCTCTGTGAAGAAGGCCCTGGTCATGTACATGCTTCAGGGCCATGCCGATCTTGACAAACCAGTCCATAATCTGTGAAGGTATCAAAGTAATGTATATTTAGTCTAAAATAAAAACAGTTGTGATGTGGATTCTTCTAGTCATTACTTCAGTTACCTTCTCAGAGTACTCTTCTGTAGGGTTAGTCATCTGCTCTTGTATCTTCTGAGAGAGATTTCCCTTTGCACAATGGTCTGTCACTATATAGTAGCAGTTATCCTCTGTGAAAATGTATTAGTAGTTTGTGTGTGAACACTACTTGAGAATACTAATCGTGAAACATATTAATACTGTAGTAGTTAATTTGTTGATATAGCTGATACTGTATTACCTTGTAATTCCAATACATTGTCTCTGAAACAAATGAAATACATAAAACGACAAATATAACGACAAAGTTAATGATGTAGTTACCTAGAAATGAGTTTTTGTAGCTTACAATGTGGGGGTGAATAATCTGTCTGAGGCATTCAACCTCTGAGACAATTTCTCCAGCACTTGAGTTCAGGACAGATGTCTGTCAAAACAAATGATATGTGACTTATTGAAAGATATAGGCATGTTAATTATTTAGTTTATCTTTATGAATACATGTCATTATCAGTCATTATTGTTGCATCTGCAGAGTTGCCTATAATTGAAAACCAATTATGTATACTATCCCTCTGTGATCATTCCAAAAACTCTAAGATGTAATCAATTCAGAAATAACAAATAGTTCTCACTTACCTCATACAATTTGATCTCTTTAATGACGAACTGGTCACCATGTTTGTCAGTAGCTATGACACCATTCTCTACCTCCTTCTGAGTAGTGTATCCTTTCTTCTCAAGGACACTCTGTGTTTTCCCCATCTTTAAATTTCACTGGAATCTGTGTTTCACTCATGTCAATTAGCAAATCAATAAAGTACATTTTCATATACACTGAGGTCACAAAACATTAGGAACACCTTCCTAATATTGAGTTTCACCCCTTTTGCCCTCAGAACAGCCTGAATTCGTCGGGGCATGGACTCCACAAGGTGTCGAAAGTGTTCCACAGGGATGCTGGCCCACCTTGACGCCAATGCTTCCCACAGTTGTGTCAAGTTGGCTGAATGTCCTTTGGGTGGTGGACCCTTCTTCATACACACGGGATACTGTTGAGCGTGAAAAACCCAGCATCTTTGCAGTTCTTGACACACTAAAACCGGTGCTCCTGGCACCTACTACCATACCCCGTTCAAATGCACCATTCACTCTCTGAATGGCACAATTGTCTCAAGGCTTAAAAGTCCTTCTTTAACCTGTCTCCTCCCTTTCATCGACAATAATTGAAGTGAATTTAACATGTGACATTAACAAGGGATCAAATATTTCACCTGGATTTACCTGGTCAGTCTATGTCATGGAAAGAGCAGGTGTTCCTAATATTTTGTACACTCAGTGTATAAACACATTGATTTGCAATAATACAACCATACCAGTAAGGTGTATATGTTATTAACACAGGTTTACCTTTGCTTGTCTGTCTGAATGTTGTGCTGCTGGATTACCTTACCTAAGATTTGAATATTGTCTGTCTTCTGGTTGTGCTGCTGTCTTACTTTACCTATGATTTGAATAGGAGGTCCAGTCTTATATGCAGGACTCCTCTACTTATGTGGTTTGATCAAACAAACACACCCATATCCGCATTACATGTCAAGCAATAATGGATTAACTATCAACCGGTGTGTCAGCTGGGAGAGACTATAGGGACGTTTGGACTAAACCAAAGCATTCAGTTCATGTGATTTACAGGAAATCCTATTGTATGCCTTTAGGCTGAAGTAGAGTTCAAATGATGAAACAAGAGCTGTTTACTGTTGTCAAATTGTTAGTTTTTCCTGCTTTTATTGTCCTCTGTACGTACCTGTGTGTTTATTATTATAAAAAAAAAAAATTGGGGGGGGGGTAATGGGTAGATCACCTTTAATATTGCAGGCAGATTCTGTCTTCCATCAACGTAATTGTCTGCATAATTTCCAATCCTCCACATATTTTTGTAGTAAAAATATAAAATATACAAATTAAATTTTTAAAATGTATATTCCTTTATTATTTTTCTCTAACCCTACCATCCCTCCCCTTATTGGAGTAAACTAACGGACAACAACACTTAGGCTTCTACTTCCAGCTTTTACATACTTTATACATTTTACGGACACAGTATATTTTACGGTAGTTATCTTCTGTTTGTTTTTAGTCCCATCCTTCAGCTCCACTCAACCCCTTCCATCTATCTCTGAACACCATCCAGTTTTGATTTCTATTTGCCATATATTTTTCAACTGCGCTGTGATGTTTCACAAAAGTGCTGAACCTTTCTATTCTCATAGATTCTACATATTGAAAATGAAAGGCAATTTATATTATTGATGGATTGACTATGACTTTTTAAATCACCTAGCGGTGCTATTTTCAGAGCTCCAGGTAAATGTTGCAATTCTTCAGCCATTCCTGAACCTGCAACCAAAAACAAGCTACATATTATGGACAGTACCAAAACAAATGATCTAATGTTTCGGGTCTCTTTGAGCAAAATCTGCAGAGATGGGATGGTTGTATCCCCCATATATATAACATTCTATTGGTTGCAAGAATTTTGTGTAATAATTTAAATTGAAAAGCTCTAAGTTTTGAATCCAGCATTGTTTTGTGTATCAGTTCGTAAGCCATGTGCCATGGAATCGGTACATCAAAAATCTCTTCCCAACTATTTTGCAATCAATATGGCACACCTGTAAATGTTTTGGTCCTTAAATGAAACTTGTATACTTTTTTATTTATCATGGGGTGAGACATGGGAGCCCGACGAGCCGGCCGAGACTTGACGAGGCGTCTGAGCCTGACAAGCTGGACGAGGAATGATGTGGGGTGGGAGCCGGACGAGGCATGACGTGGGGTGGGAGCCCGACGAACCGGCTGAGGTGTGGGAGCCCGACAAGCCAGCCGAGGCTTGAAAGCCCAACGAGCCAGACGAGGCGTGGGAGCCTGACGAGCCGGCTGAGGCGTGACGCGGGGTGGGAGCCTGCCTAGCCAACCGAGGCAAGGAACCCTCTTGAGCCAGTTAAGGCATGGAGGCCCCAAGAGCCAGCTGAAGCACCCCCGGTTCCATCGGCGGCGGCACCCGGACCCGATGTCACCAACAAAACAAAACAAAAATGACCTGATGCTTCAAATTGCTGCATCTGCTCCTGCCACGCCCTCTACCTCTCTTCCTGGACCTCCCTAAACCTGCCACCACTCACCCAGTGCTCTCTCCCTCTCTCTCTCTCTCTCTCTCTGTGTATGCGATTGTGTGATTGGAGACAGGTGTGCTGGAATCAGAGCAGATTCCCACCAGCTGCAATCTGTTCCATAATCAAGAACCCTACAAATACTCAGCCCTGCCACTCTGCCAGATCGTAGCCTCTACTTAGTCAGTCTGCTGTTTGTTCCTGCATACATTTTGTTATCCTGTTGTGCCTGTTTTCCCTAGCCTTTTCTCTTCCGCTACAGTCCCGTCTGCTCTGACTCTGGTACCTGTCTCCAGTCTGTTGTCTCCTAAGTCCTGCATCCTTTCCCTGGATCCCCGCTCTACTGTTTCATTGGATTCCGCTCCAGACCTGCTTACCCGGTTCCTAATCTCCTTGCCCCCAGCCTCAGCCTCAGTCCGGATACCCCCCTATCTGCCCGAGATTTCCCTGGACTGCACCCCGTCTCCTCTCCCGCTTTTCAATAAATACATTGGTTACCTACCCTTGTTTCCTGAGACTGCATTTGGGCTCACCTGCTCCGCCTCGCGTAACACAAATTGTGGTGTCAGCATTCTTTAAGGACAGACGCTTGGAGACGAGAAGCAAGTACAGGGAGTGAACATTTAATTCATAAGATGACATGAAACAGGACAGGAAAGCGTCTGGAAAACTCCTGAAAAAACAATGACCTTAATGCTGACACAGGAATGAAACAGAGGAACAGACAGATATAGCGAAGGCAATCAAAACGTGAAGGAGTCCAGGTGAGTCCAATGAGGCCTGATGCACGTAATGATAGGCAGCCTGGCGCCCTCGAGTGCCAGAGATGGGGAGCGGGAGCAGGAGTGACACATGCAGATCTAGACAAAACAGTCCATTATCTGTGAAGGTATCAAAGTAAAGTATGCTTTGCCTAAAATTAAAACAGTTGTGGTGTGGTATTTTCTAGGTATTACTTCTCAGAGTACTCTTCTGTAGACTTTGTCCTCTGCCCTTGTATATTCTGAGAGAGATTTCCCTTCGCACAATGGTCTGTCACTATACAGTAACAGTTATCCTCTGTGAAAATGTATTAGTATTTTGTTTGTGAATACTACTTGAGAATACTATTTGTGAAACAAATAAACACTGTAGTAGTTCATTTGTTGAAGTTGCTGATACTGTATTAACTTGAATTCCAATACACTGTGTCTGAAACAAATGAAAACACATATAGAGACAAATAAAAATACAAAGTAAAATGTAGTTACCTAGAAATTAGTTTTTGTAGTTTACAATGTGGGGATGACTAATCTGTCTGAGGGTTTCAACCTCTGAGACAATATCTCCAGCACTGGAGTTCGAGTCAAATTATGTGACTTATTGAAAGATATAGGCATGTTAATGATTTATTTTATTTTTATGCATACATGTCATAAACATAACCTATTGTAACAGTTTGTGTGTGTGTCTATGTGTGTGCATAGATGTCTGAATTAGAGTAGTAGGTGTCTGTAATATAGATTTTGATAGCTATAGCTGAGTTGTACCCAGGTTCTGGGTAAGACAGGTTCTGAGAATGCAGTTCATTGACTACAGCTCAGCATTTAACACCATAGTACCCTCCAAACTTGTCATCAAGCTCGAGACCCTGGGTCTCAACCCCGCCCTGTGCAACTGGGTACTGGACTTCCTGACGGGCCGCCCCCAGGTGGTGAGGGTAGGTAACAACATCTCCACCCCGCTGATCCTCAACACTGGGGCCCCACAAGGGTGTGTTCTGAGCCCTCTCCTGTACTCCCTGTTCACCCAAGACTGCGTGGCCATGCACGCCTCCAACTCAATCATCAAGTTTGCAGACAACAGTACAGTGGTAGGCTTGATTACCAACAACGACGAGACTGCCTACAGGGAGGAGGTGAGGTCCCTTGGAGTGTGGTGTCAGGAAAATAACCTCACACTCAACGCAAACAAAGCAAAGATGACGATCGTGGACTTCAGGAAACAGCAAAGGGAGCACCCCCCTATCCACATCGACGGGACAGTAGTGGAGAGGGTAGTAAGTTTTAAGTTCCTCGGCGTACACATCACGGACAAACTGAATTGGTCCACCCACACAGACAGCGTGGTGAAGAAGGTGCAGCAGCGCCTCTTCAACCTCAGGAGGCCGAAGAAATTTGGCTTGTCACCAAAAGCACTCACAAACTTTTACAGAAGCACAATCGAGAGCATCCTGTCGGGCTGTATCACCGCCTGGTACGGCAACTGCTCCGCCCACAACCGTAAGGCTCTCCAGAGGGTAGTGAGGTCTGCACAACGCATCGCCGGGGGCAAACTACCTGCCCTCCAGGACACCTACACCACCCGATATCACAGGAAGGCCATAAAGATCATCAAGGACAACAACCACCCGAGCCACTGCCTGTTCACCCCGCTATCATCCAGAAGGCGAGGTCAGTACAGGTGCATCAAAGCTGGGACCGAGAGACTGAAAAACAGCTTCTATCTCAAGGCCATCAGACTGTTAAACAGCCACCACTAACATTGAGTGGCTGCTGCCGACATACTAACTCAACTCCAGCCACTTTAATAATGGAAAAATGTATGTAAAAAATGTATCACTAGCCACTTTAAACAATGCCACTTTTATATGTTTACATACCCTACATTACTCACCTCATATGTATATACTGTACTCGATACCATCTACTGCATCTTGCCTATGCCGTTCTGTACCATCACTCATTCATATATTTTTATGTACATATTCTTCATTCCTTTACACTTGTGTGTACAAGGTAGTTGTTGTGAAATTGTTAGGTTAGATTACTCGTTGGTTATTACTGCATTGTCTGAACTAGAAGCACAAGCATTTCGTGACACTCGAATTAACATCTGCTAACCATGTGTATGTGACAAATAAAATTTGATTTGATGAAGACAGTGAATATGCTGGCAGGTACCCTAGCAGTTTGAGCATTGGGCCAGGAACAGAAAAGCCACTTGTTTGAATACCTAAGCCGACAAGGTGAATACTCTGTTGATGTGCCCTTGACTGAGGCACTTACGCTTTTAACACCTGATGTTACATACACGTAACAGTGTCTTTTAACACCTGCTAACGTGTCTGTAAACCATCAAAACATAAAATAACATCACTCTCTTCTAGATTAAATCTTAATAAACACCTTTGACACCATCTGGTGGCGGATCTTTGTAAATACCAGACTGGACATCGTCACTCCAAATGGCATGCCTCTGCAGCTTGTCAACACGGCAGTTCTGCTTTTCTGAAATTCAATGCATGCAAAATGCTCATTAGATGTCCAGAGATGCCTGAGTAAATTTTCTAAGAAAAACATTCATTTTTGGCTAAGTATAGCCACTAAAAATTCACGTTGTGTATATGCAACATCAGGCGTTAAGTGATGCAAACCACACATTGTTTTTATATCACGTATATGTATGAAAACTTACATTCAGAGTCTGGATCTCTTTATTAAACATATATCTCAGTGTTAACTGCCTATTGGTCCCAATTTGCTTATGCAAAATAGCAAACTGCCCATCTTAACTGTATCTAATACTAAATACTTTTTTGCCCCACTGTATCTGCTGGAGCGCGTGCTACGGGTGGGTGCTGCTATGGTGACCAGTGAGCTGAGATAAGGCGGGGCTTTACCTAGCAACGACTTATAGATGACCTGGAGCCAGTGGGTTTGGCGACGAATATGAAGCCAGCCAACGAGAGCATACAGCTTGCAGTGGTGGGTAGTGTATGGGGCTTTGGTGACAAAATGGATGGCACTGTGATAGACTGTATTGATTGTAAAAGATGCAGAAACAAGAAATAGAACAGAAACACAGGTATTGGCAGTCTGACTGACACCCTGATAGGCCTACAGATTGTAATCATGAGCAAATTCCTTTATCCATTCTCAAATGCTTGCACAAATCAGCTATAGTAGGTAGTAGAGACCTAAGTGTTTATCCCAGACAGCTCTGCTACTGAGCCTGTTCCTAGGTAGTTACTGTCAACATGATTTGATCTGTATGTTATATATATAATATTGCAAGTTGAATCAATTTGAAACTTTGCTTAAACAACCTGCATTAAAATCAGTTTACTAAACTCTTGTTAATCACATCCTTACATTGTTGAAGAAAACTTACGAATTAAATCACACTGCCAGATTACAATGAGTTTTACTGTATTTTTTGCACAGACTATTTTACTCCATAAAAGTATCTCCCGAGATGTACTGTATACAGCTATTTCTGTGAACTCTTTTTTTATTCAGTATCCCCTGTCCCTTACCCTCAATGTGTCTTCTCAGTTCGTCCAGCAGGGTTTGCTGTTGTTCCACTCTGAACTCTGTGGTGTTGATCCTCAATGTCAAATCTTGAAGCTTCCTCTCCTGAAACGTAAAAAAAGGAATTTGAACAAATATGTAATAACATTTATTTAGGCAGATCATATTTCATATTGCGCAACAGCTGATGAAACAAAAAATGGGATCAGTGTTGTTATTTCCTGTCTACACAGGACCTTCTAATCAGCAGATTTGCATGGGCAAGAGTTTTGGTTTTCCATTGTGAAATCACCATACAGTAAATTTGTTAATAGACCAATAAAAAAGTTGTTGGTTCGAATCCCTGAGCCAACAAGGTGTCGATGTGCCCTTTACCCTAATTGCTCCTATAAGTCGGTCTGGATAAGAGTTTATGCTAAATGACTAAACATGTAAATGTTAAATAACAAAGGCAGTTTCAAACCTATCAACCACTAACAGCTAGTTTTCAGTTTTCCTCTCCCAACTCAGACCACTAAAAAAGCAATTTTTCCCCCACTTTAATGGACATCTATTACAGTAAAGCACTTAATTGGTTGGCCTACTGGTCAGTGATGATGGCACTTTAAAATGTAGACAGGTGAAAATACAGTGCACATTTCACCTTTATGCTTTGTCTCCATCCTCTCCATCAGGCTCTCACTGGTGCTCATTCTCCATCCGGCTCTCACTGGTGCTCAGTCTGCTCTCCATGGCTGTCAGCTGTGCTACTTGAGCTATGACAATACATACGACATTCTGTATGTTAGCAGCTGTTGATTATCATTCTGAACTTAATATATTCACAAAAATAAGTGATTGTTCAAAAGATTTAGATTACATTTGTTCTCTCTGTGTAGGAGAGCAACATTCACCTCCATGTTCCTCAGCCTTTCCACTTGGCTCTCTGCAGCTGACAGTCTGGTCTCCATGGTTGTGAGCTGTGCTGCTTGATCAAACAACAGTATCATGTGACATTTTCTTTGTTAGCAGCTGATTCCCAAGTTTCAAGGGGAAGTTCACCCATTTTTACATGTGGCCTTTTTTCACTCTTTCTGTGCTTTAGTTAATCCCCCAAAAAGTTTTTGTTCATATTTTGTTACAGAGAAAATTGTTTGTCACATTTTGCTTATTCTTCACTTGCCATTGACTCCAATGCATTATCAAAATGTGTCTAAAGCATGTTATAAAACACTCCAAACCAACTGAAATTACATCAGAATCTCTGTCTGGATAATGTCCTAGCACAAAAAAAAATCACAGTGAATGATGCTGTTTATAACAAAATTATGCAAATATGGTATTATGGGACAGTGGAACATTTGCTTTTTAAATTGAGTGCAGAGACATTATCCAGACAGAGATTCTGATGTAATATTAGTTGGGTTGGAGTGTTTTATAACATGTTTTAGACACATTTTAATAATGTATTGTAGTCTATGGCAAGTGATGACTCTGTAACTAAACAAAATATACAAATCATTTTAAAAACAGTTTGGGGGAACAACTACAAGCACAAAATGTGTGAAAATAAGGCCACATATAAAAATGGCCGAACTTCCGCTTTAAGTTCAAAACTTTATTGCCCATTCTTGTTAGGAATGGACATTTGTCTTCGGCTTACAGGCATCTGGCTCAAAAACAAACACATTATCAATCTGAACCCTTGAAAACATGATATAGAAATTCATTTGTTTAAACATTGGATTTTGATAACTTTCATTTGCATGTAGGAGTCAACAACAGCCTCCATCTTTTTCAGTTCCTCCAACTGTTCTCTGTACCTGTCAGTCGGGCCTTCATGGCTCCTAGTTCCATCAGAAGGTTACACATGTCTGGCTGGCAGCTACTGACTGTCTTGGCTCGGGCTGGTGCTTAGAGCTGAGAAGAACTTCAGTCTCTACGCCCTGTGCCTGTTCAGGCTGAATCTGTACTGTGATGTCATTCAGGTTGACTTCTCCAGCATCTTCACTGAGCGTTTGAGTCCCAGACAGACACGTCAGCACCAGGGTCTGAGTCAGTCGTTCATTCTACAACTTGTACGTAAGTAGTATCAAAATTCACACAAATCCTCTCGGCTACCTGGGTAGCTCGTTGTGCTGTCTCTTGCCTTTATATACCTTCCCATGTGAAACATTACGCACTGTTACAGTGTCGTTAGGACGCAGGGAAAAAAGGAGACATGTTCAAGGACTCCATAAAAAAAATTAGAAAATGGAACTATTCAAACAGAGTATTCTTAGGCAGCATGGATATTGTCATTTAGCTTGATGCTTTTATGCAGTGTCTTACAGAACAATTTGTGACTCCAATGGGAATTGAACTCACGACTCTGAAGTCTTACCGACTGAGCCACACAGGACCACATGTAACGATCGTTGTTGGAAGGATGGTCGGACCAAGATGCAGCGTGGGGTAGGTTAATCATTTTTATTTATGATAACCGGTACAAAACAAGAAAGCGTAACAAACGAAACGTACAGCTTTGTAGGGCTAAAAAAGCAACAATACAAAATCAAGATCCCACACACAACAGGTGGAAAAAAGGCTGCCTAAATATGATCCCCAATCAGAGACAACGATAGACAGCTAGCTGCCTCTGATTGGGAACCATACCAGGCCAACATAGAAATACACAAACTAGAGTACCTACCCTATTCACACCTTGACCTAACCAAAATAGAGAATAAAAAGGCTCTCTAAGGTCAGGGCATGACACCACATGGGTAATGTGTACACGGTTAATGTGTACACATGTGTACAATGTCCATTTTCCAGGATACAGGTGCAACACAAACAAGTACCGGATACTAACAGGCTGCTAAATATGAACGTTTTTGAAATATATCTGTTGTTTGCACTTCAACAGGGTTTACCAGTGTGTATTTGGGCATGAAAAATGCTACCATCAGGCCAAAAGACAGATTTGGTGCATTGTACACTTTTTTTTTTTTTTTTTAATGAACTGATCTTTATTATTTTACCATGAAATGTATAATGTTTCATATCAGTCAATGTTTTATTAATATAATTCTATACAATCACCATGCACCTTCATGTATGAATAGATTGAAAATGATCATTTTGCAGCTTACTATTTTAATACAATTTGTTTCATGAAAATAATATACAGATCAAATCCATCCCGACAGTTATGATATAAAAATAATAATTTCAGAAGTAGAGGTGTCTGTGATATAGATTTTGATCTGTACCACTTAGTTATCATAACTGAGTTGTACAAGCCATGTCTTAAGGATGAAAGTGAGTTTCTGGCTATCAAAAAGGACATCTGCCCATACCGGTCTATTACAGAGAAGTTAAATATTAAAGTATGATTAGATCTGAGTAGGTCAGTCGTCTAAGTAACAGTCCTCTATCTTAGGAATGAACGAGATGACGTCACTCAGTTCGTCCAGGCTCTCCTGTAGCTGTTCAGCTGTCTGTCTGATCGTCTGGATGAACTTCATGGTCTCTGACTTGACCTCAGCCTTTGGTTCTTCACATGCAGGGTTCAGCTCAGTGGTGGAGTCTGTGTCCATCACTTCTAACTTACTGGTATCACCAGACTGTTCATTCACCTTTGCCTGTCGGATGTTGTGGATCTCTCTGGCATCCATGGCGATGAAGAAAATATCAACAGCTACAAAAAAAGCGGAAAATATTCCTGTCGCCACCTCTGCCACACGCACTGCCCTGGCAGTTTGGGCTGCCACCTTGCCAATATTGGCCACCTGGAGTAGTCTGAAGAGCTCTATTGTGCCTGCAAGGCCTTTCCCAGCCCTCACCCCAGCACTAACAGCGGCCTCTACATTGAAACCGGCACTTTTTATCTTAGAAGAGCTACTTTGCATGAGTGTCTCCAAACCCTCAGCAATGTCTTGTAGAGATGTGACCACAGAGTTCATCTTCTCCTGGAACTCCTTGATGATGTTCTTGATGGCTAGGCGGTCGGTGGACTGATTGACCATGTTGGTGATGTTGGATACTCCTGCTGTGGCTCCACCAGCGACAGCCACCCCAATACCCACACCAGTGACGATCAGGGAGGCGCCCAAAGTGAAGGGAGCCAGGATGAGCCCGACTAAAGAGGTGATTCCTCCAGCTGCCCCAATAACACCTCCCGTCAGACTGCCTATGGTGGTTCCTTTGTGCATACTCTCCAAGCCGTCTGCCAGAGTTCTCAGCTTGTCCAAGGTTGTCTGGAGTTCCTCCACAGTTTTCTCACTCTATAGAAATGAATGAATACATACATGTATATTAATGAATGGAAATGTAGATGGTTACCAGACATATTGAATGATTGAACGATTGATATTGCATAGCAAACCTTTTTTGTGAGGAAACTGATAATGAAGGGTTTCGCCATGATTTCACCAGCTGAAGGCCTAATGGTCGGGTCTTGTTGGAAGATGTCACACAGGAGGTCGCGGAGCTCCGGTGAGAAGCTCTTTGGTAGAGATGGGTAAGGACCCCCCAATATTTTTTCAATGAGCTTCAATGTGTTCTCTGCAGTGAACTGAGAAGAAATAACTGTCTATGATCACACGATATCCATCATTATCTGGGTGGTGGACAGGCAAAATAGAACGAGTTCAACTTGTGTCAGAATTATTGGATTTTGATCAACCCTTCAAGTCAGAATTTTGCAACCTGAGTTTACACGTTTTTGTTGTCTGATCTTTCAACTTTTCAGCTGAAAATTGATAAAACAGAGCAATCTTACAATCTTAATCATTTTTATAAGATACATGTAGCTAGTTTAACTTTGTCAATGTTAGCTATCTTAAGCCAGCTGGGTAGACACTTATCTCATTGGTTGAATAATTATTTCTACTTTAAAACTATTTGACTGCACTCACGTCATATACAACTTCACCAACTGGAAAATGTGAAATAACAGCGAGCATTTGAATGCAGGATTACTTACTGCACCCTGAAGCGTACACAACTCATACAGCACACACCCCAAGGACCAAATATCACTGCAAAGAATGGAAAATAAATACGTTAATTCTCATGTAATTATTATTATTTTACACTGCATAACCCTCATGCTTATTTTTGCACTTATAAACCTGTTATAAATCCTCTATAAATGTTTCATAAACATATCCTATGGTAACACTGTGTGTGCGTGTGTGTGTGTGTGTGTGGTGTAACAACCATGTCAGCAGATCTCTGCAAATGTCACCTTCACATTTTCATTATTGTCTAGGTCATCTTATTGGCCTGGTTTACCTAACGTATGGCTTGTGACACATATCATGTCATTTTATGATGCCACATCATAGGCCTTGTGACAGAGGGTTCAAGTTACAGTAAATTAGGGATTACCTAGCATCAAATGTTTTGTTAGCTTTTGTGATTTCATTCTCATCTCACGTTACCTTGAACAATTAGGGAAATTGCAAATGATTACCTCAATATCCTTACATTTTTCCAGGAATATATATTTAAATATGCGTCTTAAATGTTTTCTACCTTTTGGTGTCATAGATTCCACCAGTTAGAATCTCTGGGCCTAAATAACCCACTATTCCGTCCTCGTTGGTAGTCCTAATAAATAAAAAAAAGTCACATGAACAGAATTTTCCCCCCATACTCATTTATGTAATAAAAAATACAAAACTATTAATTGATGTAACTATTAATGTATGTTGTGTAAATTCAACATGAGCCTTTTATAATTGCCAAACTAACATACTTTTCGTTGGCACTTCCAAACGCTCCCAAACGAAGTGTTTCAAATTCTGTGAGAAGTATGTTCTAGTATAGATAAGAAAATACCAGTTGAGGTGTTAAGCAACAGTTTATGACATTCCATCATTTAATTTTGGCACTGATATGAATCATAACATACATTGGTGTAATAATCTCTATTTGTCTCGCTGTGAAGTCAACAATCCCCCACAAATCATAACATGCAGTTGATTATTTAAACAGGGCTTTACATAAAACCTTACATTTTATCAACCCTCCTTTTTCTTTAAGTTTATTTACAGGCTATCTATAAACTAATAGTCTTTACAATATGTTCTGTTAGCAGTACCTGGGGTCTCAGTTCTCTGTGAAGAAGGCCCTGGTCATGTACATGCTTCAGGGCCATGCCGATCTTGACAAACCAGTCCATAATCTGTGAAGGTATCAAAGTAATGTATATTTAGTCTAAAATAAAAACAGTTGTGATGTGGATTCTTCTAGTCATTACTTCAGTTACCTTCTCAGAGTACTCTTCTGTAGGGTTAGTCATCTGCTCTTGTATCTTCTGAGAGAGATTTCCCTTTGCACAATGGTCTGTCACTATATAGTAGCAGTTATCCTCTGTGAAAATGTATTAGTAGTTTGTGTGTGAACACTACTTGAGAATACTAATCGTGAAACATATTAATACTGTAGTAGTTAATTTGTTGATATAGCTGATACTGTATTACCTTGTAATTCCAATACATTGTCTCTGAAACAAATGAAATACATAAAACGACAAATATAACGACAAAGTTAATGATGTAGTTACCTAGAAATGAGTTTTTGTAGCTTACAATGTGGGGGTGAATAATCTGTCTGAGGCATTCAACCTCTGAGACAATTTCTCCAGCACTTGAGTTCAGGACAGATGTCTGTCAAAACAAATGATATGTGACTTATTGAAAGATATAGGCATGTTAATTATTTAGTTTATCTTTATGAATACATGTCATTATCAGTCATTATTGTTGCATCTGCAGAGTTGCCTATAATTGAAAACCAATTATGTATACTATCCCTCTGTGATCATTCCAAAAACTCTAAGATGTAATCAATTCAGAAATAACAAATAGTTCTCACTTACCTCATACAATTTGATCTCTTTAATGACGAACTGGTCACCATGTTTGTCAGTAGCTATGACACCATTCTCTACCTCCTTCTGAGTAGTGTATCCTTTCTTCTCAAGGACACTCTGTGTTTTCCCCATCTTTAAATTTCACTGGAATCTGTGTTTCACTCATGTCAATTAGCAAATCAATAAAGTACATTTTCATATACACTGAGGTCACAAAACATTAGGAACACCTTCCTAATATTGAGTTTCACCCCTTTTGCCCTCAGAACAGCCTGAATTCGTCGGGGCATGGACTCCACAAGGTGTCGAAAGTGTTCCACAGGGATGCTGGCCCACCTTGACGCCAATGCTTCCCACAGTTGTGTCAAGTTGGCTGAATGTCCTTTGGGTGGTGGACCCTTCTTCATACACACGGGATACTGTTGAGCGTGAAAAACCCAGCATCTTTGCAGTTCTTGACACACTAAAACCGGTGCTCCTGGCACCTACTACCATACCCCGTTCAAATGCACCATTCACTCTCTGAATGGCACAATTGTCTCAAGGCTTAAAAGTCCTTCTTTAACCTGTCTCCTCCCTTTCAGCGACAATAATTGAAGTGAATTTAACATGTGACATTAACAAGGGATCAAATATTTCACCTGGATTTACCTGGTCAGTCTATGTCATGGAAAGAGCAGGTGTTCCTAATATTTTGTACACTCAGTGTATAAACACATTGATTTGCAATAATACAACCATACCAGTAAGGTGTATATGTTATTAACACAGGTTTACCTTTGCTTGTCTGTCTGAATGTTGTGCTGCTGGATTACCTTACCTAAGATTTGAATATTGTCTGTCTTCTGGTTGTGCTGCTGTCTTACTTTACCTATGATTTGAATAGGAGGTCCAGTCTTATATGCAGGACTCCTCTACTTATGTGGTTTGATCAAACAAACACACCCATATCCGCATTACATGTCAAGCAATAATGGATTAACTATCAACCGGTGTGTCAGCTGGGAGAGACTATAGGGACGTTTGGACTAAACCAAAGCATTCAGTTCATGTGATTTACAGGAAATCCTATTGTATGCCTTTAGGCTGAAGTAGAGTTCAAATGATGAAACAAGAGCTGTTTACTGTTGTCAAATTGTTAGTTTTTCCTGCTTTTATTGTCCTCTGTACGTACCTGTGTGTTTATTATTATAAAAAAAAAAAATTGGGGGGGGGTAATGGGTAGATCACCTTTAATATTGCAGGCAGATTCTGTCTTCCATCAACGTAATTGTCTGCATAATTTCCAATCCTCCACATATTTTTGTAGTAAAAATATAAAATATACAAATTAAATTTTTAAAATGTATATTCCTTTATTATTTTTCTCTAACCCTACCATCCCTCCCCTTATTGGAGTAAACTAACGGACAACAACACTTAGGCTTCTACTTCCAGCTTTTACATACTTTATACATTTTACGGACACAGTATATTTTACGGTAGTTATCTTCTGTTTGTTTTTAGTCCCATCCTTCAGCTCCACTCAACCCCTTCCATCTATCTCTGAACACCATCCAGTTTTGATTTCTATTTGCCATATATTTTTCAACTGCGCTGTGATGTTTCACAAAAGTGCTGAACCTTTCTATTCTCATAGATTCTACATATTGAAAATGAAAGGCAATTTATATTATTGATGGATTGACTATGACTTTTTAAATCACCTAGCGGTGCTATTTTCAGAGCTCCAGGTAAATGTTGCAATTCTTCAGCCATTCCTGAACCTGCAACCAAAAACAAGCTACATATTATGGACAGTACCAAAACAAATGATCTAATGTTTCGGGTCTCTTTGAGCAAAATCTGCAGAGATGGGATGGTTGTATCCCCCATATATATAACATTCTATTGGTTGCAAGAATTTTGTGTAATAATTTAAATTGAAAAGCTCTAAGTTTTGAATCCAGCATTGTTTTGTGTATCAGTTCGTAAGCCATGTGCCATGGAATCGGTACATCAAAAATCTCTTCCCAACTATTTTGCAATCAATATGGCACACCTGTAAATGTTTTGGTCCTTAAATGAAACTTGTATACTTTTTTATTTATCATGGGGTGAGACATGGGAGCCCGACGAGCCGGCCGAGACTTGACGAGGCGTCTGAGCCTGACAAGCTGGACGAGGAATGATGTGGGGTGGGAGCCGGACGAGGCATGACGTGGGGTGGGAGCCCGACGAACCGGCTGAGGTGTGGGAGCCCGACAAGCCAGCCGAGGCTTGAAAGCCCAACGAGCCAGACGAGGCGTGGGAGCCTGACGAGCCGGCTGAGGCGTGACGCGGGGTGGGAGCCTGCCTAGCCAACCGAGGCAAGGAACCCTCTTGAGCCAGTTAAGGCATGGAGGCCCCAAGAGCCAGCTGAAGCACCCCCGGTTCCATCGGCGGCGGCACCCGGACCCGATGTCACCAACAAAACAAAACAAAAATTACCTGATGCTTCAAATTGCTGCATCTGCTCCTGCCACGCCCTCTACCTCTCTTCCTGGACCTCCCTAAACCTGCCACCACTCACCCAGTGCTCTCTCCCTCTCTCTCTCTCTCTCTCTCTGTGTATGCGATTGTGTGATTGGAGACAGGTGTGCTGGAATCAGAGCAGATTCCCACCAGCTGCAATCTGTTCCATAATCAAGAACCCTACAAATACTCAGCCCTGCCACTCTGCCAGATCGTAGCCTCTACTTAGTCAGTCTGCTGTTTGTTCCTGCATACATTTTGTTATCCTGTTGTGCCTGTTTTCCCTAGCCTTTTCTCTTCCGCTACAGTCCCGTCTGCTCTGACTCTGGTACCTGTCTCCAGTCTGTTGTCTCCTAAGTCCTGCATCCTTTCCCTGGATCCCCGCTCTACTGTTTCATTGGATTCCGCTCCAGACCTGCTTACCCGGTTCCTAATCTCCTTGCCCCCAGCCTCAGCCTCAGTCCGGATACCCCCCTATCTGCCCGAGATTTCCCTGGACTGCACCCCGTCTCCTCTCCCGCTTTTCAATAAATACATTGGTTACCTACCCTTGTTTCCTGAGACTGCATTTGGGCTCACCTGCTCCGCCTCGCGTAACACAAATTGTGGTGTCAGCATTCTTTAAGGACAGACGCTTGGAGACGAGAAGCAAGTACAGGGAGTGAACATTTAATTCATAAGATGACATGAAACAGGACAGGAAAGCGTCTGGAAAACTCCTGAAAAAACAATGACCTTAATGCTGACACAGGAATGAAACAGAGGAACAGACAGATATAGCGAAGGCAATCAAAACGTGAAGGAGTCCAGGTGAGTCCAATGAGGCCTGATGCACGTAATGATAGGCAGCCTGGCGCCCTCGAGTGCCAGAGATGGGGAGCGGGAGCAGGAGTGACACATGCAGATCTAGACAAAACAGTCCATTATCTGTGAAGGTATCAAAGTAAAGTATGCTTTGCCTAAAATTAAAACAGTTGTGGTGTGGTATTTTCTAGGTATTACTTCTCAGAGTACTCTTCTGTAGACTTTGTCCTCTGCCCTTGTATATTCTGAGAGAGATTTCCCTTCGCACAATGGTCTGTCACTATACAGTAACAGTTATCCTCTGTGAAAATGTATTAGTATTTTGTTTGTGAATACTACTTGAGAATACTATTTGTGAAACAAATAAACACTGTAGTAGTTCATTTGTTGAAGTTGCTGATACTGTATTAACTTGAATTCCAATACACTGTGTCTGAAACAAATGAAAACACATATAGAGACAAATAAAAATACAAAGTAAAATGTAGTTACCTAGAAATTAGTTTTTGTAGTTTACAATGTGGGGATGACTAATCTGTCTGAGGGTTTCAACCTCTGAGACAATATCTCCAGCACTGGAGTTCGAGTCAAATTATGTGACTTATTGAAAGATATAGGCATGTTAATGATTTATTTTATTTTTATGCATACATGTCATAAACATAACCTATTGTAACAGTTTGTGTGTGTGTCTATGTGTGTGCATAGATGTCTGAATTAGAGTAGTAGGTGTCTGTAATATAGATTTTGATAGCTATAGCTGAGTTGTACCCAGGTTCTGGGTAAGACAGGTTCTGAGAATGCAGTTCATTGACTACAGCTCAGCATTTAACACCATAGTACCCTCCAAACTTGTCATCAAGCTCGAGACCCTGGGTCTCAACCCCGCCCTGTGCAACTGGGTACTGGACTTCCTGACGGGCCGCCCCCAGGTGGTGAGGGTAGGTAACAACATCTCCACCCCGCTGATCCTCAACACTGGGGCCCCACAAGGGTGTGTTCTGAGCCCTCTCCTGTACTCCCTGTTCACCCAAGACTGCGTGGCCATGCACGCCTCCAACTCAATCATCAAGTTTGCAGACAACAGTACAGTGGTAGGCTTGATTACCAACAACGACGAGACTGCCTACAGGGAGGAGGTGAGGTCCCTTGGAGTGTGGTGTCAGGAAAATAACCTCACACTCAACGCAAACAAAGCAAAGATGACGATCGTGGACTTCAGGAAACAGCAAAGGGAGCACCCCCCTATCCACATCGACGGGACAGTAGTGGAGAGGGTAGTAAGTTTTAAGTTCCTCGGCGTACACATCACGGACAAACTGAATTGGTCCACCCACACAGACAGCGTGGTGAAGAAGGTGCAGCAGCGCCTCTTCAACCTCAGGAGGCCGAAGAAATTTGGCTTGTCACCAAAAGCACTCACAAACTTTTACAGAAGCACAATCGAGAGCATCCTGTCGGGCTGTATCACCGCCTGGTACGGCAACTGCTCCGCCCACAACCGTAAGGCTCTCCAGAGGGTAGTGAGGTCTGCACAACGCATCGCCGGGGGCAAACTACCTGCCCTCCAGGACACCTACACCACCCGATATCACAGGAAGGCCATAAAGATCATCAAGGACAACAACCACCCGAGCCACTGCCTGTTCACCCCGCTATCATCCAGAAGGCGAGGTCAGTACAGGTGCATCAAAGCTGGGACCGAGAGACTGAAAAACAGCTTCTATCTCAAGGCCATCAGACTGTTAAACAGCCACCACTAACATTGAGTGGCTGCTGCCGACATACTAACTCAACTCCAGCCACTTTAATAATGGAAAAATGTATGTAAAAAATGTATCACTAGCCACTTTAAACAATGCCACTTTTATATGTTTACATACCCTACATTACTCACCTCATATGTATATACTGTACTCGATACCATCTACTGCATCTTGCCTATGCCGTTCTGTACCATCACTCATTCATATATTTTTATGTACATATTCTTCATTCCTTTACACTTGTGTGTACAAGGTAGTTGTTGTGAAATTGTTAGGTTAGATTACTCGTTGGTTATTACTGCATTGTCTGAACTAGAAGCACAAGCATTTCGTGACACTCGAATTAACATCTGCTAACCATGTGTATGTGACAAATAAAATTTGATTTGATGAAGACAGTGAATATGCTGGCAGGTACCCTAGCAGTTTGAGCATTGGGCCAGGAACAGAAAAGCCACTTGTTTGAATACCTAAGCCGACAAGGTGAATACTCTGTTGATGTGCCCTTGACTGAGGCACTTACGCTTTTAACACCTGATGTTACATACACGTAACAGTGTCTTTTAACACCTGCTAACGTGTCTGTAAACCATCAAAACATAAAATAACATCACTCTCTTCTAGATTAAATCTTAATAAACACCTTTGACACCATCTGGTGGCGGATCTTTGTAAATACCAGACTGGACATCGTCACTCCAAATGGCATGCCTCTGCAGCTTGTCAACACGGCAGTTCTGCTTTTCTGAAATTCAATGCATGCAAAATGCTCATTAGATGTCCAGAGATGCCTGAGTAAATTTTCTAAGAAAAACATTCATTTTTGGCTAAGTATAGCCACTAAAAATTCACGTTGTGTATATGCAACATCAGGCGTTAAGTGATGCAAACCACACATTGTTTTTATATCACGTATATGTATGAAAACTTACATTCAGAGTCTGGATCTCTTTATTAAACATATATCTCAGTGTTAACTGCCTATTGGTCCCAATTTGCTTATGCAAAATAGCAAACTGCCCATCTTAACTGTATCTAATACTAAATACTTTTTTGCCCCACTGTATCTGCTGGAGCGCGTGCTACGGGTGGGTGCTGCTATGGTGACCAGTGAGCTGAGATAAGGCGGGGCTTTACCTAGCAACGACTTATAGATGACCTGGAGCCAGTGGGTTTGGCGACGAATATGAAGCCAGCCAACGAGAGCATACAGCTTGCAGTGGTGGGTAGTGTATGGGGCTTTGGTGACAAAATGGATGGCACTGTGATAGACTGTATTGATTGTAAAAGATGCAGAAACAAGAAATAGAACAGAAACACAGGTATTGGCAGTCTGACTGACACCCTGATAGGCCTACAGATTGTAATCATGAGCAAATTCCTTTATCCATTCTCAAATGCTTGCACAAATCAGCTATAGTAGGTAGTAGAGACCTAAGTGTTTATCCCAGACAGCTCTGCTACTGAGCCTGTTCCTAGGTAGTTACTGTCAACATGATTTGATCTGTATGTTATATATATAATATTGCAAGTTGAATCAATTTGAAACTTTGCTTAAACAACCTGCATTAAAATCAGTTTACTAAACTCTTGTTAATCACATCCTTACATTGTTGAAGAAAACTTACGAATTAAATCACACTGCCAGATTACAATGAGTTTTACTGTATTTTTTGCACAGACTATTTTACTCCATAAAAGTATCTCCCGAGATGTACTGTATACAGCTATTTCTGTGAACTCTTTTTTTATTCAGTATCCCCTGTCCCTTACCCTCAATGTGTCTTCTCAGTTCGTCCAGCAGGGTTTGCTGTTGTTCCACTCTGAACTCTGTGGTGTTGATCCTCAATGTCAAATCTTGAAGCTTCCTCTCCTGAAACGTAAAAAAAGGAATTTGAACAAATATGTAATAACATTTATTTAGGCAGATCATATTTCATATTGCGCAACAGCTGATGAAACAAAAAATGGGATCAGTGTTGTTATTTCCTGTCTACACAGGACCTTCTAATCAGCAGATTTGCATGGGCAAGAGTTTTGGTTTTCCATTGTGAAATCACCATACAGTAAATTTGTTAATAGACCAATAAAAAAGTTGTTGGTTCGAATCCCTGAGCCAACAAGGTGTCGATGTGCCCTTTACCCTAATTGCTCCTATAAGTCGGTCTGGATAAGAGTTTATGCTAAATGACTAAACATGTAAATGTTAAATAACAAAGGCAGTTTCAAACCTATCAACCACTAACAGCTAGTTTTCAGTTTTCCTCTCCCAACTCAGACCACTAAAAAAGCAATTTTTCCCCCACTTTAATGGACATCTATTACAGTAAAGCACTTAATTGGTTGGCCTACTGGTCAGTGATGATGGCACTTTAAAATGTAGACAGGTGAAAATACAGTGCACATTTCACCTTTATGCTTTGTCTCCATCCTCTCCATCAGGCTCTCACTGGTGCTCATTCTCCATCCGGCTCTCACTGGTGCTCAGTCTGCTCTCCATGGCTGTCAGCTGTGCTACTTGAGCTATGACAATACATACGACATTCTGTATGTTAGCAGCTGTTGATTATCATTCTGAACTTAATATATTCACAAAAATAAGTGATTGTTCAAAAGATTTAGATTACATTTGTTCTCTCTGTGTAGGAGAGCAACATTCACCTCCATGTTCCTCAGCCTTTCCACTTGGCTCTCTGCAGCTGACAGTCTGGTCTCCATGGTTGTGAGCTGTGCTGCTTGATCAAACAACAGTATCATGTGACATTTTCTTTGTTAGCAGCTGATTCCCAAGTTTCAAGGGGAAGTTCACCCATTTTTACATGTGGCCTTTTTTCACTCTTTCTGTGCTTTAGTTAATCCCCCAAAAAGTTTTTGTTCATATTTTGTTACAGAGAAAATTGTTTGTCACATTTTGCTTATTCTTCACTTGCCATTGACTCCAATGCATTATCAAAATGTGTCTAAAGCATGTTATAAAACACTCCAAACCAACTGAAATTACATCAGAATCTCTGTCTGGATAATGTCCTAGCACAAAAAAAAATCACAGTGAATGATGCTGTTTATAACAAAATTATGCAAATATGGTATTATGGGACAGTGGAACATTTGCTTTTTAAATTGAGTGCAGAGACATTATCCAGACAGAGATTCTGATGTAATATTAGTTGGGTTGGAGTGTTTTATAACATGTTTTAGACACATTTTAATAATGTATTGTAGTCTATGGCAAGTGATGACTCTGTAACTAAACAAAATATACAAATCATTTTAAAAACAGTTTGGGGGAACAACTACAAGCACAAAATGTGTGAAAATAAGGCCACATATAAAAATGGCCGAACTTCCGCTTTAAGTTCAAAACTTTATTGCCCATTCTTGTTAGGAATGGACATTTGTCTTCGGCTTACAGGCATCTGGCTCAAAAACAAACACATTATCAATCTGAACCCTTGAAAACATGATATAGAAATTCATTTGTTTAAACATTGGATTTTGATAACTTTCATTTGCATGTAGGAGTCAACAACAGCCTCCATCTTTTTCAGTTCCTCCAACTGTTCTCTGTACCTGTCAGTCGGGCCTTCATGGCTCCTAGTTCCATCAGAAGGTTACACATGTCTGGCTGGCAGCTACTGACTGTCTTGGCTCGGGCTGGTGCTTAGAGCTGAGAAGAACTTCAGTCTCTACGCCCTGTGCCTGTTCAGGCTGAATCTGTACTGTGATGTCATTCAGGTTGACTTCTCCAGCATCTTCACTGAGCGTTTGAGTCCCAGACAGACACGTCAGCACCAGGGTCTGAGTCAGTCGTTCATTCTACAACTTGTACGTAAGTAGTATCAAAATTCACACAAATCCTCTCGGCTACCTGGGTAGCTCGTTGTGCTGTCTCTTGCCTTTATATACCTTCCCATGTGAAACATTACGCACTGTTACAGTGTCGTTAGGACGCAGGGAAAAAAGGAGACATGTTCAAGGACTCCATAAAAAAAATTAGAAAATGGAACTATTCAAACAGAGTATTCTTAGGCAGCATGGATATTGTCATTTAGCTTGATGCTTTTATGCAGTGTCTTACAGAACAATTTGTGACTCCAATGGGAATTGAACTCACGACTCTGAAGTCTTACCGACTGAGCCACACAGGACCACATGTAACGATCGTTGTTGGAAGGATGGTCGGACCAAGATGCAGCGTGGGGTAGGTTAATCATTTTTATTTATGATAACCGGTACAAAACAAGAAAGCGTAACAAACGAAACGTACAGCTTTGTAGGGCTAAAAAAGCAACAATACAAAATCAAGATCCCACACACAACAGGTGGAAAAAAGGCTGCCTAAATATGATCCCCAATCAGAGACAACGATAGACAGCTAGCTGCCTCTGATTGGGAACCATACCAGGCCAACATAGAAATACACAAACTAGAGTACCTACCCTATTCACACCTTGACCTAACCAAAATAGAGAATAAAAAGGCTCTCTAAGGTCAGGGCATGACACCACATGGGTAATGTGTACACGGTTAATGTGTACACATGTGTACAATGTCCATTTTCCAGGATACAGGTGCAACACAAACAAGTACCGGATACTAACAGGCTGCTAAATATGAACGTTTTTGAAATATATCTGTTGTTTGCACTTCAACAGGGTTTACCAGTGTGTATTTGGGCATGAAAAATGCTACCATCAGGCCAAAAGACAGATTTGGTGCATTGTACACTTTTTTTTTTTTTTTTTTAATGAACTGATCTTTATTATTTTACCATGAAATGTATAATGTTTCATATCAGTCAATGTTTTATTAATATAATTCTATACAATCACCATGCACCTTCATGTATGAATAGATTGAAAATGATCATTTTGCAGCTTACTATTTTAATACAATTTGTTTCATGAAAATAATATACAGATCAAATCCATCCCGACAGTTATGATATAAAAATAATAATTTCAGAAGTAGAGGTGTCTGTGATATAGATTTTGATCTGTACCACTTAGTTATCATAACTGAGTTGTACAAGCCATGTCTTAAGGATGAAAGTGAGTTTCTGGCTATCAAAAAGGACATCTGCCCATACCGGTCTATTACAGAGAAGTTAAATATTAAAGTATGATTAGATCTGAGTAGGTCAGTCGTCTAAGTAACAGTCCTCTATCTTAGGAATGAACGAGATGACGTCACTCAGTTCGTCCAGGCTCTCCTGTAGCTGTTCAGCTGTCTGTCTGATCGTCTGGATGAACTTCATGGTCTCTGACTTGACCTCAGCCTTTGGTTCTTCACATGCAGGGTTCAGCTCAGTGGTGGAGTCTGTGTCCATCACTTCTAACTTACTGGTATCACCAGACTGTTCATTCACCTTTGCCTGTCGGATGTTGTGGATCTCTCTGGCATCCATGGCGATGAAGAAAATATCAACAGCTACAAAAAAAGCGGAAAATATTCCTGTCGCCACCTCTGCCACACGCACTGCCCTGGCAGTTTGGGCTGCCACCTTGCCAATATTGGCCACCTGGAGTAGTCTGAAGAGCTCTATTGTGCCTGCAAGGCCTTTCCCAGCCCTCACCCCAGCACTAACAGCGGCCTCTACATTGAAACCGGCACTTTTTATCTTAGAAGAGCTACTTTGCATGAGTGTCTCCAAACCCTCAGCAATGTCTTGTAGAGATGTGACCACAGAGTTCATCTTCTCCTGGAACTCCTTGATGATGTTCTTGATGGCTAGGCGGTCGGTGGACTGATTGACCATGTTGGTGATGTTGGATACTCCTGCTGTGGCTCCACCAGCGACAGCCACCCCAATACCCACACCAGTGACGATCAGGGAGGCGCCCAAAGTGAAGGGAGCCAGGATGAGCCCGACTAAAGAGGTGATTCCTCCAGCTGCCCCAATAACACCTCCCGTCAGACTGCCTATGGTGGTTCCTTTGTGCATACTCTCCAAGCCGTCTGCCAGAGTTCTCAGCTTGTCCAAGGTTGTCTGGAGTTCCTCCACAGTTTTCTCACTCTATAGAAATGAATGAATACATACATGTATATTAATGAATGGAAATGTAGATGGTTACCAGACATATTGAATGATTGAACGATTGATATTGCATAGCAAACCTTTTTTGTGAGGAAACTGATAATGAAGGGTTTCGCCATGATTTCACCAGCTGAAGGCCTAATGGTCGGGTCTTGTTGGAAGATGTCACACAGGAGGTCGCGGAGCTCCGGTGAGAAGCTCTTTGGTAGAGATGGGTAAGGACCCCCCAATATTTTTTCAATGAGCTTCAATGTGTTCTCTGCAGTGAACTGAGAAGAAATAACTGTCTATGATCACACGATATCCATCATTATCTGGGTGGTGGACAGGCAAAATAGAACGAGTTCAACTTGTGTCAGAATTATTGGATTTTGATCAACCCTTCAAGTCAGAATTTTGCAACCTGAGTTTACACGTTTTTGTTGTCTGATCTTTCAACTTTTCAGCTGAAAATTGATAAAACAGAGCAATCTTACAATCTTAATCATTTTTATAAGATACATGTAGCTAGTTTAACTTTGTCAATGTTAGCTATCTTAAGCCAGCTGGGTAGACACTTATCTCATTGGTTGAATAATTATTTCTACTTTAAAACTATTTGACTGCACTCACGTCGTATACAACTTCACCAACTGGAAAATGTGAAATAACAGCGAGCATTTGAATGCAGGATTACTTACTGCACCCTGAAGCGTACACAACTCATACAGCACACACCCCAAGGACCAAATATCACTGCAAAGGATGGAAAATAAATACGTTAATTCTCATGTAATTATTATTATTTTACACTGCATAACCCTCATGCTTATTTTTGCACTTATAAACCTGTTATAAATCCTCTATAAATGTTTCATAAACATATCCTATGGTAACACTGTGTGTGCGTGTGTGTGTGTGTGTGTGGTGTAACAACCATGTCAGCAGATCTCTGCAAATGTCAACTTCACATTTTCATTATTGTCTAGGTCATCTTATTGGCCTGGTTTACCTAACGTATGGCTTGTGACATATATCATGTCATTTTATGATGCCACATCATAGGCCTTGTGACAGAGGGTTCAAGTTACAGTAAATGAGGGATTACCTAGCATCAAATGTTTTGTTAGCTTTTGTGATTTCATTCTCATCTCACGTTACCTTGAACAATTAGGGAAATTGCAAATGATTACCTCAATATCCTTACATTTTTCCAGGAATATATATTTAAATATGCGTCTTAAATGTTTTCTACCTTTTGGTGTCATAGATTCCACCAGTTAGAATCTCTGGGCCTAAATAACCCACTATTCCATCCTCGTTGGTAGTCCTAATAAATAAAAAAAGTCACATGAACAGAATTTTCCCCCCATACTCATTTATGTAATAAAAAATACAAAACTATTATTAATGTATGTTGTGTAAATTCAACATGAGCCTTTTATAATTACCAAACTAACATACTTTTCGTTGGCACTTCCAAACGCTCCCAAACGAAGTGTTTCAAATTCTGTGAGAAGTATGTTCTAGTATAGATAAGAAAATACCAGTTGAGGTGTTAAGCAACAGTTTATGACATTCCATCATTTAATTTCGGCACTGATATGAATCATAACATACATTGGTGTAATAATCTCTATTTGTCTCGCTGTGAAGTCAACAATCCCCCACAAATCATAACATGCAGTTGATTATTTAAACAGGGCTTTACATAAAACCTTACATTTTATCAACCCTCCTTTTTCTTTAAGTTTATTTACAGGCTATCTATAAACTAATAGTCTTTACAATATGTTCTGTTAGCAGTACCTGGGGTCTCAGTTCTCTGTGAAGAAGGCCCTGGTCATGTACATGCTTCAGGGCCATGCCGATCTTGACAAACCAGTCCATAATCTGTGAAGGTATCAAAGTAATGTATATTTAGTCTAAAATAAAAACAGTTGTGATGTGGATTCTTCTAGTCATTACTTCAGTTACCTTCTCAGAGTACTCTTCTGTAGGGTTAGTCATCTGCTCTTGTATCTTCTGAGAGAGATTTCCCTTTGCACAATGGTCTGTCACTATATAGTAGCAGTTATCCTCTGTGAAAATGTATTAGTAGTTTGTGTGTGAACACTACTTGAGAATACTAATCGTGAAACATATTAATACTGTAGTAGTTAATTTGTTGATATAGCTGATACTGTATTACCTTGTAATTCCAATACATTGTCTCTGAAACAAATGAAATACATAAAACGACAAATATAACGACAAAGTTAATGATGTAGTTACCTAGAAATGAGTTTTTGTAGCTTACAATGTGGGGGTGAATAATCTGTCTGAGGCATTCAACCTCTGAGACAATTTCTCCAGCACTTGAGTTCAGGACAGATGTCTGTCAAAACAAATGATATGTGACTTATTGAAAGATATAGGCATGTTAATTATTTAGTTTATCTTTATGAATACATGTCATTATCAGTCATTATTGTTGCATCTGCAGAGTTGCCTATAATTGAAAACCAATTATGTATACTATCCCTCTGTGATCATTCCAAAAACTCTAAGATGTAATCAATTCAGAAATAACAAATAGTTCTCACTTACCTCATACAATTTGATCTCTTTAATGACGAACTGGTCACCATGTTTGTCAGTAGCTATGACACCATTCTCTACCTCCTTCTGAGTAGTGTATCCTTTCTTCTCAAGGACACTCTGTGTTTTCCCCATCTTTAAATTTCACTGGAATCTGTGTTTCACTCATGTCAATTAGCAAATCAATAAAGTACATTTTCATATACACTGAGGTCACAAAACATTAGGAACACCTTCCTAATATTGAGTTTCACCCCTTTTGCCCTCAGAACAGCCTGAATTTGTCGGGGCATGGACTCCACAAGGTGTCGAAAGTGTTCCACAGGGATGCTGGCCCACCTTGACGCCAATGCTTCCCACAGTTGTGTCAAGTTGGCTGAATGTCCTTTGGGTGGTGGACCATTCTTCATACACACGGGATACTGTTGAGCGTGAAAAACCCAGCATCTTTGCAGTTGTTGACACACTAAAACCGGTGCTCCTGGCACCTACTACCATACCCCGTTCAAATGCACCATTCACTCTCTGAATGGCACAATTGTCTCAAGGCTTAAAAGTCCTTCTTTAACCTGTCTCCTCCCTTTCATCGACAATAATTGAAGTGAATTTAACATGTGACATTAACAAGGGATCAAATCTTTCACCTGGATTTACCTGGTCAGTCTATGTCATGGAAAGAGCAGGTGTTCCTAATATTTTGTACACTCAGTGTATAAACACATTGATTTGCAATAATACAACCATACCAGTAAGGTGTATATGTTATTAACACAGGTTTACCTTTGCTTGTCTGTCTGAATGTTGTGCTGCTGGATTACTTTACCTATGATTTGAATAGGAGGTCCAGTCTTATATGCAGGACTCCTCTACTTATGTGGTTTGATCAAACAAACACACCCATATCCGCATTACATGTCAAGCAATAATGGATTAACTATTAACCGGTGTGTCAGCTGGGAGAGACTATAGGGACTTTTGGACTAAACCAAAGCATTCAGTTCCATGTGTATGTGACAAATAAAATTTGATTTGATGAAGACAGTGAATATGCTGGCAGGTACCCTAGCAGTTTGAGCATTGGGGCAGGAACAGAAAAGCCGCTTGTTTGAATACCTAAGCCGACAAGGTGAATACTCTTGTTGATGTGCCCTTGACTGAGGCACTTATGCTTTTAACGCCTGATGTTACATACACGTAACAGTGTCTTTAAACACCTGCTAACGTGTCTGTAAACCATCAAAACATAAAATAACACCACTCTCTTCTAGATTAAATCTTAATAAACACTTTTGCCACCATCTGGTGGCGGATCTTTGTAAATACCAAACTGGACATTGTCACTCCAAATGGCATGCCTCTGCAGCTTGTCAACACAGCAGTTCTGCTTTTCTGAAATTCAATGCATGCAAAATGCTCATTAGATGTCCAGAGATGCCTGAGTAAATTTTCTAAGAAAAACATTCATTTTTGGCTAAGTATAGCCACTAAATATTCACGTTGTGTATATGTAACATCAGGTGTTAAGTGATGCAAACCACACATTTTATGATGCTTTATATACAATGACATTGTTTTTATATCACGTAAATGTATGAAAACTTACATTCATAGTCTGGATCTCTTTATTAAACATATATCTCAGTGTTAACTGCCTATTGGTCCCAATTTGCTTATGCAAAATAGCAAACTGCCCATCTTAACTGTATCTAATCACAAGAGGTTGGTGGCACCTTAATTGGGGATAACAGGCTTATGGTAATGACCGGAGCAGAAATAGTGGAATGGTATCAAATACCTCAAACACATGATTTCCAGGTGTTTGATGCCATTCCATTTGCTCTGTTCTGGCCAGTATTATGAGCCGTTCTCCTCTCAGCAGCCTCCACTGTATCTAATAGACAGCAATGCAGTTGGGAGTTTTGAATACTGCAACTAGTATTTGCATACAGTCACCTTGTCAGAGAGAGATTTACACGGTTATCAACGCGTCACGCCAGGGTAAGCCTTCACAAAACACAGCCATCACTTTTTGTTATTCTAAAATTCGCTCAGGAGGCTGAAGAAATTTGGCTTGGCACCTTAAACCCTGACAAACTTTTACAGGTGCACAATTGAGAGCATCCTCTCGGGCTGTATCACCGCCTGGTACGGAATCTCTCACCAATGCAGAGGGTGGTACGATCTGCCCAACGCATCACCGCGAGCAAACTACCTGCCCTCCAGGACACCTTCAGCACCCGATGTCACAGGAAGGCCAAAAAGACAATCAAGCACAACAACCACCCGATCCACTGCCTCTTCACCCAGCTGTCATCCAGAAGGCGAGGTCATTACAGGTGCATCAAAGCTGGGATCGAGAGACTGAAAAACAGCTTTTATCTCAAGGCCATCAGACTGTTAATTACTATTAAATAGCCATCACTAGCACATTAGAGGCTGCTGCCCTTTAATAATGGAACAGTGCTCTCTTTAATAATGTTGACATATTTTGCATTACTCATCTCATATGTATATACTGTATTCTATCCTATTCTACTGTATCTTAGTCTATGCTGCTCAGACATTACTAGCCCAAATATTTATATATTCTTCATTCCATTCCTTTACTTTAGATCTGTGTGTATTGTTGTGAAATTGTTAGATATTACTGTTAGACATTACTGCACTGTTAGAGCTAGAAACACAAGCATTTCGCTACACCAGCAGTAACATCTGCTAAACACGTGTATGTGACAAATAAAATTAGATTTGATTGTTTTGATTGTTTTTCTCCATTGTTGATGTGATTGTAACCCAGTAGCTACCCGTAGTGGTGACCTGGAATAACCTAAACTTTCTGTGACCACACCTTAGCACAGGTGGCTATTGAATTGTTTGTCTACCTTCGATAGCTGCGTTTCTGATTCTCTTCCCTTTTCCAGAAGAGTGCGCTTTACTTTCCCTCGTGCATTTAAAATAATTGGATTGGAGCAAGATTGGCTGAAGGGAGTTTCCACCACTTTCCTCCCACCAGTACATTACTTATTATGCTGAAACACGCCACATTTTTTTATATGCTATAAGCCCAGTAAATAAAGCTGTTTTCAACATTTTCAACTTTAAACCCACGAGTGCCTGGACCGTGGATTCTTCAAACTATTTCCCACTGTTATTTTTAATCGATGATTCCCCCATATAAGAGCAACGGTGGAGTTATAATTTTTTTCATACCTGCAGCGCTCCGGACACATTATCTCAAGCTGACGGGGCCCTGTAACTTTCTCCACTATTGCCACTCTCTCAGCTGAACTGGACATGGGTGTTTATCTAACACGAAGTAAGTAGGTGCCCTTGTGTGTGGCACTCTGGCTCATACGAGTGGAGATCATATTTACTGGAAGACAGGCAAGCTAAGTTAAGCTTATACACATTCAAAAAGAGAAGTCCTGCGTTTCATGAACAATATAACGTATACAGTATGTAGACTGCATTCCGAAAATACATTTTCTAATGGGCACAATGTCTATAATTACAAAATAGGTATTGAACATGACACATATCAACTCTTTATTTATGATTACAATAGTACTGTAGATTAAAATATTTGACATTGGACATATACATATATGACATTTGAGTTGCCAATGACACCATAGTGAAAACCAAAGATGGAGAAAAAACATAGTGTCCTTGAGAAGAAATATTTGTATTTATTATTTTTCAGTTTAGAGAGGAGATGTTAGGGGTGGTTTCCGGACACAGATTTAAACTCCATTGAGAATGCTTATTAGTCCAGGACTAGGTTTAATATGTGTCTGGAACATCATCCCAATATGTTTGCAAGTTACCACAGTATAAACATAAAAACATTTAATTTATTATGCTATAATAATACATCTCACAATATCATAAACTATTCATTTTTACAGATGATAAAAGTTACTATGTAGTGATGGACCATTGTGAGGGCGGAAATCTCACACAGAAGATCAAAGATGGGAAGGAGACAGGGAACCCATTCTTGGAGGAACAGGTTTCTGAACAAATAACCTATTGGTTGCGTTCCAGGCCCGACTACATTGCAGAAGTTGCATTGAATCAACCAATGGTTGCATGCCAAGTCATCGACTGTACAGTTGGGCATCAGATTGCTGTATCATATCTTAGCTGATATGTTCACCTCTCCAGGCGTTGTGAGATCTGGCAGGCGTCTGCAATGTAGTCAGCCTGGAACGAAGCTATTTATATTCATGACTGCATCAAAACTATTTTGTTTCAGGCTAAACATAAATTATGCACTGGAATTCTTCCCACGTCTTGGACTGGCTTGTTGAGATCTGCATGGCCCTGAAGCATGTACACGACCAGGGCCTTCTTCACAGAGACCTGAGACCACAGGTACACACTGGTCTGCTAAGTGGTTTTCAACCCTCTCCTCAGGGACCCCCAGCCATTCCATGTTTTGATCTAATCCAGAACTGCATTATGAAACGTCTGGGGGTCACTGAGGAAAGGTTTGAGAAATAATAATGAACTGGCAGATTTATTTAAATGTTGTACATATTGTCTTCTTGAAAAAATAAGTGTTAATTAATGGTCCAATGTAGCCATTTTTGTCTCAATATCAAATAATTTCTAGATAAACCATCCCAGTAAGGTGCTTAATTGTTTCAATTTAAATTATCAAAAAGAAACAAATTGCTTCTAAGCAAAAAGCTATTTCTCAAGCAAGAATGGTGCTAGTACTATCTGGAAGTGGTCTGAGTGAGCAGGGGGAAACTGAAAACTAACTGTTATTGGCAGAGAGGTTTGGAACTCTTTCTTATTGGTCTATGATGTCACCAGACAGGCCAAAACTCCATCCCACCAAAACAGGCTGAAATTTCAGGCAGTCTTTTCAAACAGCTCTTACACAAAAACGGCATTCTCATAATTTCACAGGATTATTCCAATGTCATAGTGTGGAAATATATATAAAACACGGGAAATTAATTTTTTGACTGCAGTGGGCCTTTAATTAAAGTTTTACAGAATATAGCCTTTAGGTGGGACAATTAACTGTTATTTGATGTGATATAAATAGTTCATTTCTTGTTTCTCTCACTCAACTAAACATATATATTTTTTCTACACTGAATATATTCCTCACAAAATTTGGGACACTTTGTTTGGGACATTTCGGAAGAGTCAATGAAAAGCATGGTACTTTTTTGATAATAATAAACTGGTAAAAATGTATTTTAATGCTTAATAGAGTTACATCCTGTATGATGACTGTGTACTAATGTGTTTCTTTCCTGCCAGGGCTACCGGTTCTTCAGAGGATGGAGCAGTGGCTTATTTAGGCCCAGAGATTCTGACAGGGGGACTTCATGAAACCAAAAGGTAAATTCAATTCAAACAAAAATATATTAAAGGGGAACTTCCATCCTGTGACGTCATATGGTTGACGGAAGCGAAGACTCAATTTCTAATAGTGTTAGACATTTGCCTTCAATGTGAAATTACGATTGATAATGATTTATCAATGTACTTTGTTTCCTTTTCAGTGATATTTGGTCCTTGGGATGTGTGCTGTGTGAGTTGTGCATGCTTCAGTGTGCAGTAAGTAACACTTCTATCTCCATGTTTGCCTCCTGATAATGCAAAATGTGGTGTAATATTAACCAGTCTTTCTTGACAATTCGCTGCAGCAAGCATAATCAAGTTCATCCCCCAAATATTGGGAGGTTCTTACCCATCTCCACCAGAGAGCTTCTCATCTGAGCTCCGCGACCTCCTGTGTGACATCTTCCAACAAGACCCGACCATTAGGCCTTCAGCTGGTGACATCATGGCAAACCCTTCATTATCAGTTTCCTCACAAAAAAGGTTTGTTATACAAGATCATATGATCAATTCATATAATTTGTTTGTTCATTGATTAATTAATCCATAAGTTCATTAATTCAATCAAATTATCTGTATAAATAAATGTTCTATACAGTGAGAACTGTGGAGGAACTCCAGATCACCTTGGACAAGTTGAGAACTCTGGCAGACGGCTTGGAGAGTATGCACAAAGGAACCACCATAGGCAGTCTGACGGGAGGTGTTATTGGGGCAGCTGGAGGAATCACCTCTATAGTGGGGCTCATCCTGGCTCCCTTCACTCTGGGCGCCTCCCTGATCGTCACTGGGGTTGGTGTTGGGGTGGCTGTCGTTGGTGGAGCCACAGCCGGAGTATCAAACATCACCAACATGGTCAATCAGTCCACCAACCGCCTAGCCATGAAGAACATCATCAAGGAGTTCCAGGAGAAGATGAACTCTGTGGTGACATCTCTACAAGACATCATTGAGGGTTTGGAGACACAGGCCAAGTGGCTCTTTTAACATAGGAAATTACCATTTCAACGCAAATGCTGGGGTAAATGCTGGGGCGAGGTTTGGGAGGGGCCTGGGGTGCATACCTCCGGGTGGCCACCATTGGCAATGTGGCAGCCCAAACTGGCAGGGAAGTTCGTGTGGCAGAAGTGGCCACAGGAATATTTTCCGCTTTTTTTGTAGCGGTTGATATCTTCTTCATCGCCATGGATGCCAAAGAGATCCACAACATCCGACAGGCAAAGGTGAACAGCTGGGTGATACCAGTAAGTTAGTAGTGATGGACACAGACTCCACCACTGAGCTGAACCCTGCATGTGAAGAACCAAAGGCTGAGGTCAAGTCAGAGACCATGAAGTTCATCCAGACGATCAGACAGACAGCTGAACAGCTACAGGAGAGCCTGAACGAACTGAGTGACATCATCTCATTCATTCCTAAGATAGAGGATTGTTACTTAGACAACTGAGACTACTCAGTTGTATTTAATTTTTTTATTTCACCTTTATTTAATAGCCAGTTGAGAACAAGTTCTCATTTACAACTGCGACCTGGCCAAGATAAAGCAAAGCAGTGCGACATAAACAACAACACAGAGTTACACATGGAATAAACAAACATGCAGTAAATAATACAATAGAATAAGTATATATACAGTGTGTGCAAATGAGATAGGATAAGGGAGGTAAGGCAATAAATAGGCCATAGTGGCAAAATAATTACAATATAGCAATTAAACACTGGAGTGATAGATGTGCAGAAGATGAGTGTGCAAGTAGAAATACTGGGTGCAAAGAAGCAAAATAAATACAATAAATAACAGTATGGGGGATGAGGTAGTTAGATGGGCTATTTACAGATGGGCTATGTACAGGTGCAGTGATCTGTGAGCTGCTCTGACAGCTGGTGCTTAAAGTTAGTGAGGGAGATATGAGTCTCCGGCTTCAGTGATTTTTGCAGTTCGTTCTAGTCATTGGCAGCAGAAAACTGGAAGGCGGCCAAACTAGGAATTGGCTTTGGGCATGACCAGTGAGATATATCTGCTGGAGCGCGTGCTACGGGTGGGTGCTGCTATGGTGACCAGTGAGCTGAGATAAGGCGGGGCTTTACCTAGCAACGACTTATAGATGACCTGGAGCCAGTGGGTTTGGCGACGAATATGAAGCCAGCCAACGAGAGCATACAGCTTGCAGTGGTGGGTAGTGTATGGGGCTTTGGTGACAAAATGGATGGCACTGTGATAGACTGTATTGATTGTAAAAGATGCAGAAACAAGAAATAGAACAGAAACACAGGTATTGGCAGTCTGACTGACACCCTGATAGGCCTACAGATTGTAATCATGAGCAAATTCCTTTATACATTCTCAAATGCTTGCACAAATCAGCTATAGTAGGTAGTAGAGACCTAAGTGTTTATCCCAGACAGACAAGCTACTGAGCTTGTTCCTAGGTAGTTACTGTTAACATAATTTGATCTGTATGTTATATACAGTGGGGAGAACAAGTATTTGATACACTGCCGATTTTGCAGGTTTTCCTACTTACAAAGCATGTAGAGGTCTGTAATTTCTATCATGGGTACACTTCAACTATGAGAGACGGAATCTAAAGCAAAAATCCAGAAAATCACATTGTATGATTTTTAAGTAATTAATTTGCATTTTATTGCATGACATAAGTATTTGATACATCAGAAAAGCAGATCTTAATATTGGGTACAGAAACCTTTGTTTGCAATTACAGAGATCATACGTTTCCTGTAGTTCTTGACCAGGTTTGTACACACTGCAGCAGGGATTTTGGCCCACTCCTCCATACAGACGTTCTCCAGATCCTTCAGGTTTCGGGGCTGTCGCTGGGCAATACGGACTTTCAGCTCCCTCCAAAGATTTTCTATTGGGTTCAGGTCTGGAGACTGGGTAGGCCACTCCAGGACCTTGAGATGCTTCTTACGGAGCAACTCCTTAGTTGCCCTGGCTGTGTGTTTCGGGTCGTTGTCATGCTGGAAGACCCAGCCACGACCCATCTCAATGCTCTTACTGAGGGAAGGAGGTTGTTGGCCAAGATCTCGCGATACATGGCCCCATCCATCCTCCCCTCAATACAGTGCAGCCGCCCTGTGCCCTTTGCAGAAAAGCATCCCCAAAGAATGATGTTTCCACCTCCATGCCTCACGGTTGGGATGGTGTTCTTGGGGTTGTACTCATCCTTCTTCTTCCTCCAAACACGGCGAGTGGAGTTTAGACCAAAAAGCTCTATTTTTGTCACATCAAACCACATGACCTTCTCCCATTCCTCCTCTGGATCATCCAGATGGTCATTGGCAAACTTCAGACGAACCTGGACATGCGCTGGCTTGAGCAGGGGGACCTTGCGTGCGCTGCAGGATTTTAATCCATGACGGCGTAGTGTGTTACCAATGGTTTTCTTTGAGACTGTGGTCCCAGCTCTCTTCAGGTCATTGACCAGGTCCTGCCGTGTAGTTCTGGGCTGATCCCTCACCTTCCTCATGATCATTGATTCCCCACGAGGTGAGATCTTGCATGGAGCCCCAGACCGAGGGTGATTGACCATCATCTTGAACTTCTTCCATTTTTTTAATAATTGCACCAACAGCTGTTGCCTTCTCACCAAGCTGCTTGCCTATTATCCTGTAGCCCATCCCAGCCTTGTGCAGGTCTACAATTTCATCCCTGATGTCCTTACACAGCTCTCTGGTCTTGGCCATTGTGGAGAGGTTGGAGTCTGTTTGATTGAGTGTGTGGACAGGTGTCTTTTATACAGGTAACGAGTTCAAACATGTGCAGTTAATACAGGTAATGAGTGGAGAACAGGAGGGCTTCTTAAAGAAAAACTAACAGGTCTGTGAGAGCCGGAATTCTTACTGGTTGGTAGGTGATCAAATACTTATGTCATGCAATAAAATGCAAATTAATTACTTAAAAATCATACAATGTGATTTTCTGGATTTTTGTTTTAGATTCCGTCTCTCACAGTTGAAGTGTACCTATGATAAAAATGACAGACCTCTACATGCTTTGTAAGTAGGAAAACCTGCAAAATCGGCAGTGTATCAAATACTTGTTCTCCCCACTGTATATATATAATATTGCAAGTTGAATCAATTTGAAATTTCGCTTAAACAACATTTACATTTAAGTCATTTAGCAGACGCTCTTATCCAGAGCGACTTACAAGTTGGTGCATTCACCTTATGATATCCAGTGGAACAACCACTTTACAATAGTGCATCTAACTCTTTTAAGGGGGGGGGGGGGTTAGAAGGATTACTTTATCCTATCCTAGGTATTCCTTAAAGAGGTGGGGTTTCCCTACCTCTGAGGAAGTACAGTTCCCGCTCAGCCCACTCAAAACTGTTCGCTGCTCTGGCACCCCAATGGTGGAACAAACTCCCTCACGACGCCAGGTCAGCGGAGTCAATCACCACCTTCCGGAGACACCTGAAACCCCACCTCTTTAAGGAATACCTAGGATAGGATAAAGTAATCCTTCTAACCCCCCCCCCCTTAAAAGAGTTAGATGCACTATTGTAAAGTGGTTGTTCCACTGGATATCATAAGGTGAATGCACCAATTTGTAAGTCGCTCTGGATAAGAGCGTCTGCTAAATGACTTAAATGTAAATGTAAATGTTTCAGGTGTCTCCGGAAGGTGGTGATTGACTCCGCTGACCTGGCGTCGTGAGGGAGTTTGTTCCACCATTGGGGTGCCAGAGCAGCGAACAGTTTTGACTGGGCTGAGCGGGAACTGTACTTCCTCAGAGGTAGGGAGGCGAGCAGGCCAGAGGTGGATGAACGCAGTGCCCTTGTTTGGGTGTAGGGCCTGATCAGAGCCTGAAGGTACGGAGGTGCCGTTCCCCTCACAGCTCCGTAGGCAAGCACCATGGTCTTGTAGCGGATGCGAGCTTCAACTGGAAGCCAGTGGAGAGAGCGGAGGAGCGGGGTGACGTGAGAGAACTTGGGAAGGTTGAACACCAGACGGGCTGCGGCGTTCTGGATGAGTTGTAGGGGTTTAATGGCACAGGCAGGGAGCCCAGCCAACAGCGAGTTGCAGTAATCCAGACGGGAGATGACAAGTGCCTGGATTAGGACCTGCGCCGCTTCCTGTGTGAGGCAGGGTCGTACTCTGCGAATGTTGTAGAGCTTGAACCTACAGGAACGGGTCACCGCCTTGATGTAAGTTGAGAACGACAGGGTGTTGTCCAGGATCACGCCAAGGTTCTTAGCACTCTGGGAGGAGGACACAATGGAGTTGTCAACCGTGATGACGAGATCATGGAACGGGCAGTCCTTCCCCGGGAGGAAGAGCAGCTCCGTCTTGCCGAGGTTCAGCTTGAGGTGGTGATCCGTCATCCACACTGATATGTCTGCCAGACATGCAGAGATGCGATTCGCCACCTGGTTATCAGAAGGGGGAAAGGAGAAGATTAATTGTGTGTCGTCTGCATAGCAATGATAGGAGAGACCATGTGAGGATCTGACAGAGCCAAGTGACTTGGTGTATAGCGAGAATAGGAGAGGGCCTAGAACAGAGCCCTGGGGGACACCAGTGGTGAGAGCACGTGGTGCGGAGACAGATTCTCGCCACGCCACCTGGTAGGAGCGACCTGTCAGGTAGGACGCAATCCAAGCGTGGGCCGCGCCGGAGATGCCCAACTCGGAGAGGGTGGAGAGGAGGGTCTGATGGTTCACAGTATCAAAGGCAGCCGATAGGTCTAGAAGGATGAGAGCAGAGGAGAGAGAGTTAGCTTTAGCAGTGCGGAGCGCCTCCGTGACACAGAGAAGAGCAGTCTCAGTTGAATGACTAGTCTTGAAACCTGACTGATTTGGATCAAGAAGGTCATTCTGAGAGAGATAGCAGGAGAGCTGGCCAAGGACGGCACGTTCAAGAGTTTTGGAGAGAAAAGAAAGAAGGGATACTGGTCTGTAGTTGTTGACATCGGAGGGATCGAGTGTAGGTTTTTTCAGAAGGGGTGCAACTCGCTCTCTTGAAGATGGAAGGGACGTAGCCAGCGGTCAAGGATGAGTTGATGAGCGAGGTGAGGTAATGGAGAAGGTCTCCGGAAATGGTCTGGAGAAGAGAGGAGGGGAAAGGGTCAAGCGGGCAGGTTGTTGGGCGGCCGGCCGTCACAAGACGCGAGATTTCATCTGGAGAGAGAGGGGAGAAAGAGGTCAAAGCACAGGGTAGGGCAGTGTGAGCAGAACCAGCGGTGTCGTTTGACTTAGCAAACGAGGATCGGATGTCGTCGACCTTCTTTTCAAAATGGTTGACAAAGTCATCCACAGAGAGGGAGGAGGGGGGGGGGGGGGAGGAGGATTCAGGAGGGAGGAGAAGGTGGCAAAAAGCTTCCTAGGGTTAGAGGCAGATGCTTGGAATTTAGAGTGGTAGAAAGTGGCTTTAGCAGCAGAGACAGAAGAGGAGAATGTAGAGAGGAGGGAGTGAAAGGATGCCAGGTCCGCAGGGAGGCGAGTTTTCCTCCATTTCCGCTCGGCTGCCTGGAGCCCTGTTCTGTGAGCTCGCAATGATTCGTCGAGCCACGGAGCAGGAGGGGAGGACCGAGCCGGCCTGGAGGATAGGGGACATAGAGAGTCAAAGGATGCAGAAAGGGAGGAGAGGAGGGTTGAGGAGGCAGAATCAGGCGATAGGTTGGAGAAGGTTTGAGCAGAGGGAAGAGATGATAGGATGGAAGAGGAGAGAGTAGCGGGGGAGAGAGAGCGAAGGTTGGGACGGTGCGATACCATCCGAGTAGGGGCAGTGTGGGAAGTGTTGGATGAGAGCGAGAGGGAAAAGGATACAAGGTAGTGGTCGGAGACTTGGAGGGGAGTTGCAATGAGATTAGTGGAAGAACAGCATCTAGTAAAGATGAGGTCAAGCGTATTGCTTGCCTTGTGAGTAGGGGGGGAAGGTGAGAGGGTGAGGTCAAAAGAGGAGAGGAGTGGAAAGAAGGAGGCAGAGAGGAATGAGTCAAAGGTAGATGTGGGGAGGTTAAAGTCACCCAGAACTGTGAGAGGTGAGCCATCCTTAGGAAAGGAACTTATCAAGGCGTCAAGCTCATTGATGAACTCTCCAAGGGAACCTGGGGGGCGATAAATGATAAGGATGTTAAGCTTGAAAGGGCTGGTAACTGTGACAGCATGGAATTCAAAGGAGGCGATAGACGATGGGTCAGGGGAGAAAGAGAGAATGTCCACTTGGGAGAGATGAGGATCCCAGTGCCACCACCCCGCTGAACAGAAGCTCTCGGGGTGTGCGAGAACACGTGGGCAGACGAGGAGAGAGCAGTAGGAGTAGCAGTGTTATCTGTGGTAATCCATGTTTCCGTCAGTGCCAAGAAGTCGAGGGACTGGAGGGAAGAATAGGCTGAGATGAACTCTGCCTTGTTGGCCGCAGATCGGCAGTTCCAGAGGCTGCCGGAGACCTGGAACTCCACGTGGGTCGTGCGCGCTGGGACCACCAGGTTAGAGTGGCAGCGGCCACGCGGTGTGAAGCGTTTGTATGGTCTCTGCAGAGAGGAGAGATGAGGGATAGACAGACACATAGTTGACAGGCTACAGAAGAGGCTACGCTAATGCAAAGGAGATTGGAATGACAAGTGGACTACACGTCTCGAATGTTCAGAAAGTTAAGCTTACGTTGCAAAAAAAAAATCTTATTGACTAAAATGATACAGTACTGCTGGCTGGTAGGCTAGCTAGCAGTGGCTGCGTTGTTGACTTTGTTTGAAAGTGTAGCTGGCTAGGTAGCCTCGATAACTGGCTAGGTAACCTCGACAATTACTCTAAACTACACAATTATCTTGGATACAAAGACAGCAAAGACAACTATGTAGCTAGCTAACACTACACTACTCAAGTCGTTCCGTTGTAATGTGATAGTTTCTACAGTGCTGCTATTCGGTAGACGTTGGCTAGCTGGCTAGCTAGCAGTGTTGACTACGTTAGAAGGACGAAAATAGCTGGCTTGCTAACCTCGGTAATTACGATAATTACTCTAAACTACACAATTATCTTTGATACAAAGACGGCTATGTAGCTAGCTAAGAAGAAATGGCTAAGATCAGACAAATCAAACCGTTGTACTGTAATGAAATGAAGTGTAATACTACCTGTGGAGCGGAGCGAGATGCGACCACTCGCTCCAACCCGGAAGTGTCTGCTATCGTATACAAACTGGCTAGGTAACCTCGATAATTACTCTAAACTACACAATTATCTTGGATACAAAGACAGCAAAGACAACTATGTAGCCAGCTAACACTACACTAATCAAGTCGTTCCGTTGTAATGTAATAGTAATAGTTTCTGCAGTGCAACTGCAGTGCTGCAGTGCTGCTATTCGGTAGGCGTTGGCTAGCTAGCAGTGTTGACTACGTTAGAAGGACGAAAATAGCTGGCTAGCTAACCTCAATAATTACTCTAAACTACACAATTATCAAAGATACAAAGATACAAATTAAAGATACAAAGACGGCTATGTAGCTAGCCAAGAAGAAATTGCTAAGATCAGACAAATCAAACCGTTGTACTGTAATGAAATGAAATTATAATACTACCTGCGGAGCGAAGCGAAAATGCGACCACCTGCATTAAAATCAATTTACTAAACTCTTGTTAATCACATCCTTACATTGTTGAAGGAAAACTTACGAATTAAATCACACCAGATCACAATGAGTTTTACTGTATTTTTTGCACAGACTATTTTACTCCATAAAAGTATCTCCCGAGATGTACTGTATACAGCTATTTCTGTAAACTCTTTTTTTATTCAGTATCCCCTGTCCCTTACCCTCAATGTGTCTTCTCAGTTCGTCCAGCAGGGTTTGCTGTTGTTCCACTCTGAACTCTGTGGTGTTGATTGTCAATGTCAAATCTTGAAGCTTCCTCTCCTGAAACGTAAAAAAAGGAATTTGAACAAATATGTAATAACATTTATTTAGGCAGATCATATTTCATATTGCGCAACAGCTGATGAAACAAAAAATGGGATCAGTGTTGTTATTTCCTGTCTACACAGGACCTTCTAATCAGCAGATTTGCATGGGCACGAGTTTTGGTTTTCCATTGTGAAATCACCATACAGTAAATTTGTTAATAGACCAATAAAAAAGTTGTTGGTTCGAATCCCTGAGCCAACAAGGTGTCGATGTGCCCTTTACCCTAATTGCTCCTATAAGTCGGTCTGGATAAGAGTTTATGCTAAATGACTAAACATGTAAATGTTAAATAACAAAGGCAGTTTCAAACCTATCAACCACTAACAGCTAGTTTTCAGTTTTCCTCTCCCAACTCAGACCACTAAAAAAGCAATTTTTTCCCCACTTTAATGGACATCTATTACAGTAAAGTACTTAATTGTTTGGCCTACTGGTCAATGATGATGGCACTTTAAAATGTAGACAGGTGAAAATACAGTGCACATTTCACCTTTATGCTCAGTCTCCATCCTCTCCATCAGGCTCTCACTGGTGCTCAGTCTCCATCCTCTCCATCAGGCTCTCACTGGTGCTCAGTCTCCATCCGGCTCTCACTGGTGCTCAGTCTGCTCTCCATGGCTGTCAGCTGTGCTACTTGAGCTACGACAATACATAAGACATTCTGTATGTTAGCAGCTGTTGATTATCATTCTGAACATTTTAATATATTCACAAAAATAAGCGATTGTTCAAAAGATTTTGATTACATTTGTTCTCTCTGTGTAGGAGAGCAACATTCACCTCCATGTTCCTCAGCCTTTCCACTTGGCTCTCTGCAGCTGACAGTCTGGTCTCCATGGTTGTGAGCTGTGCTGCTTGATCAAACAACAGTATCATGTGACATTTTCTTTGTTAGCAGCTGATTCCCAAGTTTCAAGAGGAAGTTCACCCATTTTTACATGTGGCCTTTTTTCACTCTGTGCTTTAGTTAATCCCCCCAAAAGTTTTTGTTTATATTTTGTTACAGAGAAAATTGTTTGTCACATTTTGCTGATTCTTCACTTGCCATTGACTCCAATGCATTATCAAAATGTGTCTAAAGCATGTTATAAAACACTCCAAACCAACTGAAATTACATCAGAATCTCTGTCTGGATAATGTCTCTGCACAACAACAAAAAATCACAGTGAATGATGCTGTTTATAACAAAATTATGCAAATATGGTATTATGGGACAGTGGAACATTTGCTTTTTAAATTGAGTGCAGAGACATTATCCAGACAGAGATTCTGATGTAATATTAGTTGGGTTGGAGTGTTTTATAACATGTTTTAGACACATTTTAATAATGTATTGTAGTCTATGGCAAGTGATGACTCTGTAACTAAACAAAATATACAAATCATTTTAAAAACAGTTTGGGGGAACAACTACAAGCACAAAATGTGTGAAAATAAGGCCACATATAAAAATGGCCGAACTTCCGCTTTAAGTTCAAAACTTTATTGCCCATTCTTGTTAGGAATGGACATTTGTCTTCGGCTTACAGGCATCTGGCTCAAAAACAAACACATTATCAATCTGAACCCTTGAAAACATGATATACTGTAGAAATTAATTTGTTTAAACATTGGATTTTGATTACTTTCATTTGCATGTAGGAGTCAACAACAGCCTCCATCTTTTTCAGTTCCTCCAACTGTTCTCTGTAGCTGTCAGTCAGGCCTTCATGGCTCCTAGTTCCATCAGAAGGTTACACATGTCTGGCTGGCAGCTACTGACTGTCTTGGCTCGGGCTGGTGCTTGGATCTGAGAAGAACTTCAGTCTCTACGCCCTGTGCCTGTTCAGGCTGAATCTGTACCGTGATGTCATTCAGGTTGACTTCTCCAGCATCTTCACTGAGCGTTTGAGTCCCAGACAGACACGGCAGCACCAGGGTCTGAGTCAGTCGTTCATTCTACAACTTGTACGTAAGTAGTATCAAAATTCACACAAATCCTCTCGGCTACCTGGGTAGCTCGTTGTGCTGTCTCTTGCCTTTATATACCTTCCCATGTGAAACATTACGCACTGGTACAGTGTCGTTAGGACGCAGGGAAAAAAGGAGACATGTTCAAGGACTCCATAAAAAAAATTATAAAATGGAACTATTCAAACAGAGTATTCTTAGGCAGCATGGATATTGTCATTTAGCTTGATGCTTTTATGCAGTGTCTTACAGAACAATTTGTGACTCCAATGGGAATTGAACTCACGACTCTGAAGTCTTACCGACTGAGCCACACAGGACCACATGTAACGATCGTTGTTGGAAGGATGGTCGGACCAAGATGCAGCGTGGGGTAGGTTAATCATTTTTATTTATGATAACCGGTACAAAACAAGAAAGCGTCACAAACGAAACGTACAGCTTTGTAGGGCTAAAAAAGCAACAATACAAAATCAAGATCCCACACACAACAGGTGGAAAAAAGGCTGCCTAAATATGATCCCCAATCAGAGACAACGATAGACAGCTGCCTCTGATTGGGAACCATACCAGGCCAACATAGAAATACACAAACTAGAGTACCTACCCATGTCACACCCTGACCTAACCAAAATAGAGAATAAAAAGGCTCTCTAAGGTCAGGGCGTGACACCACATGGGTAATGTGTACACGGTTAATGTGTACACATGTGTACAATGTCCATTTTCCAGGATACAGGTGCAACACAAACAAGTACCGGATACTAACAGGCTGCTAAATATGAACGTTTTTGAAATATATCTGTTGTTTGCACTTCAACAGGGTTTACCAGTGTGTATTTGGGCATGAAAAATGCTACCATCAGGCCAAAAGACAGATTTGGTGCATTGTACACTTTTTTTTTTTTTTTTTAATGAACTGATCTTTATTATTTTACCATGAAGAAACGTTAATGTATAATGTTTCATAACAGTCAATGTTTTATTAATATAATTCTATACAATCACCATGCACCTTCATGTATGAATAGATTGAAAATGATCATTTTGCAGCTTACTATTTTAATACAATTTGTTTCATGAAAATAATATACAGATCAAATCCATCCCGACAGTTATGATATAAAAATAATAATTTCAGAAGTAGAGGTGTCTGTGATATAGATTTTGATCTGTACCACTTAGTTATCATAACTGAGTTGTACAAGCCATGTCTTAAGGATGAAAGTGAGTTTCTGGCTATCAAAAAGGACATCTGCCCATACCGGTCTATTACAGAGAAGTTAAATATTAAAGTATGATTGGATCTGAGTAGGTCAGTCGTCTAAGTAGCAGTCCTCTATCTTAGGAATGAACGAGATGACGTCACTCAGTTCGTCCAGGCTCTCCTGTAGCTGTTCAGCTGTCTGTCTGATCGTCTGGATGAACTTCATGGTCTCTGACTTGACCTCAGCCTTTGGTTCTTCACATGCAGGGTTCAGCTCAGTGGTGGAGTCTGTGTCCATCACTTCTAACTTACTGGTATCACCAGACTGTTCATTCACCTTTGCCTGTCGGATGTTGTGGATCTCTCTGGCATCCATGGCGATGAAGAAAATATCAACAGCTACAAAAAAAGCGGAAAATATTCCTGTCGCCACCTCTGCCACACGCACTACCCTGGCAGTTTGGGCTGCCACCTTGCCAATATTGGCCACCTGGAGTAGTCTGAAGAGCTCTATTGTGCCTGCAAGGCCTTTCCCAGCCCTCACCCCAGCACTAACAGCGGCCTCTACATTGAAACCGGCACTTTTTATCTTAGAAGAGCTACTTTGCATGAGTGTCTCCAAACCCTCAGCAATGTCTTGTAGAGATGTCACCACAGAGTTCATCTTCTCCTGGAACTCCTTGATGATGTTCTTGATGGCTAGGCGGTCAGTGGACTGATTGACCATGTTGGTGATGTTGGATACTCCTGCTGTGGCTCCACCAGCGACAGCCACCCCAATACCAACCCCAGTGACGATCAGGGAGGCGCCCAGAGTGAAGGGAGCCAGGATGAGCCCCACTATAGAGGTGATTCCTCCAGCTGCCCCAATAACACCTCCCGTCAGACTGCCTATGGTGGTGCCTTTGTGCATACTCTCCAAGCCGTCTGCCAGAGTTCTCAACTTGTCCAAGGTGATCTGGAGTTCCTCCACAGTTTTCTCACTCTATAGAAATGCATGAATACATTTAGAGTAATGAATGAATGGAAATGTAGACGGTTGGATGGATAAATATACATATTGAACAATTGATTGATTGATTGATTGATTGATTGATTGCAATTGCATAGCAAACCTTTTTTGTGATGAAACTGATAATGAAGGGTTTCGCCATGATGTCACCAACTGAAGGCCTAATGGTCGGGTCTTGTTGGAAGATGTCACACAGGAGGTCGCGGAGCTCAGATGAGAAGCTCTCTGGGAGAGATGGGTAAGAACCTCCCAATATTTGGGGGATGAGCTTGATTGTGTTCTCTGCAGTGAACTGTGAAGAAAGAACTGTCTATGATCACCCAATATCCTTTAGCTAGGTGGTGGACAGGCAAAATAGAATGCATTCAATATGTGTCGGAATAATTGGATGTCGATTGACCCTTCAAGTCAGAATTTTGCAACCCGAGTTTACACGTTTTGATATATGATCTATTAACTTTTCAGCTGAAAAGTGATTATACAGAGCAATCTTACAATCTTAATAATTTGTATAAAATACAGGTAGTTAGTTTAACTTTGTCAATGTTAGCTATCTTAAGCTAGCAGGGTAGATGCTATTATCTCATTAGTTGATGAATTATTCCTACTTTAAAACCAATTGACTACAGTCAACTTCACCAACTGGAAAATGTGAAATAACAGCGAGCATTTAAATGCAGGATTACTTACTGCACCCTGAAGCATACACAACTCATACAGCACACATCCCAAGGACCAAATATCACTGCAAATGATGGAAAATAAATACATTAATTATCATGTAATTCTCATTATTTTACACTGCATAACCCTCACACTTATATTTTAACACTCATAACCCCATTATAATGCCTTCATAGATATGTCATAAACATATCCAGTGGTAACAGTGTGTGTGTGTGTGGGGGGGGCTTGGCTTACCTAACATACAGTATGGCTTGTGACATCACTTTGACATATTTTATGTCATTTTATGATACCATATCATAGGCCTTGTGACAGAAGGTTCAAGTTACAGTAAATGACTGATTATCCACCCTCAAATGCTTTGTTAGCTTCAGTGATTTCATTCTCACCTCACTATACCTTCAACATTTTGGGTAATTACTAACTATTTAATCAATATCGCGAAAAAAAAAACAGAAATATATATTTAAATATACATCTTAAATATTTTCTACCTTTTGGTGTCATACGTTTCACCAGTCAGAATCTCTGGGCCTAAATAACCCACCAGTCCGTCCTCGTTGGTAGCCCTGATAAAAGAAATTGCGAACATGAACACAAAAAAATACTAAAATACTCATTTATGTCATCAAAAATGCTCAACTATTAATGTATTTAACTATTAATATATGTTGTGTAAATTCATCATGAGCCACATACTTTTCGTTGACACTTCCAAACGCTCCCAAACGAAGTGTTTCAAATTCTGTGAGGAGTACGCTCTAGTATAGATAATAAAATATCACTGTACAGTTGAGGCATTAAGCAACAGTCTATGACATTCCATTATTTCATTTAGGCACTGACGTGAATCATATCATAAGTTGTTGCAATAATCTCTATTTGTATTGCTGTGAATTCCAAGTCAACAATCCCACCCAAATCATAATGTGCAGTTGATTGTTTAAGAAGGCTTTACATGTGTAGGCAGTCACTGTAAATAAGAAATTGTTCTTAACTGACTTGCCTAGTTAAATAAAGGTTACATTTTAATAAAATTAAAAAATTAATAACAAGGCTTTACATAAAACCTGACATTTTTTCAACCCTCCTTTTTCTTTGAAAGGATGTCCAGGCTATCTTTAAACTAATAGCCTTTGCATGATGTCTTATTAGCAGTACCTGGGGTCTCAGTTCTCTGTGAAGAAGGCCCTGGTCATGTACATGCTTCAGGGCCATGCAGATCTCGACAAACCAGTCCATAATCTGTGAAGGTATCAAAGTAATGTATATTTAGCCTAAAATAAAAACAGTTGTGGTGTGGAATTTTCTAGTCATTACTTCAGTTACCTTCTCATAGTACTTTTCTGTAGGGTTAGTCATCTGCTCTTGAATCTTCTGTGACAGATTTCCCTTCGCACAATGGTCTGTCACTATATAGTAGCAGTTATCCTCTGTGAAAATGTATTAGTGGTTTGTGTGAATACTACTTGAGAATGTGTGAATACTCGCGAAACATATTAATACTGTAGTAGTTCACTTGTTGAAGTTTCTGATACTGTATTACCTTGTAATTCCAATACAATGTCTCTGAAACAAATGAAATACATTGAAATACAAAATATAACGACAACGATAATGATGTAGTTACCTAGAAATGAGTTTTTGTAGCTTACAATGTGGGGGTGACTAATCTGTCTGAGGCTTTCAACCTCTGAGACAATTTCTCCAGCACTGGAGTTCAGGACAGATGTCTGTCAAAACAAATTATACGTGACTTATTGAAAGATATAGGCATGTTAATTATTTTGTTTATCTTTATGAATACCTGTCATTATCAGTCATTATTGTTGCATCTGCAGAGTTGCCTATAATTGAAAACCAATTATGTATACTATCCCTCTGTGATCATTCCAAAAAACTCTAAGATGTAATAAATTCAGAAATAACAAATATTTCTCACTTACCTCATTCAATTTGATCTCTTTAATGACGAACTGGTCACCTTGTTTGTCAGTAGCTATGACACCATTCTCTACCTCCTTCTGGGTAGTGTATCCTTTCTTCTCAAGGACACTCTGTGTTTTCCCCATCTTTAGATTTCACTGGAATCTGTGTCTCACTCATGTCAATTAGCAATGCAATATTATTTGAAAATCAATCAAATAAATTGCAATTTACACTAAGTGTATAAAACATTAGGAACACCTTCCTAATATTGAGTTGCACCCCCTTTTGCCCTCAGAACAGCCTGAATGTGTCTGGGCATGGACTCTACAAGGTGTTGAAAGTGATCCACAGGGATGCTGGCCTATGTTGCCTCCAATGCTTCCCACAGTTGTGTCAAGATGACTGGATGTCCTTTGGGTGGTGGACCATTCTTGATACACAGGGGAAGCTGTTGAGTGTGAAAAACCCAGCAGCGTTGCAGTTCTTGACACACTCAAACCGATGCACCTGGCACCTACTACCATACCCCGTTCAAAGGCACTTACTGTAAATCTTTGGTCTTTCCCATTCACCCCCTGAATGGCACACATACACAATCCATGTCTCAATTGTCTCAAGGCTTAAAAATCCTTCTTTAAGCTGTCTCTTTCCCTTCATCTACACTGACTGAAGTGGTTTAAAGAAGTGACATCAGTAAGGGATCATAGCTTTCACCTGGATTCACCTGGTCAGTCTGTCATGGAAAGAACAGGTGTTCCTAAAATTTGTACACTCAGTGTATAAACACATTTGCGTTTGCGGTAATACCAGTAAGGTGTATATGTTATTTACACAGGCTTACCTTTGCTTATCTGTCTGCTGGTTGTGCTGTTGGTTTACCTAATCTATGATTTGAACAGGAGTTCCAGTCTTATATGCAGGGCTCCTCTGCTTCCGTGGCATGATCAAACTAACCCAACCACACCCATATCCGCATTACATGTTCAGCAATGCTGGATCAACTATCAACCATTGTGTCAGCTGGGAGGGACTATAGAGAAGTTTGGGCTAAACTAAAGCATTCAGATCATGTGATTTACAAGAACTCATAAATGCCTTGAGGCTGAAGTGAAAGCATTCACAAGTTCAAGTGTCGACACGAGCTGTATACTGTCGTCAACATGCGTATTATCAGTTGAACAGGGTGAAATAATTCTGTTTTCCTTTTTGGCACACTGCTAAAAATAATTTACAAATTCATATTAAAAAGTCAACAGATTTGAGAAAACAGTTTAACATACTGTACATGCATCAGTTTGCTATTTTTTTCAATCTTGTCTTTCAGTAAAACAGTTTGCTAGCTGCTTGGCTCTGCTTACTAGCTGGCAGGTGTGGTAGAGTAGTATTGCTTTGGGAATTGTCTTTGGTTAAAGATTAATAGGAATTCAAAGGTGGGCTATCCAACTCTACCTCTGAGTGATTATGTGGGGGAAAATATCATGGTCTTGTTTACATTTCACATACCATAACAATATTTGCATCACACGTAATATCAACCTAGCTTTGAGCTAATGGTTCTAAGAGAGCGACTGGCTGGTCAAACTGGAGGCTTGTATGTGAAAGAACATGACACTAGGCTCATTTGTTTCTTCAACCTTGGTAACTGAAATAACATGATCATTTATATTCCAATAATGTTTCTTAGATGGACTGCTGCTTACCTCCAGTCTCCCCTATCTCGCTTTTAGGTCCGGCTGGTCCCACATGACCCTTTCCTTCCTAAAAATACGACAAGCATGATAGCTCTCACCAATCTTAGGACCGTCTGTAAAAGGCGGCACATAAAGTCATATCACAGCTGTATCACACACTACACTGCCATGTGGAGGTACTGTTGTCGACTCTACAGTCTCCTACGAACACTCTCAGGTTGTTTATTGGTTGTTTATTGGTTGGTTATTGGTTGAAGCTCTATTCAACCAGGTTAAGTGCCCGAGAGCAGTGTGTTGAAGAAGTTACTACTAGTTTATTCTGGAAGCAACATGCAACTGGAGCCACTGCAATGAATTAACCCATTGACAACAAATACATTTTTCAAGACAGACCTTGGGTCCTATGAGGATGACACTCAACTACTTTTCTGTCAGCCTGTTTTGCTGGAATGGAGTTTAGGTCTTCCATGGTGACATCACCATGTGATACATTTGTTAAAATAGACCAATAACAAAGAGACTTCGAAACCTCTCTGTCAATAACAGCAACAAAAAAATCCCCTTCCCACTCAGACCACTCGCAGATAGTCCTAGCAAATGTCTTGCTTGAGCTATTGCCCTTTGCGAAGAAGCAATTGTCGTTTATTTTGACCATTTTAATTGAAAACAATCACAGTAAGGTAATTCATTGTTACCAGAAATGATTTGATATTGAGATAAAAACAGCTGCGTTGGACCTTTAAAAAAGAGCAAGTTACACAAAAAACAGACTCTTAGTAAGCTGTATAATAACAGTACCTCAATATGTGTTCCCTATTCTGAAATGTAACCTAGGAAACACATATTGAGGTACTACGCCCTTATTAGTCCCCTCCTTGAGACAGCTTGCTAAGAGTTTGTTTCTTGTGTAACTTGCTCTTTATTAAATATGAAAATGGTGAAGGGGTTATTAAGGATTGGCCAGTAATGCAGTACTTATAACTAAGGCCTAATATATGGCTAATGAGACGTAATAAAGACCTTATAAGATACTTATGCTCACTTCTAAACTACAAATGAGTGACTAATATTTGTACCTTCAAATAAAGTGTTACCTACTTTTCTTTCTACAGACCAGTGGCGACCCGTCATATATTATATTATATATTTTTTAAATGGGTGGGGCTTGCCTGTTTTGCATGTTATTTTGGCATTAATACATGTCACATATCAGTTTGCAAACAATATTAAAATATATATATATATTTCATTCACTTAATAAAGCTGCATACAGACCCTCTCTTTTTTGTTTTCTTGAGTAAGGCAGCTCCAAAATGCAGGTGTTTCAGTTTAGCTCAGTGCTTTCTGTGGTGGTGGGGTGAGCCAGCAGAAAATATGAGCATTGCGCCGTGATTGGCTCAGTATTCTGTCACTCATCGCCAAGTTTAAGTGCTTAGTAAGGGTAGACATCCAAAATGTCAGTCCATAGAGTTATATTACAAGTGCCCTTCCAAGAAAGCTCAAGGTCATTGGCTACAGACAAAATGACGTCAAATCACATTATACACAGTCAACATCTTACTTTCAAAGTCTTAGCTAGCAGTCATCATCATGAATCAAGTCGACAATCTACTGGCAAATCCTTTTTAATCCTTGTCATATGAAGAGAAATAATGAAGAAAAATGATAGATAAAACGTATCGGGGCCCATCGGCCATTGGACATAAAGATTACACAACAAGTTGGAAATCGCAAATTCAACAAAGAGTCGTTTGGAAGGAATCAGTGGCTAACAGCAAGCATTGCAAAGCAACCACTAACGTTAGCCTGCTATTCAATGGAGTGGCTGTGTGTTTTTTTCCCCGAATTCCCACCATAAATCCAGAGAATGCCAGACTTTGATGACAAAATTTGCCCACAAAGGACTGCTGCGTCCAAATATGTCTTGTATGCTGCTGCATAAATTATGTAATATGCAAGGGAGATATGTATACTGTAGCTAAGAAAGTAATACTACTTGTATGTTGTGTAGTAAGCTGTTAGTAGCCCATGTGCCTCACCCTAACAATTTGGTCTATTTTCACCAATGCGGTATTGTAAACACATCGTTTGTGACCCGGTCTGTGCTTTTTTGCCAACTTTTTTTGTACAGGTTTGACAGTGCTACTGATAGTAGTGGTGGAGCTTGGCTTGCACGTGCAAATTCAACACACACAACATTCTATAATAGAATTGTGTTATTTGACCTGTCAAATGAAAAGCTTATTTAACGGGTCAAATAGTGTTATATGACGTGTATCTTTTTTGACACGCAAAGACCCAAACGGCGTTCATTGTGCCTCACCCTAAAAATGTGGTCTATTTTCACCTCTTAATTTCGCCTACTGTTCTAACTTGGTGGTGCACATGTTGCCTATAACCTGTTTTAGAGAAATGTCATCATTGAATATTATAAGAGCTTTCATTGTCTGTTTATATGCCCCCTTTATTTATCCTACGGTTTTGACTTGTTGTACAGGGAGTAGACATCCAAAGTAGCGGCCCATGTTCTGAATTATGTCACTGTACATTTCAAAAGTGCTGAACAAATAGTTATATTGACTACGTCCGTCATCGCTGTCTCATTAATGTCTTAATCAAAATTGCGGATTGCCTCTTATCCGCTTGTCTTATGCCATAGTTTGTACATCTCAATTGTCAGTAGAGACCACATTTGTTTAAGCAAGTCAGCCATATCAGCTATGTTTTTTTTAAAGGCAGTAAATGAGGCTGAATGAACTGTTTTGCTGCCAGACAAGGCTCCGCTGATAGCCAGTTGTAGCAGTGGTAAGGTGTTGGGACTCTGCTGTTGGCTTTATGTAGGCCCTAACAGTTTATGGGCACCGTTTGTCAACGTTATAGTGTAATTCATGTATTGTTTAGTGTTGTGTTGTGTAGTGGCTTTGCTAGCATGCATCCCACATTTTTTTTGTTTTGCCCCACCAAGATTTACATGCTAAAATCGCCACTGCTACAGACATCTCTACAACATTGCATACGGTAACATTACATCTAGAACTTTGAATTACCCACAAACCTCTAAAGTCACATGGCAACTTTTCAGCGACTTTAGTAACTTAAACAACATTTAGTATTTCCCTTGTAGTTGTGTGTACACATACATACTTATTTTGGTTATTGTACATTTAATTAATTCAATTGATGTTATGTCAAAATAACTATTTATCTATGATTTATTAACTCCCTGAATATTCTTTTCACAGTGAGACCATAAAGTAGGGCACTGATTACATCCTGACCATGTGACATTGTCAAGTGTGCTCCCTCTCCGGCTCTAGGTCACCAGGCTGCTCATTATGGCGCACACCTGTCACCATCGTTAAGCGCACCTGCGCATCATCAGACTCACCTGGACTCCACTTCCCTGATTACCTTCCCTATATATGTCACTCCCTTTGGTTCCTTCCCCAGGCGTTATTGTTTCTGTTTCAGTTTCATGTCTGTGTGTTTGTGTTTCTTGTTTAGCATTATGTTGCGTTTATTTATTAAAACACTCACTCCCTGAACTTGCTTCCCGACTTTCAGCACACATCGTTAGCCATGCCCAGGGAAAAATTCCTGTTGGCCTATAAGAGTTCTGATATGCTCCTGGTCAAGCCGCACAGCTAGGAGTCAAGGCCCAAAAGTATGTAAGAAAAAAGTTAAAAAGGGACTTTTTTTGGTTTGTTTTTTTAAACACAGAGTTTGAGACAAAGAAAGCACCTGAGGACTGCAATCATAGGAACGACCCCAGGAACTGCACTTTCATCTCTGTCACAACCAGCCCGCCTTACATAGTGGAGATTAATTAATGGAACCCCAGAGAGACTTGGGGAATACCTGGGGATCGTCAGGGAAATACAAAACGAATCAAAGCACGGTAATGCAAAGTATCCAGCAGATTGTGTTTTCTTTCATCTTGTTCTAAGGGCGGCTTTGCCTCGAGGGCAGAAACTAATGCAATGAAGTGGTAAAGTTTAGGCAAGTAAGTTTAGATATTGTTTACGTTTGGGCAAGTAATTCCAATTGGTTAAGGTTAGGGTGGGATTCAAACCAGTGACCTTGTGTATCGCAACCCACTTGGACATTTTTACGAACCAGATGCTTAGACATTACCAGAACCTCTCAATTCATCACCAATTATTCAAACATACTTAATTAATTCATAACAAACAGATTAACATGCTGATGTTAAAATTGTAAAAAAAGAAAATCCTAATATCTTATGAATCTCACCTTTGTATTAATCCTTTTTCTTGCCAATGAGTCAATGATTGTGTTGTATGAAAATGAGACATTGTTTTTAAAAAGTCGCCTTGTACAATGGAACAACAATGGAATTGATCAACAAAACACCAGTAAGTTGTCACGCCCTGACCTTAGAGAGCCTTTTTATGTCTCTATTTGGTTTGGTCAGGGTGTGATTTGGGGTGGGCATTCTATGTTTTGTTTTCTATGATTTTGTGTTTCTATGTTTTGGCCGGGTATGGTTCTCAATCAGGGACAGCTGTCTATCGTTGTCTCTGATTGGGAACCATACTTAGGTAGCCCTTTTTCCCTCCTTTCGTTGTAGGTAGTTGTCTTTGTTTGTGGCACTACGGTTGTTTTTGTATTGTTTATTGTTTTTGTCGGCGTCATTCAAATAAAAAGGAATATGTACGCACACAACGCTGCACCTTGGTTCACTTCCTTCAATGACGGCCGTGACATAAGTGGTATAACCAAAATTGGTACAGTGGATTCATCCTACTCAGGTGTATACCGTCCTGTGTAAACTTCCATTATTTAATACTTTGATTATTTATTTCAGATGGAGGTGATGATCAATTAAATTGCCTATGATCCTCATATAAAAATAATCCAATTGCCCTTGTCTCTACTTTTACTTAACAACTTGACCCTGAGGTCCAGACATTGGCCTTAAATTTTCTTTTTTCCCCCGGGGGTCCGTTGAGGATGATGGTAAGTTTCAGAAAACCGTATTTGAAATGTAAATGTTTTGACTATGCTGACACCAATTGTTGCACGTATACTAGCATGCTCACGCACACACATACACACACACACACATGCACGAGCACACACATACACACACAGAAACACACAAACAGGAACGAGGATGTGTTTTGAAGGATTGTTTTTTAATTTATTTTTAACATTTTGCCTTATTCTTCTCCTGCTGGTGAATTTGTCTCTACCTCCACCACACTTTAGACAGATTTCTCAATTCAACTTCCCTCAAGCCCTGTGAAGCCATTGATTCGCGGTGAGTAAAGTAAACATTTTGTCATTTATCATGCACTGTGGTCATTGTTGACTGTGGTCCTCTGCAGCAGGTATTCCCAAACTGGGGTACACGCACAATGCTGTCGGGGGTATGCCAAATAAAAATGTGATTCACATTTAATAAATGCACTTTTTTGTTGTTTTTTTAACTTTTTTTTCTCTTCACATTTTCAAACAGTCCATTTATATTTTCCAATGGCGTGAGGTTTTTTCTCGCCTGAGTAGCCTCGTTTTGCTGCCAAAAATACAATTAAACCATCTACTGTTCAGCGAAATAACAACACAATGTCAAATACAGGTCATCTAGTCAAAATTTACATCCAATCACATTAACCGTTACTCTCTTGCGGGAATTCCACTAACAGTCCGTATGTAGCCAAATGTAGCTGCTGCTCATGTTGGTATCTGTGCTGATGGCGCAAAAGCCATGACAGGGAGACATAGTGGAGTGGTGACTCGTGTGCAAGCAGTTGCTCCCGACGCCACTTGGGTACACTGCAGCATCCCCCGAGAGGCTCTAGCTGCCAAGGTGATGCCTGACAGCTTGAAAGACGTTTTGGACACTACAGTGAAAACGGTTAACTTTGTTAAAGCAAGGCCCCTGAACTCTCGTGTATTTTCTGCACTATGCAATGATATGGGCAGCGACCATGTAACGCTTTTGCAACATACAGACGTGCGCTGGTTATCAAGGGGCAAAGTATTGACAAGTTTTTTTTAAATTGAGAGGCGAGCTTAAAGTTTTCTTTACTGACCATAATTTCACTTGTCTGACCGCTTGCATGATGATGAGTTTTTCACATGACTGGCCTATCTGGGTGATGTTTTTTCTCGCCTAAATGATCTGAATCTAGGATTACAGGGACTCTATGCAACTATATTAAATGTGCGGGGAAAAATTTAGGCTATGATTAAGAAGTTAGAGCTCTTCTCTGTCTGTGTTAACAAGGACACCACACAGGTCTTTGCATCATTGTATGATTTTTTTTGTGTGCAAATGAACTCAAGCTTACGGACAATGTCAAATGTGATATAGCGATGCACCTGAGTGAGCTGGGTGCGCAATTACGCAGGTACTTTCCCGAAACGGTTGACACAAACAACTGGATTCATTATCCCTTTTATGCCCTGCCTCCAGTCCACTTACCAATATCTGAACAAGAGAGCCTCATCGAAATTGCAACAAGTGGTTCTGTGAAAATGTAATTTAATCAGAAGCCACTGACAGATTTCTGGATTGGGCGGCGCTCAGAGTATTCGGCCTTGTCAAATTGTGCTGTTAAGACACTGATGCCCTTTGCAACCACTTACCTATTTGAGAGTGGATTCTCGGCCCTCACTAGCATGAAAACTAAATACAGACACAGACTGTGTGTAGAAAATTATTTAAGACTGAGACTCTCTCCAATACAACCCAACATTGCAGAGTTATGTGCATCTTTTCAAGCACACCCTTCTCATTAACCTGTGGTGAGTTATTCACAATTTTCGATTAACAAAAGGTTTTATATGTAAAATGGTTAAATAAAGAGCCAAATTATTGATTATTATAACAGTTCCCACGAGCCGGGTTGTGACAAACTCACATTCATTCTTATGTTTAATAAATGTATCGTATAGTGTGTGTATGTGTATGTGGCAGGCTTACAATGATGGCAAAAAACAACATTTGAGAGTGCGCTGACCCTGGTGCTAGAGGAGGTATGCAGCTGGAGGTTGAATGTTTGGACTACAAAAAATGTGGGAACCACTGCTCTAATGCCGTTGAGCCCGTTGATTATTACTTGAGTCAACCAGCAGGTGGCAGTGTAGAACAGTCATGTTGAAAAATCACTCGATTTTTTAAAACTTGTGTGTTAGTTTATCCAGGCCTGTTGATACTATTGATCTGCTCAAACCTCTTCTACCAACCTGAAACCTGGTGTGCTACCAAAGGAGCGCTCTACAGCCAAGGTAAACATTGAACCAGCTTCATATTCTCTGTATAGTGAGCAATTAGTGGGGGGGTTTCTATACAGTAGTCTGGGCTGTTTATTCAAATGTATGTGTATCTTTTCTCCTGTCAAATAGTATTTTTTGAAGAATTGCTTTTATTTGTTGGAATGCACATATAACACAAAACAAACATCATAAACTATACCAATAATATACCATTCCAATACCAGAGTATACTTCTCAATGCTAATGTTAAAACTGTAATACATGTTTTTGTGTTCTGAAAATATGATTTATAAGGATGTTTTACACATGCTCTTTATCTCATGTTTGAGGTCCTTGCTCTACTAGGAGCTGAAAGGAATACGTTAAGTCAAGTACCTGACATAAAACAGTGTTGGGTTTTGGTTGCCTCCAATGTTGAGCCAATTAATTGAAGAGGTGTAAAAATGACCTTTTGGGGTATTTTTTTCATGAATAGAGATGTATATTTAACTGCCGAAATGATGGAAATGCTTGAGTAAATGAGGAATATAAAGTGTATGGAAAGCAGGTGCTTCCACACAGGTGTGGTTCCTGAGTTAATTAAGCAGTTAACGTCCCATCATGCTTAGGGTCATGTATAAAAACGCTGGGCAGGCCATTATTTTGGCAAACATGGCTATGCCCCAATGGGGTGACAATGCCCCATCAACAGGGCACGAGTGGTCGCTGAATGGTTTGATGAGCATGAAAACGATGTCAACCATATGCCATGGCCGTTTCAGTCACGAGATCTCAACTCAATTGAACACTTATAGGATCATCTGGAGGGACGATTTCCACTAACATCAACAAAACACCAACTGATGGAATTTCTCATGGAAGAATGGTGTCGCATCCCTCCAATAGAGCTCCAGAAATTTGTAGAGTCTATGCAAAGTTGAATTGAAGCTGTTCTGGCTTGTGGTGACCTAACGACATATTAAGACACTTTATGTTGGTGTTTCCTTTATTTTGGCACTTACCTGTAGGCAGCTCTTCATTGATTCATTCATTCATGATACTATAATAACATTATTTGTAAAGTACTTTTCATATATTGTGTTGAAAGTGCTACAGTCTCTATGTGTATTTATATATTTTGTTGTAAGCTTGTCGTTTATGCTTTTTAAATGTTATGCTTTTGGTTCCAAACAAGGCCACCTTTACCAACTGTCTGATGAAACACCCTGCAAAAGACATGACTCATACAACAGTATGCAATCCGAACTAACCCTGAGTGATTCTGTGTCAGCTTTTGAGTGTACAGTACATTACAAGTTGTCAGTGTGAGTGTCAACTGATTAAGCAAATATACCCATGAAAGGTAAAACATGCATTGTTAAAAACGTTGTTGTTTAAAAAAATATTGTTAAAAAAAATATTTCCATAATTGCACATTAAAACATGTTTCATTTAAAAGGGTAATCAGGAAGAACAGTTCAACTTCCAGTGGCTTCCTTATTGGACAGACACACAAGCTCGCTCGCTCGCACGCACACAAACACACACACACATTTCTGCCAATTTGTGGTGTCATCTATGAGAATGTGTGCCAACACTCAAGACAAATATTTAAACACACACTCACACCAACATAAAACTACATCAGCAAAGACAAAATAAAACAAAGATTCTAAATGTATAGGGGATGACATGGGGGTGGGGTATACATAGGGAAACTCCAACCTCATATTCATCATCTGACGCACCACCCGAACCAACATCAAACACCTGGAAACAATGTATTTGATACCATTCCGCACATGCCGCTCCAGCCGTTACCATGAGCCCGTCTTCCCCAATTAAGGTGCCACCAACCTCCTGAGACATCAATATATGTGAAAGCGGCAGGTTCGACGTTTCGTGGTCAACAAAATTGAAGAAGACAGGTGTTGATGTTAGGGGTGGTGCTGGAGAGGATGAATATGAGGTTGAAATAGTGAAACTGTTAGCATTGGGCCTTGAATCACCGGATCAATTCTGTACGCTATTGTCTTACTACCCCCAACTAGAAAGTGTTTCACTATGTATGTTGAAGAACATGCATTTATAAGCATATAACTTCAGATCTGACATGGTCTTTTAACCCGGTACCAGTGCGTCCGAAAAGGCACCACACGGTATTCCCAACCTCGTGAAAGTAGTGCAGCCTGGCCAGTGTCAGTGGCAGTAAAGGTATGGATGCAGGATTTCTGAGTTCATGGTGTGTCACCTTCAGATCATCATTACAGCATCATCATACCTAGCACACCAAGCAGGATCAGCAGAGCTGTGAAGGAGAGGGAGGAAGATTGGTTGTCTACTCCAGATTATATGGGATTTTATGAGATAAGGTACTACGGTAACACTTTATAATAACTTCCATTGAATATACTGTTATAAATGGTCATACATGTTTAGAAATGCTTTATCAATGAATATAAATAATTTAATGATAAATTATATACATGTTTTATAAATTATAAAAGTGCTCATGACTTGTAGTGCTTTTAATCCTTAGAAACGGTTAGACATTTTTTTTTACAAATATTGAAATACTAACATTTAATCAATCATGTTATCAGTTATTATTATTCGGTGTTAGCAGTAGCTATTTCCAATGGGGTTGTTACCTTGAGACAGGGTGTGCTGCAGGCCCAAGGCGTGGCTGGAGGCGGTGATGAAAATAGCAGTAATGGTGGAAGTAGCATTAGTGGAGGAATTAGTAGTAGTGGAGGAAGTAGTAGTAGTGGAGGAAGTAGCAGTAGTGGGGATGGCGTTCAAAGAGTTGATCACAGTACTGTTGGGGTTGGCCAGGTTCACGGCTGCATTGCTGACCAGGACAACCTTAGGAGTACCCAGGGTTTCTGGGGGAGGAGAAAAAGATGAGCAACAGAGAGAGTTGATCCTACGTCTGTATCTAGAAGAAGCTTCACCCTGGAGCGTGTTTGGATGAGTGCCTCACCGTTAATTACGGTCCCGTTGGAAATGGAGAGGACGAAGCTGGTGTCAGCGCTCCTGGTGCTCCTGGTAGCTTCGGGGAGAGTAGCAGAGAAGGTGCACTGGATGATCTGACCGTTGACTGAGCCGTTCACAGAGTCCACAGGCAGCTACACAACACAAGAGTCCCAACGTTATTAGTCAAAATGGACATTAGCCAAATGTCAGTAGGCCTAGAATTAGTCAGGTACATTGTTATTCTCCATGGCCTTGTCCCAAATGGCACCCAAGTGTATATGCAGCATTGGGATCAAATTGAACTTAAATGACCACTCAGAAAATGTTTGAATTCAAGTTCATGAATTACTCTTACTCTTGGCTCTAAATCTTGTTCAACTCACAACTTCATTGGGTGAATATCAGTTAACTGCTGGAATTTGCCTGAAATCAAACCTCGCTCCTGAAAGGCGTTCCAGGAAGGCAGAAGTGAAACAATTGTTTCTGATTGGTTCAACTCACCGTGCTAGTGACAGTCAGAACTTTATTTAGGAGGAGAGTGGTGAAGAACTTCATAGTGCCGTTGTTGTTGGCACACACGTAGGTGGTGTCATTAACGCCCTACAGAGGAGAGCGAGAGGATGAATTCAAATAACTAGAAATAAATCATATCTTTTTTAAGTCATTAATTAAAGATCAATCTCAACATCCCAAATTTACAAAATCCAGAATTTCCTGAAGTCAATTAAGAGTCTATTGACCTGTGTGTCAATCTAAGTAACATAATAAAAAATCTGCATCAAAATCTGTCCGTTTTTGCATGGGCTTCTTCTCTATCCAACGCATCCGCCTGTGTCGGCCTTCCACATCTGCCTATGTCGGCCTTCCACAACTGCCTATGTCGGCCTTCCACATCCGCCTATGTCGGCCTTCCACATCCGCCTATGTCGGCCTTCCACATCCGCCTATGTCGGCCTTCCACATCTGCCTATGTCGGCCTTCCCCCATCTGCCTATGTCGGGCCTTCCACATCCGCCTATGTCGGCCTTCCACATCTGCGGTGGAAGGTTGCCGAGCTACAGTACAACGTTGTCAGACCATGAGACATCCCAAAAATCGGTCAATTCACGAAAACATCTGCAGCGTGCAAACTAACACGGCCACTCTATAGAAAGATGAGAGTCTCACGAACACGATGTTGTTCTCGGTTTTGCTCTACGACCCCCACGGAACTCGTCTGAAGTTGGTACCGCCGATGTGCCACTTTATGTCTATGGCGTCCGAAACCGTTTGGGCTACAAACTAATATAACCCCACTATGGAAAGGGAAGATTCTCACAAACAACAATGGTATTCTCCGTTTTGCTCTACAAGTGTCATGGGTTTCATCTGAAGGTAACTGGTACCTGTAAAAAAGAAACGAATGGAAGTATGGAAGTAGTTTTGTGCCAACAAAGAAAAGGGGTTAAACGTGTCCAAAAAACACAAATATTTCATTAGCTTTCTTATATCTCCAAGATAGAAACCTTATGATTTATTTTTTTACTGTTTTGCCTTTTTTAAAATTTGCCTACAGGGGTCATAACATTTCAAATGAAATAACTAAATGAGGCATGGTATGACCATCTTAAAACAATGTCATATGTTAGCTTAGTAGACTTTTAGAGGTTAAAATTACTTTCCTTCAATCACAAATCCCATCGCACTTTTCCTGGGTATTGTACAATGTGTACTAATTTCAGGGCAGTTTTCCGTACCTGTGTGGTGTTTTTGGAAAAGCCTACAGCGATGTAGCCTCTGGACTCTCCTCGTAGCTGGAGGGAGAAGGTCTGTCCTGAGGACTGCTGCGTGGAGACGAAGAAACATGAACCAGCCATGGCCGGGTCACAGTCTGATGGCTCAGCAGCACAGAACTGAGTCTTTCCACAATTCGTCCTTGAGATGCTTTGCTGTGTAGGAAGAGTCCCTCATTAGTTGCTGTTGTGTTTGTCATTCATTTTAGCTTAAAGGGTCAATATGCAATTGGTAGACACATTTTTGGACTTTTAAATCAATGATATTGATTCTTGACGAATAGCAAGAATAAAGCTTGTTTTACTCCATTGTTTGCCTCATTGTTGTAAAATGTGTTTTTTGGGCTTTCAAAAAGCCCTACATGAATACTATGTGAGATAGTGTAATTGAAACTCCCAAACAGGCACTTTATTGCTTGATCTACTTCCTGTTTCCATGTCAGTCTGTGAGGTTTATTGTTGAGGAAAGAAAGAGATAAGATTAGAAAGGGAAATAGTGATAGTTGAGAGGAAAAACAGAATGTGTGAGAGATTTCTTTTTTTTTTGGAGTCTGAGACTGTGAGACATGTAGCCTAGGCAACTCACCGTGAGAGCTGGGACGGGTGTCATTGTCGGTTTGGGTGTCATTGTCGGTTTGGGTGCCATTGTGGCGTTGGGTGCCATTGTGGCGTTGGGTGCCATTGTGGCGTTGGGTGCCTTTGTAGCGGTGGGTGCCATTGTAGTGGTGGGTGCCATTGTGGCGTTGGGTGCCTTTGTAGTGGTGGGTGCCATTGTAGCGGTGGGTGCCATTGTAGCGGTGGGTGCCATTGTAGCGGTGGGTGCCATTGTAGCGGTGGGTGCCATTGTAGCGGTGGGTGCCATTGTAGCATTGGGTGCCATTGTAGCGGTGGGTGCCATTGTAGCAGTGGGTGCCATTGTAGCGTTGGGTGCCATTGTAGCGGTGGGTGCCATTGTAGCGGTGGGTGCCATTGTAGCGGTGGGTGCCATTGTAGAGGTGGGTGCCATTGTAGAGGTGGGTGCCATTGTAGAGGTGGGTGCCATTGTAGAGGTGGGTGCCATTGTAGCGGTGGGTGCCATTGTAGCGGTGGGTGCCATTGTAGAGGTGGGTGCCATTGTAGAGGTGGGTGCCATTGTAGAGGTGGGTGCCATTGTAGAGGTGGGTGCCATTGTGGTGTTCTGTGCCTCGGCTCCCATTGCCATGCACGCCATTACCATGATGACTGCGATCATTAGTCTGCTGCTATTGTCCATTCCTGATACAGTAACAGAGATCCAGGCGATTAGGATATGTAATAATAGTAATAACAATAACAATGATGAATAACAAGGACAGCTACAATTAAACATTTACAAGTGTAATCATCAACAGTCAGATGCATTGCACCATCATGTTGATCATGATACTAAACCTATTTCAAAAGCTTTGAGATGTATTAATGGAAACATAAAATGATCATACCAGTTTGAATAAATACATTAACATACATTGGTCAATAAAGATCCCATGGCCCTTATCGTAAGAGTAGGGGTCTTAACCCCAGTGGCAAATTGTCCTATCTTGCATTCATGGCAACCTAATCATTCCCAGTTTCCAATAGGCTCATTCGCCCCCCCGTAACTATACCCCAGGTCATTGCTGTAAATGAGAATGTGTTCTCAGTCAACTTAACGGTTAAAATAAGGGTTAAATAAAAAGAAAAGAAAATGCCAGTGAATAAACATAGGCCTGCCAGTATTGTGGTAAATGGTAATTAATTGTTAATATCATGGGTGGTGAATTCGACAACAACAAAACACTGCATAGTGAATGGGTAAGCCTGTTGAATTAAGACTAGACTGTTATTGTTTTTACATGATTAATTAGTAGCCTAGATCCACTAATTAAATTAAATAATGTGACAAAAAAACAACGAAAAACGTCCGTAGGCTATTCCAGGGAGAAAAGGTTCATAAATTATAATCTGATAGTGTTTATAAAACTAACCAGCTCCAAATAAATCAAGAAACGTAATAGAATTTGATTTTAAAACAAAGAATGAGTTCTTGTTTTAAAACATCCACATGATTAGATAAAAGTGCTGAAAACTTTACCTGTGATTTTGAGACTTGCAAGATTCCGTGAGGTAAAAAGCGTCGCACCACACCTTGAACAAGTTGTGCTCACAGCTACTGTAAATCCAGCTATACTGTTAAAACAGAGGTGTGGTCGGGAAGAACATACTCTCAATCACCCGCTATTTAAACAGCATTCGCGACGGGAGGAGGGACAAAGGATGGAGAAACCTGCTTCTCTCCTCAGGTGCTGCCTTTCGGGGAGGGTGTACGGAGTGGAAACAATTGTTGGACATACGCCTGATACTCAGACAATAGATTGTGTCGAGTCACTGTACCCTGTTCATGGATCCGATTTCTTCTATCCCCTTGCGTATTAAATATGCTTGGGAACTATATTGCAAAGAAAAAGAAAAAATAATAATATCATGAAGTTAGATACAATAGATACAATCTAGGCCTAAATATAATCCACTGCTAACTCCAAATAACAGTTTAATTGTATTAAAATGTTTCCTTTTTCCTTAATCTTGTTCAACTGTTGCCATTCACCTGCAAAGAGATTGCTCAGATGTGCGAGTGCCTTTTGAAAATTGTATTTTTACTGATTCTATGATTAATTCCAGGTAAATAACTGTGTCATTCAGATCTGGCTCAGTTTGATTGAGCATTCAATCTCACACAGTGGAGGGCAGTCTTTTGAGTACAGTCTTGATTGTGTCAAGTGGCCAAAGGGTTAGACACCAGTTTTTGTGAAGGAAAGAAATATACGCTGGCTTTAGTTTCAATGGCCCAAATTAATTCATTTAATTTGTCTGAAGATGACACAAGATTATGTATGGGACCACCCATACATAAAATGTATGCACGCTTAGGATAAAAGTGTCTGCTAAATGACATATATTAACAAGCCAGATAAAGTGCAATATGGTGAATTATAAAATATCCTACTTGTTTCAAATATACAGTGCCTTCGGAAAGTATTCAGACCCCTTGACTTTTTCCACATTTTGTTACGTTACAGTCTTAATCTAAAATTGATTAAATAAGATGTTTTTTCTAAGCAATCTACACACAATACCCCATAATGGCAAAGCAGAAACAGAATTTTAGAATTTTTGCAAATGTATTAAAACTAGATCTGGGGAAGGATACCAAAACAGTTCTGCAGCATTGAAGGTCCCCAAGAACACAGTGGCCTCAATCATTCTTAAATGGAAGATGTTTAGAACCCCAAAGACTCTTCCTAGAGCTGGTCGCCAAGCCAAACTGAGCAATCGGGGGAGAAGGGCCTTGGTCAGGGAGGTGACCAAGAACCCTGTCACACCCTGATCTGTTTCCCCTGTCCTTGTGATTGTCTCCACCCCCTCCAGGTGTTGCTTGTTTTCCCCAGATCATTTATGCCTGAGTTTCCTGTCTCTCTGTGACAGTTCGTCTTGTATGTCCAAGTCAACCAGCGTGTTTTTCCCGTGCTCCTGCCTCCTCTATTCTCTTTTTGCTAGTCCTCCCGGTTTTGACCCTTGCCTGTTTCTGGACTCTGACCATTCTGCCTGCCTTGACCTCGAGCCTGCCTGCCACTCTGTACCTCCTGGACTCTGAACTGGTTTTGACCTTTTGCCTGTCCACGGCCATTCTCTTGCCTACCCATTTTTGGATCAATAAACATCTAAGACTCCAACCATCTGCATCTGGGTCTCACCTTGTGCCCTGATAGAACGAACTGGCCATGACAGACCCAGCAGACTTGGATTAGCTCCGCCACGCTGTCTCCCTGCAGGGAACCACTATTGGGAGGCATGAGGAGCTACTACAGGACCTGTTGGAAGGGCTTTGTTCCCTGACGGAACGCCACGACCAAGGGTTTAAGGCTACCATGGAGCTAATTAAGGAGTTAACTCATAGGCTGTCTGCCATCCCTGAGAAACCCTAATCTCCCGGTACATTTTTTCCTTTTAGTGGTGAGTTGGTACAGCCTACCCCGGTTCCCCGAGAACAACGCTTACCTCCTCCGGAGAGATATTCTGGGAATCCTGGTATCTTTTGGGGTTTTCTTTCTCAGTGCTCTCTCATTTTTGAGCTACAGCCATCTTCATTCCCTTCGGACCGATCGAAGATAGTGTATATTATTATGCTAATGTCAGGAAGGGCGCTCTCCTGGGCCCCGGTTGTTTGGGAGCAACAATCCACCCTTTGTTGTCATCTGGAGGAATTCATGGCAGAGGTGAGGAAGGTATTCGATTCTCCGGTATCCGGAAGAGAGGCGGCCCGGTAAGCTTCTTGAATTATGTCAAAACTTCCGTAGTGTGGCAGACTACGTGGTTGATTTTGGTACGTTGGCCGCCGAGAGTGCCTGGAACCCAGAGTCTCTTTTCGATACCTTTCTTCACGGACTATCTGAGGTGGTTAAAGATGAGCTAGCTGCTCGGGAATTACCGGTGGACCTCGACTCCCTCATCGCTCTCAATATTAGAGTTGATGGATGTCTAAGGGAACGCTGGAGTGAGAAAAGGTCTGGCCTCGGGCACACTCGTTCATTCGCTAGGGCTTGCTCACCTTCGAAGGAATCCGGAAGTTTCCCGAAGGCAGTTTTTCAGAGAGGATCCGAAGCCACCCCAGCCCCCTCGTGAATCATCTACGACGGGTGAGTTGGATACTCCTGAGCCAATGCAACTGGGAAGAGCTCGGTTATCGGTTAGGGAACGCTCACGAAGGTTGAGTTCTAACTGTTGTCTGTACTGTGTTTAGGCAGGACATTATATAGCTAACTGCCCTACAAGTACTCTGGTTAGCCAGACTGGGAGTTCCCTAATTCCCATCACCCGCACACCTTTGTTTGTGCTTTCTAATCTTAGTCTCTCCGAGTGCTCATTGACTCTGGGGCTGATGAAAGTTTTATGGATGCTACCATGGTTTCTGAATTGGGTATTCCCACTCAACCTCTCTCTGTCCCTATGGATGCAAGGGCACTGGATGGCAGTTATATTGGAAGAGTCACCCATAGCACTGTGCCCATACATATACGGGTACCAGGAAACCATAGTGAGACTATACAGCTCCTCCTCATCGATTCACCCCATGTTCCTGTGGTTTTCTTGGCTCCAGAAACACAATACGGTTATTGACTGGACCACGGCTCCATCCAGGGTTGGAGTCCTTTCAGTCATTCTCATTGCCTTAAACGGCACAGCCGTCCTTGAGACGTTCCCCTCAGGGCGTGAGCAAAGCCACGGGTGTCTCTGCCGTCCCCACTGAGTACCATGACCTCCTGGAGGTTTTCAGTAAGGCACAGGCTACTTCTCTTCCTCTGCACCGTCCTTATGATTGTGCCATTGATCTCTTCCCAGGCACCACACCACCTCGTGGTCATCTATATTCTCTATCTGGCCCGGAGACCAAGGCGATGGTCTCTGGCTACTGGAGGCATCCGTCCATCTGCATCTCCTGCCGGCGCAGGTTTTTTCTTTTTGGAGAAGAAGGACAAGACCCTGAGTCTGTGCATTGACTACCGGGGTCTTAATGATAAGATGATAAGTTAACTCGGACACCAGCCAGCCTCAGCTTGGTCAATACATGCCAGTCTGCACAGCGCGATATCAACCCAGAGAATATCGGACTGCTTTTTCTCTACCAAATCTCCAGATTACTACCGCAAGCTCTGGACCTTTACACCGGATCAGATAGCTAGCTGCAATCTGAGTGGCTACTCCTGGCTAACGTCTCTGTCCCGAAGCAAGCAACAGTTAGCCTTGAGCTAGCCTCGAGCTAGGCCAATCTCCCGGCTAGCCGAAGAGGTCCTCCGGCTAATTTTTGTGCTACAATACATATTTTGCCAATTGGCCTGGACCTTTTTTTGCCGGCACAGAGCCCTGCCAATCCATCACAACTGGTCTAAATCAGCTACAAGCTAATTTAGCCATTTTTTGCCGCTGCTAGCAGCTTTTACCTTCTGCACAGACACCAGCCCTGTTATTAGCCTGGATATTACTCACCAATTTACCAGCATCGGACTGTCTCTCGACAACAACGCCGGATTCCTGCCGTAATCCCTGAGCCACTACTTCTGATCCTCACAGCTAGCTTGCAGCTAGCGCAGCTAGCGCCACTGCCACGAAGCTAGCACCAGTTAGCAAACACAATTCTACAATTCACAACCTCTCTTTCGCCATCGCCATCCGGCTTGGATTCTCTGTCGACACGACCACGTCTGAGCAGACCCCCTCCGTCTGAGCAGACCACCCCCCGGGCTACTAACTTTAAACGCCGCGTGCTAGCTTAGTGGAGGCCTCCCTGCTCCATCTACGGCTGCCCCCTGGACACTATGATCACTTGGTTACATAGCTGATGCCTGCTTGACTGTCCATTAATTCACGGTACTCCATTCTGTTTATTTGTGTTTTATCTGTCGGCTCTGTGCTTTAACTCAGGATCTGTGTGTAGTTAATCCGACCCTCTCTGCCTAGTCGTCGCCATTTTTACCTGTTGTTGCTGTGTTAGACTAGCACCCTGTTATTGCTGCTGTTATCTTACCTGTTGTTTTAGCTAGCTCTCCCAATCAAGACCTGCAATCACTTTATGCCTTATTGTATGTCTCTCTCAAATATCAATATGCCTTGCATACTGTTGTTCAGGCTAGTTATCATTATCATTGTTTTGGTTTGCAATGGACCCCGTAGTTCCACTCTCCGTACCTCTGATACCTCCTTTGTCCCACCCCCCACACATGCGGTGACCTCACCCATTGAGACCAGCATGTCCAGAGATACAACCTCTCTTATCATCACCCAGTGCCTGGGCTTGCCTCCGCTGTACCCGTGCCCCACCATACCCCTGTCTGCACATTATGCCCAGAATCTATTCTACCACGCCCATAAATCTGCTCCTTTTATTCTTTGTCCCCAACGCTCTAGGCGACCAGTTTTGATAGCCTTTAGCCGCACCCTCATCCTACTACTCCTCTGTTCCTCGGGTGATGTGGAGGTAAACCCAGGCCCTGCATGTCCCCAGTCACCCTCATTTGTTGACTTCTGTGATCGAAAAAGCCTTGGCCTCATGCATGTCAACATCAGAAGCCTCCTCCCTAAGTTTGCCTTACTCACCGCTTTAGCACACTCTGCCAACCCTGATGTCCTTGCCGTGTCCGAATCCTGGCTTAGGAAGGCCACCAAAAATTCTGGGATTTCCATACCCAACTATAACACTTTCCGTCAAGATAGAACTGCCAAAGGGGGAGGAGTTGCAATCTACTGCAGAGATAGCCTGCAAAGTTCTGTCATACTTTCCAGGTCTATGCCCAAACAGTTCGAACTTCTAATTTTAAAAATTAATCTCTCCAGAAATAAGTCTCTCACTGTTGCCGCCTGCTACCGACCCCCCTCAGCTCCCAGCTGTGCCCTGGACACCATCTGTGAATTGATCGCTCCCCATCTAGCTTCAGAGTTTGTTCTGTTAGGTGACCTAAACTGGGATATGCTTAACACCCCGGCAGTCCTACAATCCAAGCTTGATGCCCTCAATCTCACACAAATCATCAAGGAACCCACCAGGTACAACCCTAAATCCGTAAACATGGGCACCCTAATAGACATTATCCTGACCAACCTGCCCTCCAAATACACCTCTGCTGTCTTCAATCAAGATCTCAGCGATCACTGCCTCATTGCCTGTATCCGCCACGGGTCCGCGGTCAAACGACCACCCCTCATCACTGTCAAACGCTCCCTAAAACACTTCTGCGAGCAGGCCTTTCTAATCGACCTGGCCCGGGTACCCTGGAAGGATATTGACCTCATCCCGTCAGTTGAGGATGCCTGGTCATTCTTTAAAAGTTACTTCCTCACCATATTAGACAAGCATGCTCCGTTCAAAAAATGCAGAACCAAGAACAGATATAGCCCTTGGTTCACTCCAGACCTGACTGCCCTCGACCAGCACAAAAACATCCTGTGGCGAACTGCAATAGCATCGAAGAGCCCCCGCGATATGCAACTGTTCAGGGAAGTCAGGAACCAATACACGCAGTCAGTCAGGAAAGCAAAGGCCAGCTTTTTCAAGCAGAAATTTGCATCCTGTAGCTCTAACTCCAAAAAGTTCTGGGATACTGTAAAGTCCGTGGAAAACAAGAGCACCTCCTCCCAGCTGCCCACTGCACTGAGGCTAGGTAACACGGTCACCACTGATAAGTCCGTGATAATCGAAAACTTCAACAAACATTTCTCAATGGCTGGCCATGCCTTCCTCCTGGCGACTCCAACCTTGGCCAACAGCCCCGCCCCCCCCGCTGCTACTCGCCCAAGCCTCCCCAGCTTCTCCTTTACCCATATCCAGATAGCAGATGTTCTGAAAGAGCTGGAAAACCTGGACCCATACAAATCAGCTGGGCTTGACAATCTGGACCCCCTATTTCTGAAACTGTCCGCCGCCATTGTCGCACCCCCTATTACCAGCCTGTTCAACCTCTCCTTCGTATCATCTGAGATCCCCAAGGATTGGAAAGCTGCCGCGGTCATCCCCCTCTTCAAAGGGGGAGACACCCTGGACCCAAACTGTTACAGACCTATATCCATCCTGCCCTGCCTATCTAAGGTCTTCGAAAGCCAAGTCAACAAACAGATCACTGACCATCTCGAATCCCACCGTACCTTCTCCGCTGTGCAATCCGGTTTCCGAGCCGGTCACGGGTGCACCTCAGCCACGCTCAAGGTACTAAACGATATCATAACCGCCATCGATAAAAGACATTACTGTGCAGCCGTCTTCATCGACCTGGCCAAGGCTTTCGACTCTGTCAATCACCATATTCTTATCGGCAGACTCAGTAGCCTCGGTTTTTCTAATGACTGCCTTGCCTGGTTCACCAACTACTTTGCAGACAGAGTTCAGTGTGTCAAATCGGAGGGCATGTTGTCCGGTCCTCTGGCAGTCTCTATGGGGGTACCACAGGGTTCAATTCTCGGGCCGACTCTTTTCTCTGTATACATCAATGATGTTGCTCTTGCTGCGGGCGATTCCCTGATCCACCTCTACGCAGACGACACCATTCTATATACTTCCGGCCCTTCCTTGGACACTGTGCTATCTAACCTCCAAACGAGCTTCAATGCCATACAACACTCCTTCCGTGGCCTCCAACTGCTCTTAAACGCTAGTAAAACCAAATGCATGCTTTTCAACCGTTCGCTGCCTGCACCCGCACGCCCGACTAGCATCACCACCCTGGACGGTTCCGACCTAGAATATGTGGACATCTATAAGTACCTAGGTGTCTGGCTAGACTGCAAACTCTCCTTCCAGACTCATATCAAACATCTCCAATCCAAAATCAAATCAAGAATCGGCTTTCTATTCCGCAACAAAGCCTCCTTCACTCACGCCGCCAAACTTACCCTAGTAAAACTGACTATCCTACCGATCCTCGACTTCGGCGATGTCATCTACAAAATAGCTTCCAATACTCTACTCAGCAAACTGGATGCAGTTTATCACAGTGCCATTCGTTTTGTTACTAAAGCACCTTATACGACCCACCACTGCGACCTGTATGCCCTAGTCGGCTGGCCCTCGCTACATGTTCGTCGTCAGACCCACTGGCTCCAGGTCATCTACAAGGCTATGCTAGGTAAAGTGCCGCCTTATCTCAGTTCACTGGTCACGATGGCTACACCCACCCGCAGCACGCGCTCCAGCAGGTGTATCTCACTGATCATCCCTAAAGCCAAAACCTCATTTGGACGCCTTTCCTTCCAGTTCTCTGCTGCCTGCGACTGGAACGAATTGCAAAAATCTCTGAAGTTGGAGACTTTTATCTCCCTCAACAACTTTAAAAATCTGCTATCCGAGCAGCTAACCGATCGCTGCAGCTGTACATAGTCCATCTGTAAACTACCCACCCAATTTACCTACCTCACCCCCCATACTGCTTTTATTTATTTACTTTTCTGCTCTTTTGCACACCAGTATCTCTTCTTGCACATGATCATCTGATGATTTATCACTCCAGTGTTAATCTGCTAAATTGTAATTATTCGATTTATTGCCTACCTCATGCCTTTTGCACACATTGTATATAGATTCTCTTTTTTTTCTACCATGTTATTGACTTGTTTATTGTTTACTCCATGTGTAACTCTGTGTTGTCTGTTCACACTGCTATGCTTTATCTTGGCCAGGTCGCAGTTGCAAATGAGAACTTGTTCTCAACTAGCCTACCTGGTTAAATAAAGGTGAAATAAAAAAATAAAATAAAAAATATAACAATCAAGAACCGTTATCCCCTACCACTCCTCTCCTCGACCATCGAACCTCTCCAGGGAGCCACCATTTTCCCCAAACTGGAACTTCGGAATGCCTACCACCTGGTTCGGATACGCGAAGGAGATGAGTGGAAGACAGCCTTTAATATAGCCAGTGGACATTATGAGTACCAGGTCATGCCGTTTGGACTCGCCAACGCCCCGGCTATTTTTCAAGCTCTGGAAAACGATGTGCTTCGGGACATGCTAAACCGTTTTGTGTTCGTTTACCTGGACGACATCCTGTTTTTATCCCGGTCTGCCCAAGAACACGTTCTTCATGTCAGACAAGTCCTCCAGTGTCTCCTGGAGAACCAATTGTTTGTGAAGGCCGAGAAATGTGAGTTTCACCGCTCAACAACCTCCTTTCTGGGATATGTCATCGCTGATGGAAATGTCCAAATGGATCAGGAAAAATTTAAAGCGGTGGTGGAGTGGCCTCAGCCTATGTCCAGGGTGCAGTTGCAACGTTTCCTGGGGGTCGCTAGTTTCTACCGCCGTTTCATTCGGGGCTACAGCACTCTGGCGGCCCCCCACTCGGCACTCACCTCTCCCAAAGTACTGTTCACATGGTCTCCAGCGGTTGACAAAGCCTTCGTGGACCTGAAACATCGGTATACCACAGCACCCATCCTCGTCCATCCGGATCTATCCCATCAATTTGTGGTAGAGGTTGATGCTTCTGATGTTGGAGTGGGGGCCATCCTGTCCCAGCGATCTGCACAGGACCAGAAGCTCCATCTTTGTGCCTTCCTGTCTCATCATCTCAGTCCGGCAGAGAGTAACTATGACGTTGGCAGCAGAGAACTCCTGGCTGTCAAGTTGATGCTGGAGGAGTGGATGAATTGGCTGGAAGGAGCAGAACAGCCCTTTGTGGTCTGGACCGACCTTACAAATTTGGAGTATCACCGTACAGCCAAGCGCCTTAACTCCAGGCAGGCCCGGTGGGCTTTATTGTTCACCAGATTCAACTTCACCATTTACTACCGCACAGGGTTCAAAAATGTGAAGCCGGACACCCTCTTCCGCATATACAGTTCCTCTACCACACCATCGTTCTCCAAAACCATTCTCCCTACCTCATGCCTTGCTGCTTCAGTGGATTGGGGTATTGAAACCTTGGGTCGCAAGGCCCAATGTTCCCAGCCTGAACCTGAAGGGGGCCTGGCTAACCGATTATTTGTTCCTAACTCAGTCCAATCCCAGGTCCTGGAATGGGCTCATTCCTCAAGGCTTACCTGTTATCCAGGTTCCCGTCGTACCCTAGCCTTCATCCGACAACGTTTCTGGTGGCCCACAATGGTTCCTGACGTCTCTGCCTTCGCCACCGAGTGCACATCTTGTGCTCAGAACAAGACTTCACGGCAAGCTCCTTCTGGCCTCCTTCAGCCACTACCTGTCCCTCATCGTCCCTGGTCCCATATCTCTCTGGACTTTGTCACTGGGCTCCCTCCGTCTGATGGCAACACTGTCATTGGGCATGGCTTTACACTCAGGACCTGCCCCTTCGGGTGGAGTCCCGCAAACTGATCCCCTGTTTCACTGGTCCTTTTCCCATCTCTGGAGTCCTTAGTTCCACTGCTGTCCATCTTGTGTTACCCAGTACCCTCCGTATTCACCCTACCTTCCATGTGTCTAGGATTAAACCCGTGTCTCACAGTCCTTTGTCTTGTTTTTCTAGGCCCATCCCTCCCCCCGGGTCATCGATGACCAGCCAGAATATACGGTGAGATGCCCCTTGAGGGTTCGACCACAGGGTAGGGGCTTCCAGTACCTGGTTGACTGGGTGGGTTATGGCCCGGAGGAGACGTGCTGGGCCCCTGCTAAAGACATCCTGGACCCGACCCTCATTGCCGATTTTCACCACCGACACCCCGGTCAGCCAGGTATGCGCCCAGGTAGGACGCCCCTGTCACACCCTGACCTCGAGCCTGCCTGCCACTCTGTACCTCCTGGACTCTGATCTGGTTTTGCCCTTTTGACTGTCCACGACCGTTCTCTTGCCTACCCCTTTTTGGATCAATAAACATTGACATAATAATCAAGACTCCAACCATCTGCCTCCTGTGTCTGCATCTGGGTCTCACCTTGTGCCCTGTGTTACGTACGCCTCTTGGAGAAGGGAACGCAACACCCTGCTACACTCAACTCCCCGTGGAGTGAAAGAGGCATGTGATTGTAGGTGCGGGTAAGGATGACAGAGGCAGAGAATATTACCGTTTACAGGGAATTTATTTCCTTAACACGGTAAATGTGGGGAAAAGGGGCTGGACGGAACCAAAGCAAAGAAAGTTAAAGTTAAAGAGAGGCCCTGCGCATAAGGCGCTGGTTCTGATTGTACATTTGCTTCAAAAACACCAAAGGATTATGGTCCGTGAAGACCAGTACAGGCAAGGCACTGGAGCCCAGATATACCTAAAAAAAACTGTAAGGCTAGCAATAAAGCCAGCGTCTCTTGTTCAATGGTGGAGTAACTTGATTGACACGAGTTGAACTTACAGGAGAAGAAACGGACGGGCCGATCCACTCCCTCTTCAACTTCCTGCAAGAGAACCGCACCCACCCCCACTACCTCCAACTTAAAACGTTTGTCAAAGTTGGGGCGGCAAGTACTGGGCACTACAAAGTAGCGCTTTGGCGGACTCAAAAGCATAGTTACAGTCCTGGTACCACTTAAATGGTACTTTAGGACTAAGTAGAGATGTAAGGGGAGCTACTACCACTGAAAAATTATTATAGAACGTACGATAGTACCCTACCATCCCCAGGAATCTGCAACATCGAGAGCATCCTGACTGGTTGTATCACTGCCTGGTACGGCAATTGCTCGGTCTCTGACCGCAAGGCACTACAGAGGGTAGTGCATTCGGCCCAGTACATCACTGGGGCTAAGATGCCTGCCATCCAGGACCTCTACACCAGGCGGTGTCAGAGGAAGGCCCTAAAAATTGTCAAAGACCCCAGCCACCCCAGTCATAGACTGTTCTCTCTACTACCTTATGGCAAGCGGTACCGGAGTGCCAAGTCTAGGACAAAAAGGCTTCTCAACAGTTTTTACCCCCAAGCCATAAGACTCCTGAACAGGTAATCAAATGGCTACCAAGACTATTTGCATTGTGTGCCCCCCCAACCCCTCTTTTTACACTGCTGCTACTCTCTGTTTATCATATATGCATAGTCACTTTAACTATACATTGATGTACATACTAACTCAATTAGGCCAACCAACCAAATACCTTTTTTGCACTATTGGTTAGAGCCTGTAAGTAAGCATTTCACTGTAAGGTCTACTACACCTGTTGTATTCTGCGCATGTGACAAATAAACTTTGATTTGATTTGAAGCAAACAGCCAAGATAACGCAGGAGTGGCTTCGGGACAAGTGAATATCCTTGAGTGGCCCAGCCAGAGCCCGGATTGAACATCTCTAGTGAAACATGAAAATAGCTGTGCAGCAACACTCCCCATTCAACCTGACAGAGCTTGAGAGGATCTGCAAAGAAGAAAGGGAGAAACTCCTCAAATACATGTGTGCCAAGCTTGTGGCGTCATACCCAAGAAGACTTGATGCTGTAATCGCTGCCAAACATGCTTCAAAAAAGTACTGAGTAAAGAGTCTGAATTTACTTATGTAAATGTGATGTATTTTTTATTGATATTTTTTATACATTTTCAAAAATGTCTAAAAGCCTGTTTTTGCTTTGTCATTATGGGGTTGATGAGGGGGAAAAACATCTTAATCCCATTTCAGAATAAGACCGTAATATAAGAAAATGTGGAAAAAGTCAAAGGGTCTGAATACTTTCCAAATGCACTGCATTTCGTATTAGTTGTTGACACTGCCGTGGATTATATTGCCCAACCATTCTGGCGTCACTTTGTGTGTTTGACAAGACAAATGTCATGTGAGACACACGCACACACACACACACAAACACACACACTAACTGGTCCATCCACTGGAAAATGCCCAGTCCATCTCCTAGCTGCATTGTCTGAACTTCACTGTTGTGTTATTTGGTAGATCCTCCTCACAACCCCCTAACTAAGCTATAATTACTGTATTTAACTGTCATTAGAGTAGAAGAATAGACATGGTAAATTGAGTGGTTCAAGGTGTCCTTGTTGCTAACAATAGACAGAGACATTAGATTCCACAGACCAGACAGACAGAGAGGGCATACTATAAGTTTAGAGAACTTGAATTAAACTTTTTTTTATTTTTATGATATGGTTTCTTATGTTATTACATCATCAAACATGACTCATTGCTCAACATCACTTCGTTCTCCAAAACGTATCATAAGATCATATCAACAGCTTATCTGAAGTGAACTGGAATGTCACATCAGTAGCGTGCATTACCTACCTAAGATATGCATTGTGTCTCTCATTTGTCATTTCCTATAAACAGGTGATTCACTCACTTGACAATCTGATGTGAGTGAAAGTGAGTAGTTGTGCATGTGTTGTAATATAAAGAAAGTTAAGTTATTTCAACGCTATTAAGAACGGAAGGACACTGTTACAGACAACAGAGGCAATCACAGCAAGTGTCAGTAATTCACTGTAAGTAGCGTTAAGAAATCCTTCCACACCCATACTGTACAATTCCAGTTCTATTTCAGCTGGCATTGCAATATGGTACTGTGGTGACTATTAATCTGCTATTGTGACATCCACGTACTGAACAGTAGTCGCGTACACTCACATGTGATACAGCACGTACATGCTTACAAACAAACTAATGTGCACACAAAAATGTGGACTTTTAATCTGCTGTTGCACCATAAATTGTGTTATGTGTACAAACTCACTGATACATACATACACATTATCATAGTGTACACACACTTAACAGAGACCACGCACAAACACTGAGTGGACAAAACATTATGAACACCTGCTCTTTCCATGACGTAGACTGACCAGGTCAATCCAGGTTAAAGCTATGATTCCTTATTGATGTCGCTTGTTAAATCCACTTCAATCATTGTAGATGAAGGAGAGGAGACAGGTTAAAGAAGGATTTTTAAGCCTTGAGACAATTTAGACATTGATTGTTTAAGTGTGCTATTCAGAGGGTGAATGGGCAAGACTATAGATTTAAGTGCCTTTAAGCGGGGTATGGTAGTAGGTGCCAGGCACACCGGTTTGAGTGTGTCAAGAACTGCAAGGCTGGGTTTTTCCCTCTCAACAGTTTCCTTTGTGTATCAAGAATGGTCCGCCACCTAAAGGACATCCAGCCAACTTGACACATCTGTGGGCAGCATTGGAGTCAACATGTTGAATACTTTTGAAAACCTTGTAGAGTCTGAGGGCAAATAGGGGGTGCAACTCAATATTAAGAAGGTGATCCTAATGTGTTGTGTGTATATGCAGGCAAACACCAACAACATCGCATGCCCACTTCCACTTCCATACCATGGCATGCTCTGACCAAGTACAGTTGATGTCGGAAGTTTACATACAGTTAGGTTGGAGTCATTAAAACTCGTTTTTCAACCACTCCACAAATGTCTTGTTAACAAACTATAGTTTTGGCAGGTCGATTAGGGCATCTACTTTGTGCATGACACAAGTCATTTTTCCAACAATTGTTTACAGACAGATTATTTAACTTATAATTCACTGTATCACAATTCCAGTGGGTCAGAAGTTTACATACACTAAGTTGACTGTGCCTTTTAACAGCTTGGAAAATTCCAGAAAATGATGTCATGGATTTAGAAGCTTCTGATAGGCTAATTGACATCATTTGAGTCAATTGGAGGTGTACCTGTGGATGTATTTCAAGGCCAACCTTCAAACTCAGTGCCTCTTTGCTTGACATCATGGGAGAATCAAAAGAAATCAGCCAAGACCTCAGATAATAAATTGTAGACCTCCACAAGTCTGGTTCATCCTTGGGAGCAATTTCCAAACGCCTGAAGGTACCACGTTCATCTGTACAAACAATAGTACGCAAGTATAAACACCATGGGACCACGCAGCCGTCATACCACTCAGGTAGGAGACGCGTTCTGTCTCCTAGAGATGAACGTACTTTGGTGCGAAAAGTGCAAATCAATCCCAGAACAACAGCAAAGGACCTTGTGAAGATGCTGGAGGAAACAGGTACAAAAGTATCTATATCCACAGTAAAACGAGTCCTATATCAACATAACCTGAAAGGCCGTTCAGCAAGGAAGAAGCCACTGCTCCGAAACCGCCATAAAAATTCCAGACTATGGTTTGCAACTGCACATTGGGACAAAGATCGTACTTTTTGGAGAAATGTCCTCTGGTCAGATGAAACAAAAATAGAACTGTTTGGCCATAATGACCTTCGTTATGTTTGGAGGAAAAAGTGGGACGCTTGCAAGCTGAAGAACACCATCCCAACCGTGAAGAACGGGGGTGGCAGCATCATGTTGTCAGGGTGCCCTGCTGCAGGAGGGACTGGTGCACTTCACAAAATAGATGGCATCATGAGGCAGGAATATTATGTGGATATATTGAACCAGCATCTCAAGACATCAGTCAGCTTGGTTGCAAATAGGTCTTCCAAATGGACAATGACCCCAAGCATACTTCCAAAGTTGTGGCAAAATGGCTTAAGCACAACAAAGTAAAGGTATTGAAGTTGTCACGAACGTCGTCAGGGAAATGACCGGACCAAGGTGCAGCGTGGTAAGCGTACATTTTCTTTTAATGTTATAAATGTCGCCAACAAAACAAGAAACAACAAAAACGAATGTGAAGCTTACTAGGGCTATACAGGCCACTAACAAAGTCAACTACCCACAACTAAGGTGGAAAAACAAGCTGCCTAAGTATGTTTCCCAATCAGAGACAATGATAGACAGCTGTCCCTGATTGAGAACCATACCCGGCCAAAACATAGAAACAGAAAACATAGAAATAAAGAAACGAGAATGCCCACCCTAGTCACACCCTGGCCTAACCAAAATAGAGAATAAAAGCCTCTCTATGGCCAGGGCATGACAGAAGTGGCCATAACAAAGCTCTGACCTTAGTCGTATAGAAAATTTGTGGTCAGAACTGAAATAGTGTGTGCTAGCAAGGAGGCCTACAAACCTGACTCAGTTACACCAGCTATGTCAGGAGGAATGGCCAAAATTCACCCAACTTATTGTGGGAAGCTTGTGGATGGCTACCCGAAACATTTGACCCAAGTTAAATAATTTAAAGGCAATGCTACCAAATGCTAATTGAGTGTATGTAAACTTCTGACCCACAGGGAATGTGATGAAAGAAATAAAAGCTGAAATAAATCATTCTCTCTACTATTATTCTGACATTTCACATTCTTAAAATAAAGTGGGGATCCTAACTGACCTAAGACAGCAAACTTTTACTAGGATTAAATGTCAGGAATTGTGAAAAACTGAGTTTAAATGTGTTTGGATAAGGTGTACGTAAACCTCCGACTTCAACTGTATATTAGACGTGATGGTATGACTGTGTGTGATAGTATGACTGACATAGCGTGATGGTATGACAGAGCTGTGATGTAATGTCTATGAGGTAAGGAGCCCTACATGGGAAGGTAAGGTCAAATAGGAGGGAACCACTGCACAAAAGCAGTCCATACAATAGGAGCCCCAAGACTAGTTCAAATACCAACCTGAGAGGGTTGGGTTTGTAAAATCAATATGGTGGGAGCCGTGCTCTCACGTACTCCAATTATTTACCAGCGATGGAAGTTTGGAAGGAATAATTAATTTAGGGCCACAATGGACTTGAACAAAGTGGAACATTTATACAGTAGCAGTAAAAGTGGCATACATATTTACGATGCAGGGCATGACAGATTTCACACACACACACACACCTCAAGCATGATCTTAATTGCAAGGGTAAAATCAACTCTGCACGCATGCACACACACACACACTCTCTGACAACACACAACTTTAGCTTGTATACAGTATGTAAAGTCAAATCATATTTACTGTCCATCTCTTTTGAGAAAACAGACCATTTCCCCACATCCGTGTGACTAAGGAGGAGTGTGTTTTCCTTTCAGATGTCAGCAAACAGAATGACAGCATGAGGTTGTTCAAACCTGTCTATCTGCTTTGAGTGGGTACAGTGTCATTCTTATCCAAAATAACTAATATAGAGTAGCTTTCCTAGACAGTCCTAAATTGGTGTTTGAGATTGTGAGTATTTCAGCCAATAAGTGGTTAAACTAGTGAAAATTCTGATGGACAGAAAAACAGGAGACTTAAGAGCACTGTTAAAAACAGGTTGCCCAAGGCATTCTGAAGAATTTAAAGCGCAATCAGCAGTAGAAACAATAACAAACCCCACTCCCGCCCCTGGTTCCGTAAAAAGCAGAGGGATGGGGCTGGAGAAATGTAACCACTCTCAAATTCATAAACAGAGCTATGGATGCAAGGTCTGACCATCCATGATATCAACATTATAGCTTGAACCGTGTTTTGAAGCTATATGGTGTTTGTTTAGATTTTCTTTGTTTAGAAACATTGGAGTAAAATAAGCTTATATGTTGGGTTCTGATGGGGCACAACAGTTGAACTAAGCTCATGAGGCATTTCTAAGTTATATTCTTCATGAATCAATTGGTAAATATATTCAATTTATAAGTCCAAAAATTGATTGTGCCTTTAATCCTCCTGTTGTGTTAGTTTCTTGTTAATTAATTTTGTGTTCCCGGTCCAAAATGACCGCCCCATTATAGCTGATTATAAATCCATAATAATACATATATTATCACCTAATGTTGTGTTAGATCTTTTTATCAACTCAAGTTCTTGTGAACATTACAAGTTTTGAACTTCTATTTGCTATTTATGGCCTGTAGGCCTCATTGACCTGAGCTCATACAACTTGTTTTTGAGTAAAAAAAGCAGTATGTATGGATTATTTTGACAATAACAAATACTCAGATGAAACAAATTGTGCTATTTATCACAGACTACTTTGTGTCAAAGTGTAACAAGGACTCGCTCCTCCTCACCAGTGTCATGATCAAAGATGATCAAGGGCCTCACATAAAGTATATTGTTTGGTCATTGTGCTGGCACAGAATGAATTGTGAGCAAGGCCCCAAAAAAACTTTATATACCAGAGCTGCAAGAAAAGTTCTATATATTATTGACACAGTGTTGCGATTGTTTGTGAGAATGCCAACAGGTGTGGTTCCCGTGGGGGAAAGATTCTATTGGGGAAAGGTTTCCGTGGGAGATGCCATGGAAGCCAAGAAGGGGAGTGATGAGTGTGTGTGTGTGTGTGTGTGTGTGTGTGTGTGTGTGTGTGTGTGTGTGTGTGTGTGTGTGTGTGTGTGTGTGTGTGTGTGTGTGTGTGTGTGTGTGTGTGTGTGTGTGTGTGTGTGTGTGTGTGTGTGTGCACTCAAACACACATGCATGTGGGGGTCTGGGAGAGGAAGTGTGTCCATCTGATGAATAGGCATGTGCCTGAACTCAATTTTATACACAAATTGTAGTCTCACCCATTCATTTCTAATGACCGGTCCTTTTTGACCGGTGTTGTGCCGAAAAGATCCCCCCTGCCAGAATCCCCTCCCCCTTCGTGTGAACGCACACACACTCAATTCTTCATTGCTGCGACTTGCTTGCTAGTTGAGATTTCTGATCACGTTAGGCTGCGTTTCATTACATTTTTTATGTCGGTTTGATCGCGAGGGAGGCACTAGTAATGTCTGCAGTTTTCGGGTTTGGCTATTTGTTTCAAGTGTATTAGTCTATTAATGAATCTCTTTGCCAAAATTCATCATCTGTCCCATGTCTTCTTCGACTAGAAGATGTTCTGAAATGTTTATTGCTTGCCTACATTTTACTCCCTCCTCTATGTTTAATACAACACTCATACATTAATTATTCATTTCGGTTGCCTATTCTGATGTGAAGTTTGTTCTATAGAAAGTATTTGACTCTGATGTGTGCCACAGAAAGTATTTGACTCTAGCCACAAAATTAAGGAAATTAGAAGGTTTACATACACTAAGTTGACTGTGCCTTTAAACAGCTTGGAAAATTCCAGAAAATTATGTCATTGCTTTAGAAGCTTCTGATAGGCTAATTGACATCATTTGAGTCAATTGGAGGTGTACCTGTGGATGTATTTCAAGGCCTACCTTCAAACTCAGTGTCTCTTTGCTTGACATCATGGGAAAATCCAAAGAAATCAGCCAAGACCTCAGAAAAAAATTGTAGACCTCCACAAGTCTGGTTCATCCTTGGGAGCAATTTCCAAACGCCTGAAGGTACCACGTTCATCTGTACGAACAATAGTACACAAGTATAAACACCATGGGACCACGCAGCCGTCATACCGCTCAGGTAGGAGACGCGTTCTGTCTCCTAGAGATGAATGTACTTTGGTGCGAAAAGTGCAAATCAATCACAGAACAACAGCAAAAGACCTTGTGAAGATGCTGGAGACAACAGGTACAAAAGTATCTATATCCACAGTAAAACGAGTTCCATATCGACATAACCTGAAAGGCGGCTCGGCAAGGAAGAAGCCACTGCTCCAAAACTGCCATAAAAAGCCAGACTACGGTTTGCAACTGCACATGGGGACAAAGATCGTTCTTTTTGGAGAAATGTCCTCAGGTCTGATGAAACAAAAATAGAACTGTTTAGCCATAATGACCATCTTTATGCTTGGAGGAAAAAGGGGGAGGCTTGCAAGATGAAGAACACAATCCCAACTGTGAAGCACGGGGGTGGCAGCATCATGTTGTGGGGGTGCTTTGCTGCAGGAGGGACTAGTGCACTTCACAAAATAAATGGCATCATGAGGAACGGAAATTATGTGGATATATTGAAGCAACATCTCAAGACATCAGTCAGGAAGTTAAAGCTTGGTCGCAAATGGGTCTTCCAAATGGACAATGACCCCAAGCATACTTCCAAAGTTGTGGCAAAGTGGCTTAAGGACAACAAAGTCAAGCTATAGGAGGGGCCATCACAAAGCCCTAACCTCAATTCTATAGAAAATGTGTGGGCAGAACTACAAACCTGACTCAGTTACACCAGCTCTGTCAGGAGGAATGGGCCAAAATTCACCCAACTTATTATGGGAAGCTTGTGGAAGGCTACCCGAAACGGTTGACCCAAGTTAAACTATTTAAATGCAATGCTACCAAATACTAACTGAGTGTATGTAAACTTCTGACCCACTGGGAATGTGATGGAATAAATAAAAGCTGAAATAAATCACTCTCTACTATTATTCTGACGATTCACATTCTTAAAATACAGTGGTGATCCTAACTGACCTAAAACATGGAATTTTTACTTGGATTAAATGTCAGGAATTGTGAACATTTTTGTTTAAATGTGTTTGGCTAAGGTGTACGTAAACTTCCGACTTTTATTTAACTGTATTTAATCTGTAGCCTAGTAAACTGCACGGTTTCCCGAGTCATAATGTCAGGTCCACGCACCATAACATCGCGTGACTCCAACTTTACTTCGATATGATGGTTATTGAAAGATTAGTGGAATCTGTGTGGGTAGCTGGACAGGTAGGATGACTGACAGTGAAGGTGAACAGGTGGTCACGTGTCAGGTGACAGAAGAATGGATGAGACTGAGGCAGGAATTCCTTTAACCATAAAGTGGTATATTTACTGAGTAGTGTGGATTCATGGACGCACAGAACTTCTCAAGCAGATGGAGTTAAGGAAGAGAAAGTAGCGAGATGAAGCGATGTCGTTTTCCTCCTTTTATGTGGATGAGATCTGTTGGTCATTGCCACCTGACCTAATTAAAGCGCCCTGGCCCAGCTGAGTAAGTCGCCATGAATTAAAGGATTATTCCACCAACTCCATGGGCCTTTTCTACAGTTATTATATCAATATTTGCGCAGGAAGGCGTTTCCACCACCATTTCTCGCCTCATTAATTTGACCGATACAAAAATATCACACCATGTCGAACGAACAAATGATCTGTCAGCATTTATAGAATTGTACCGTAACTACCTGTTTCCATTACAGCTGTACTGACTTTACTCACATAAAAACTGTGGATAGAAACATGGTTAGTGTCACAGAAGAGGAATGTGTTGTCTCTTCATTGTTTTGTTCAAACAGAATGCCAGCCTGATGTATATCAATCCTGTCTAGCTGTTTGGAGTGGGGTACAGTATGGGTACAGTCATCATGGCTCATAGTAGTTTATGTTTGAGATTATGTGGGTGTTCTGAGGTACAGAAAAAACAGGGGTACTTTAGACCTCGTACTTTAGAACATATAGGGACTTATATACAGATTGTCCAAGAAATTCTGAAGAATTTAATGAAGATAATTTAAAGAGTGCCAATTAATGTGTAGCTTTCTGGCTATGGGGAGTAAATCACTTTTTGTATTTCTTTTACTGTTGTTTCAGTCCGTTATGAACTCTATTCACCAGGACCTGTCCCCGACTCACCTATACAGTATTTCATCTCACCATCCTCACGTTGCACTCATCTATCACCCCAGAAGACTTTATTTTACTGTAATATGATAACTATTACAAAAGCATACCTGTCATTCTATCCACCCGTCCCTTCCTCTAACTATCAGTTTCGTTTCATCAAGACAGGTGCCCTGCAGCCATTGGACCTCGCCCAAGGCCATGGTTTCTCGTAAAAGCAAAACGTTTTGCCTCAAACGTGTCATTGACAATGGTAATCCGTCTGAGATTCTGTTGACTGTACACTTGTTGACTAGGGGACCGTTTATGTTTGTTTGTGTCTTTCTGATCATTCCATGTAGTCCTACAACCATTTAATTACTATGTGTGTCTCTCTGTCTGTCTGACTTCCATATAGCATATGTATTAGTCTATACCGGAGATCTATGCATGAGTATGCCTGTGCACCAAGCTTTCTTTCTTTTTAAAATGTACTGCCATTCTATGTGTTCTGATTCTATAGAAAATGTATTCTGAGGTTTATAGATGGGTTGGTTGTAGACACGTGCTACGGGACAAAACAGACAGAGTTGACATCAGTCAAAACACCTCAACACAAGACATGGTATCAAGAACAAGATAAAACTAGCTGAAATGGTCCACCTACGATTCCCCAGGCAGCTTTTTGCCATAGCTGCTAGCTATTTGGCCATTCAGAATGACAATAACGCACATGGGACTTCTGCTCCATTGAATCGCGTTCATCGTTTTCATGATAACCCGTCTATTACTAAGTCCCTAAACCTAACCCTAACTTTGCTTATTATCCACAAGCCGACTCAATCCTAACCCTAGCCATTGCCCTTACCCTAGCTTCATGTCCACATCCCAGTTCAACCCTGACCCTATAGCCTCAACCCTAACCCTAAACCCTAACCCTAGCTTCATGTCTACGTGCCAGTTCAACCCTAACCCTATAGCCTCAACCCTAACCCTAAACCCTAACCCTAGCTTCATGTCCACGTGCCAGTTCAACCTTAACCCTATAGCCTCAACCCTAACCCTAAACCCTAACCCTAGCCTCATGTCCACGTGCCAGTTCAACCCTGACCCTATAGCCTCAAACCTAACCCTAAACCCTAACCCTAGCTTCATGTCCACACCCCAGCTCAGGAAGTTCCCAAAGTAAGTTTGCTGATTACATTTTTATGTTGACATTACAGTCTTAAACGGCATTTGAAGTATTGTTTGGTTGCCCGAAGATTGTGATCACTTGCCCAAAAATGGAAATGAGCTATTTATACGCAGAAGTGTCATTTATTGCCTGCCTTTCACCTACACATACACTCTTAGAAAAAAAGCTGCTATCTAAAACCTAAAAGAGTTCTTCGGCCGTCCCCATAGGAGAACCCTTTGTAGAATCCCTTTCCACAAACTTGAAACTTTCCCTTAAACAATGGTAGGAACCAGAAAGATCAGTGTTAGGTTACTTAAATTCTTTGCAGATGGGTTGTTTTCATAAAAAAATCACCGGCCCAATGGCAGAGCAGGCTCAACTTGCACTATTGCTCAGTTCACTTGCCCCAGGCAATAGGGCAACCCTAAAGCGGCAATCAGCGGTAGAAACAATAACAAAGTGATCTACCTGCCCGGGAAAAGCTGAGGGACGGGACTGGAGAAATGTAACCACTTTCAAATTTGTGGGAATTCTGCAAATGTTTATTATTGTTTTTCACTGATCTTAAAGAGCCACTGAACATGCCAATGGGCAGGTGTGTTTTTCTGTTGCTCATTAGAAAAATTAGATTTCAGTCTTGGAGGTGCGTTTACTGACCAACTCAGCGTTTGGTTAATGATGTTTTTATCCAATGAGACACTGAAGCTGATCTTATTAAAGAGCCACTGAACACGGCAATTATCAGTTGTGTTTTTTTTTTCAATTGTGAAGTGCTGTCTTGTGAAAACCGACGGAGCTGCTGGGCAGGTCTGAGTCACTTTCTGTGCTATTGAATAGAGAGCAAACACCGCAGCTATTCACCCCATCTTTGTGGACAAATGAACATCATCAAATAAAACACAACTTTCAACTACTCGGTGTGACGCACGGATGTTCCAAACTCCATTTTACATGAGACTGACTTTATGACCAAAATTATCCTATTTACACTTTGTAGTCAATTTTGAAACTATAACAATTGTTTATGACTGATATCGATGCCCCAGAGTCCGTTTTCAAAGGGATTTGTTGCTTTTCAAAGGCAGTCGGTCTTTATCTTTCTTGGCACATAATGTTTCCTCCATCGGTATCTATGACCGAAAAAATCCTATATTTCTCGGAAACTTAGCTTTTAACAAGGACAAGGATAATAAACATCCAGCTGGTTTTTCAATGCATAGGCAGGACAGAACGGCATTGTCAGGTAAGCTCAAGGGGGTGGTGGTCTCTTTGTTAACAGCAGCTGGCACACAATCTCTAATATTAAAAGAAAATTCCACCCCAAAACTACCTTTGGGTATTTGTTTAATTTGTCCATTGTTGACATAGTCCCACACTTTTTTTTCTTTTCAGCTATCAAGTTTTAAAGATATGTACCTTTCAAAATACAGAAATAATTTTGTATATTGAAAGTTACATATCTTGAAAACTTGATTGCTAACAAGGAAACATTTTGGGGACTATGTCAACAATGGACTAATGAAACAAATACTAAAATATAGTTTTGGGGTAGAGTTTTCCTTTCAGGAAGTCTCAAGGTTCTGCTCGCCTGAGTTAGAATACCTCATGATAAGCTGTAGACCATACTATTTACCAATAGTTTACATTTAGATTTTTCGTAGCTGTCTATTTACCACCACAAACTGATGCTGGCACTAAGACAGCACTCAATGAGTTGTATAGGGCCATAAGCAAACAAGAACATTCTCATCCAGAGGTGGCGCTCCAAGTGGCAGGTGATTTTCATTCTGGAAAACTGAAATCTGTCGTACCTAATCATACCTCATTTCTACCAGCATGTCACCCGTGCAAATAGAGGTGATAAAACTCTCGCTCACCTTTACTCAACACACAGAGACACATACAATGCTCTCCCTCGCCCGCCATTTAGAAAATCTGACCATAACTCTTTCCTTCTGATTCCTGCTGACAAGCAAAAAACTCAAACAGGAAGTACCAGTGACGTGCTCAATATGGAAGAGGGCCGATGAAGCGGATGCTAATCTACAGGACTGTTTCGCTAGCAGACTGCAATATATTCCGGGACTCGGTTTTGCAATTCGCATACTGCCCCAACAGATCCACATATGACACAATCTCTATTGCATTCCACACTGCCCTTTCCCACTTGGAAAAAAGGAACACCTACGTGAGAATGCTGTTCATTGACTACAGCTCAGCGTTTAACACCACAGTGCCCTCCAAGCTCATCACTAAGCTAAGGACCCTGGGACTGAACACCTCCCTCTGCAACTGGATCGTGGACTTTGTGACATTACGCCCCCAGGTGGTGAGGGTAGGCAACAACACATCCGCCACTCTGACCCTCAACAGGGGGCTCCTTTAGGGGTGTGTGCTTAATCCCCTCCTGTAGTCCCTGTTCACCCACTACTGAGTGGCCGAGTGCAACTCCTGTACGGACTCAGGAGAGGTCGAAGGTCAAGAGCCATGCATCCTCCGAAACACGACCCAGCCAAGCCACACTGCTTCTTGACACACTGCTCGCTTAACCTGGAAGCCAGCCACACCAATGTGTCGGAGGAAACACCGTACACCTGGTGACCAAGTCAGCGTGCATTGCGCCTGGCCCGCCACAGGAGTCACTAGGACAACGCTGGGCCAATTGTGCGCCGCCTCATGGGGCTTCTGGTTGGCTGTGACACAGCCTGGGATCAAACCAGGATCTGTAGTGACGCAGATAGCACAGCGATGCAGTGCCTTAGACCGCTGCGCCACTTGGGAGGCCTCACATGGAAACTTTATGCATAAACTTTTTGACTCATCACATATGCTGCTGCTACTGTTTACTATCTGTCACTTTAATCCTAGTTATACTGTATGTACATAGCTACCTCAGTTACCTCGTACCCCTGCACATTGACTCTGTACTGGTACCCCTTGTATATATAGCCAAGTTATCGTTACTCATTGTGAATCTATTATTACTTTTATTATTATTTGTTATATTATATTTTTCTATTATTTCTCTATTTTCTTTCTCTCTGCATTGTGGGGAAGGGCCCGGAAGTAATCATTTCACTGTTAGTCCACACCTGTTGTTTACGAAGAATATGTTGAATCTTTTTTTTAAATGTTTAATTGCTCCAGGGTTGACAAAGATAATAATGGTCCTTGGTAGCTCAGTTGTAACGCCAGGGTAGTGGGTTTGATTCCTGGGACCACTCATACAGTCTTGGAAAGCGCAAGTGTTTAATGTATTGTACACTCTGTGTGTATATTCATTTTAAATTGATGTAGATGTCATCTTGAATCTGCAACATCTAAGTCTGACATTTTCATCAATCAAGCTCAATCAAACCCCATACCTGTAGAGGCAGCGTCCTCTTCCTGTGACAGAGAGAAACACATCGTCATAATATTGTAGGTTAGTCGGTACGTTCCTTTGCTGCTCAGATTCCTTTGACTCAAAACTACAAGTGACCCTCTAGTGGTTTTAAATGATAACACACCCCTTTATCCTCTGCAAATTCAACTGAACACATTGCAGCGTAAATATTACTTGGGAAGGATCACAATTTAAAATAATCACCCAATATTCTGGTCTGACAGGAAACAAAACAAAAAATCTAATTAAGTGATAAATCCTTTATTACCTAGTTCGGAAAAATACTTAATTTATCATAGTCCCAATCATATCTATTGGTCCTACTACATGTATAAATAAATCACATTTAATCACATTTAATCTTCATTATTACAATACAAATAAATAATAAAAATATATTACTATTCAACTAAATTACTATTCAACTAAAACAAAAAAAACTATATATTTCACAGTAGGGGAAAGTGGGGTATGTTGTTCCAAAGTGTTAGCTCTGCCACCCCTTGTTTCTAGGAAACCATACACAAAATAAATCATGTGACAAATACAGTACCATCAAAAGTTTGGACACACCTACTCATTCAAGGGTTTTTCTTTATTTTACATTGTAGAATAATAACGAAGACATCAAAACCATAAAATAACACATGGAATCAGGTAGTAAAAGTGTTAAACAAATCAAAATCTATTTTAGATTTTAGATTCTTCAAAGTAGCCACCCTTTGCCTTGATGACAGCTTTGCACACTCTTGGCGTTCTCTCAACCAGCTTCACCTGGAGAGCTTTTCCAACAGTCTTGAAGGAGTTCCCACATATGCTGAGCACTTGTTGGCTGCTTTTCCTTCACTCTGCAGTCCAACTCATCCCAAACCATCTCAATTGGGTTGAGATTGGGTGATTGTGGACGCCAGGTCATCTGATGCAGCACTCCATCCCTCTCCTTCTTGGACAAATAGCCCTTACACAGCCTGGAGGTGTTTTGGGTCATTGTCCTGTTGAAAAACAAATGATAGTCCCACTAAGCGCAAACCAGATGGGATGGCGTATCGCTGCAGAATGCTGTGGTAGCCATGCTAGTTAAGTGTGCCTTGAATTCTAAATATTTCACTGACAGTGTCACCAGCAAAGCACCCCCACACCATCACACCTCCTACTCCATGCTTCACGGTGGGAACCACAGATGCAGTGATCATCCGTTCACCTACTCTGTGTCTCACAAAGACACGGCGGTTGGTACCAAAAATTTCACATTTGGACTCATCAGACCAAAGGACAGATTTCCACTAGTCTAATGTCCATTGCTCGTATTTTTTGCCCAAGCAAGTCTCTTCTTATTATTGGTCTACTTGAGTAGTGGTTTCGACCAGAAAGGCCTGATTCGCGTAGTCTCCTCTGAACAGTTGATGTTGAGATGTGTCTGTTACTTGAACTCTGTGAAACATTTATTTGGGCTGCAATTTCTGAGGCTGGTAACTCTAATGAACTTATCCTCTGCAGCATAGGTAACTCTGGGTCTTCCTTCCTGTGGAGGTCCTCATGAGAGCCAGTTTCATCATGGCACTTGATGGTTTTTGCGACTGCACTTCAAGAAACTTTCAAAGTTCTTGAAATTTTCCGAATTAACTGACCTTCATGTCTTAAAGTAATGATGGACTGTCGTTTTCCTTTGCTTATTTGAGATGTTCTTGCCATAACATGGACTTGGTCTTTTACCAAATAGGGCTATCTTCTGTATACCACCCCTAACTTGACACAACACAACTGATTGGCTCAGCATTAAGGAACGAAATTCCACAAATTAACTTTTAACAAGGCACACCTGTTAACTGAAATGCATTCCAGGTGACTACCTCATGAAGCTGGTTGAGAGAATGCCAAGAGTGAGCAAAGTTGTCATCAAGGCAAAGGGTGGCTACTTTGAAGAATCTCAAATATATTTTGATTTGTTTTTATTTATATTTTTTATTTAACACTTTTTTGGTTACTACATGATTCCATATGTGTTATTTCATAGTTTATGTATTCACTATTGTTCTGCAATGTAGAAAATAGTAAAAATAAAGAAAAACCCTTGATTGAGTAGGTGTCCAAACTCTTGACTGGAAGAGTTTGGAAGAGGTAAGAATCCACATGGAAAAAGTGTTAAATAAGTTAGGTCCAAAAAACATATTTTCACAAAGTCAAATTCATTTGTGTTATAGGTTTCATCATGCTTGTAGTTGTGGAAAGATTACCCAATTATCATACTTGAGTATAATAGAAAAATTACTCAAGTAAAAGCAAGTCACCCAGTAAAATACTACTTGAGTAGAAGTCTAAAAGTATTTGGTTTTAAATATACTTAAGTATCAAAAGTAAATGTAATTGCTAAAATGTACTTAAGTATCAAAAGTAAAAGTATAAATTATTTCAAATTCCTTATATTAAGCAAATCAGATGGCCACATGTTCCAGTTTTTATTTTATTTACGGATAGCCAGGGGCATGCTCCAACTCAGACATAATTTACAAACGAAGCATGTATTTAGTGAGTCCCCCAGATCAGAGGCAGTAGGGATGACCAGGGATGTTCTGTTGGTAAAAGTGTGAATTAGACAATTTACCTGTCCTGCTAAGCATTCAAAATGTAACAAGTACTTTTGGGTGTCAGGTAAAATGTATGGAGTAAAAAATACATAAGTTTCTTTTGGAGTGTAGTAGTGAAGTAAAAGTTGTCAAAAATATGAATAGTTAAGTACCGATACCCCCAAAAACGACTTAAGTAGGACTTTAAAGTATTTTTTACTTAAAACTTAACTTAAAACTTAACTTTTTTTACTTACTTTTTTACTTACTTACTTTACCACTGCTTGTATCTAAACTAAAGTAGATTGTTTTATACATCATTTGGGGTCTTTATAAGCTTTTTTTTTTCTTCCCAGGCGTAATGCAAGCCATTATCACTGGGATATGAGGTTAAACCAGGGCCTGAGCCTATGTTAAAAGTGTTTTTTAAAAGTACAAAGTGTTACAAATGTGTCCTTATGCTCAATTTACCCCAAAACCAAGTGACTACTTTTTTTGGACAAGCTCTGTTTTCAAAAGTGTTATGTTTACATGAATTCTGATTATTTCCAGAGATACATGACATCTGAAATATATGTAAATATCTTTGTTAGAAAGAATACTATATTTAGCTTGACATAGGGATACTGAATGTAAAAAATGGGTCAACATACCCAACTCTCACCTACTAACCAGTCATAAAAATTAGCAAAATATAGAAATAAGAAGACTAGTGACACCATCAGTGTTATATTAAATAAGGCACTACATTCTCAACTGAAAAATAAAGTGGCAATTTGGCAAAGTTTGGCCATGTCAAAAAGTTCTAGGCACCTTTTTTGGCTGAAACATATCACAGATTATAGGTCTACTGCATGTAACGGAATAAGTAACAAAAGAAATTGGTCAACATTTTTGGTCAAACGCCTTCGGGTTTCACAACCGAAAACTTCCTTCCTTCCCTCCCTCTCTTCCTTCACTCATTCTTCCAACTGGGCCAGTTTCTCTGGATCAGACTCGTACACCTCCTCCTCTTCCTCCACCACCTCGATCCCATCCATAGTTTTCTGCAGTTGCTCTTTGATGCGGTTGAGCTCCAACAGTCCATTCTGAAGATCCTTACACACTTCCCTGATCTTCCCAGCAAACTCCGTCTTGGCTCCTTTGTTGAGCTCGATGGAGTCTTTTGCCAGGAAGAACACATCCAGGGCCAGGAAGAGACCCGACATTACTCCTGTGGTGACACTCATCACCTAAAAAAAATGTAATTAGGACAAGCAAATCAGCACATGGAGAACATCAAGAATTTAACCATTTGTGATCTATTCTATATTGTTTGTTTTGATCAGTGATTTGTTTTCTTGTCTTTTCCTTTTCCCTATTTGAAACCCAATCTAGGGACGGATTAGCGCCAACATGATGGGGCAGCTCAGTGTAAACAAGCGTAACGGTAGAGTCAGTATCTTATGGCAAGGTAATCTGTATCTAGCAATGTCTTGTCTTGCATGCCTCTCAAATTCACCAAAGTAGCCTACAGTTTGCCTCTTCCTCTCTGGTTTTATTTCAATTAAACAACTTTCCCCAGGCCTTTATAGCCTATCGTCTAGTCAGGCTATAACACAGAAAATAATGTCTTGTGATAACTGCACTGCGATTATAATTTTGTGCGGCGGAAAAGCAAGTATCCCAATTTAGTTTAAATATGTGAACCTTTAAACGTTCACACCCCTAATCTGTACCAAACAAATAATAAATTATCATCATCATGTACCTGGGCTGCCTTGGCCGCTCCGCCTGCCACGTTGAGAACCTGCACGGTGTTGATCAGACTTTCTGTGTTGATTAGTAATGCCTTGCCGGCCCGGCCACCCTCCTTCATCACGTGTTTGACATTCTGGTTGAGATATTTCTTAGAGATGCTGTCCACGTACTGATCAAAGTCCCACTCCTCCAGGGTCTCCATACCGACCTGAGGTGGATGGAGAGAGATGGAGAAAGAGAAAGCGCAAGGGAGAAATAAAAGGGAGAGTAAGAAAAGAAGCAACAACATGATATAAAGTCAGAGGTCAAGACACCCAAATCCCCCCTCCACCCCTGCTGGGTGAAGTTTCCCCTAGGCGCAGATCAAGGATCAGCTTCCCCTCCTCCAATTTAAAACCCTCACCATTAGTGGTGAAAATGCTAAACTTACCTAAGATCAGCATCTAGGGCAGGGATAGGCAACTAGATTCAGCCGCGGGTCGATTTGTCAGAGTGGATGTTCGGGGGGCCGGAACATAATTATGATAATTTATACACTGCAAATTGACCACAGCTAAGCCCAAAAAGAGATTGCATTTGAAAATAACAATAATGTCATACCTTGATTACATTGAGACACAATCACGTTTTTATTCGTGGGAATACATGGGAACAGATTTCCTAAACCAAACTCACTTTTGCTGAATTCCTGGTGATTTTACAGTTTAGAATTTTTTTAACTTAAAACTAAAATTCTAAAGATAGATAACTACAAAATTTGGGGGGCCAAAAGAAAAATCACTCGCGGGCCAGTCTTGGCACGTGGGCCGCATGTTGCTGACCCCTGATCTAGGGACAACTCCACCCTTCACCCACCTGCAAAAAGTCCAGACACTCCTTGATATCCTTCATCTCCTCCTGGTAATCCTGAATCATCTTCTCCACCTTCTTCCTGTCTGTCTTGGAGTGCACCGTATCGGTAATATTTGCAGAGGCTGACGCTACCCCGCCCGCCGTCGCAACGCCGATGCCCACTGCCGTGACGATGAGCGACGTTCCCATGGTGAACGGCGCCAAGATGAGGCCGGTGATAGTGGTGATGCTCCCAGCAACGCTGGCGACTCCGCCCCCCACGCTGGCCTTCACAGTCTTCTTGTGGAAGCTGTCGGCGGCGTCGGCCAATGATAGGAGCTCCAGGATGCGTTGCTGTAAAGAGGCACCGCGCTGGTTGAAGAGACGCACAAAGAAACGGGCCGCCATGAAGACACGGTCCGCCACCGCCTCCACTGCCCTGAGAGAGAGAGGAAGGAGGAGAAAGAGAGTGATGGAAAAGGGAAGGACAAAATAAGAAAAGGTGGAGAATAGTTGAGAAAGAAAAGAGAGGGAGGTGTTCGTAAGAACTTGTATCCTTTTTCAAACAACAATACCTTGGGAATCCTGGAGAAATAAGCCTGATCTTACACGATAAATATTATTTCTCGGTGTTACGCAGTTCAGTTGGGTTCCCTAAAGACGTTTAATACACATTGTATGAAATCTCACATTGACAATTTCTCTTAAAACGACACAACCAATGGGTAAATACATGGAAATGCTTACATCTCGCCTTCATCCGCTTCAAAGGTGTTGGACTCCTTCCACGTTTCCCAACCTAGGGGGAGCAGAGATATAAGCTGTAGTTACAGGAAACAGCGACGGGAGAACACACATATACGCTGGTGAAAAATAGTGCTCTGTGCCAAACATACCCTCTACTGTTTGCCACCAATCCATAAGACCTTCCTCATTCTATAAATAAAATACTATTAGTCACATACACATAATGCAGTATGAATACACAAACAAGGTATATTTTTTATGCCCACCAGTGTCACAGTGCGTCATATGTTTTAAGGTTATATTGCGATGTAAAGTATACATGTACAATAATCACCATCCGGTGTCATAGTAAATTATGAAGTTTTATAATGCAACACAGGGCATGTAATATACGTACATACATCCTTGCTGTCCAGTGAGTTTCCTTCACTAGGTACTGGCACTGCAGCCATCTCCAGTGTCATAGTGTTATAATGCAATATAAGGAATGTCATAGTGAGTTCGGAAGTATCATAATGCAACATAGTACATGTGATACATACATCCACACTGTCCGGTGGGTTTCCTTCACTAGGTACTGGCACTGCAGCCATCTCCAGTGTCTGGACCTCCACGAGGCCCGCCTGGGCTGTGGGCTGAGCATCAGTATTCTGTAGGAAAGTAAAGATGAATATAAGTGAAGATATTATTAAATTGTAATATTATTCATTTGAAAATTAAGAAAAGAACACACCTAGAGTAAAAAAATACAGGCATAACTAAGACCAAAAGGAAGAGAGTGAAAATATGGTTACTTCTTTGCCAAACAGGGCACCAGGGAGAATCCTTCGGATTTGGAATGTCTACCAGAGAAACAAACAGACAGAAACATAAGAACACACGCTCTATGAAGAGGCCCTATGTAGATGATGTACTTAAATAGGATGATAGTATTATAGTGTAGTACTTTGTGACAACTGCTGATGTAAAAATGGCTTAATTAACTGGGTGGTTCGAGCCCTGAATGTTGATTGGCTGACAGCCATGGTATATCAGACCGCATACCTTGGGTATGACAAAACATTTATTTTTACTGCTCTAATTATGTTGGTAACCAGTTTATAATAGCAATAAGGCACCTCTGGTGTTTCTGGTATATGGCCAATATACCATGGCTAAAGCCTGTATCGAGGCACTCCGTTTTGCGTCGAGCATAAGAACGGCCCTTAGCCAAGGTATATTGGCCATATACCACAATCCCTCTGGCCTTATTGCTTCATTTCAAAATACATTTGATTGATTGTATAATATAATAGGATGATTAAATAAAAAAGTGACATGCCCCAGTCCTTTTCTTATTTTCTTGTGGTGGTGGAGGTCCACTTTTCACTGAAGAAGTAGCTTCATTGTCTGTGTACCACACGGTCTGTAACAAGCGATGGAGTAAGTTGTTACTTTAGCTAACCCTGTGCGGGAAATATGCAACTGCATTTTATTTTGCAGGTGGGACACCATAGACGTGTTGTTGTACCTGATTCTCCGTAGGACTGAAGACGTTGGTGTCACTCAGACTGTCAGAACTGGAGGATGAGTCGCTGTGTCCGCTACTTTCTGGTAGCTTTTCGGTGACATGGTGATCCACACTGTCACGCTGAGTCTCCTGAAACGGAGAGGAAGGGAGTGTGAGGAAGAGAGGGGGAGTATTTAAATATTTGCCATTTTGCATATAGTGACATTCTACCAGGTTTCACAAACCTCTCCTCGAGTAACCCCAGCCAGTCCACGTCTTTGATGAATTCCAGAACAGCTGATTCAAACGATCTCCTAATCATCAAGCCCTTTGTTTGTTGAATCGGCAGTGCTAGTTCTGGAATACATGAAATAACTGGACCGGCGGGGGTTACTCCAGAACCGGTTGGGAAACTCTGGTCTAAACTATCGGAACTTCCTTTGCATTACGACAAGGGTGTGTAAGGCTACCTGGGTCGGTGCTGTAGATTTGAATGGGTTGACTTTCTGCATCATTCCCTTGAACATCCCGGGGTTCTGAAAAACCAGGTGAACACAGAAATCACTTAGTGGTGATAATAAAATGTTCCTCTACTAGCACGGTTGTATTTCTATACTAAGAAGATGTATGCCTCAGCACCTGGGATGAACAGGTTTACCTGTTTTCCTGCAGAACTGTTACTCTCAGCCAGACTGCCAGAACTGGAGGAAAGATCACTGTGTATGGACTGGGTGTCCTGAAAAGAAGGCAGAGGGAAAATAGTACATTTGAATATTTAGCATAACTTTGCAACATGATACAGGTTGATCATAATCATCATGACTACCTGAATCGGTGTTGTAGATCTGAAAGGATTGACTTTTTGCATCATTCCCATAAACATTCCAGGATTCTGCTGCTGCAAAACACAAGGTTGAACACATGGCACACAAATCTTCTGTATGACAGCAAAAAAAAATGACAGCAAAAAAAATAAAAAGTCTTTAACGAGTATATCTTATTTATGCCTCATGAACAGGTTTACCGGTTTGCTTTCTGGTAGCTTTTCTGTGACATGGTGATCCACACTGTCGGTTGGAGGGTCTTCCTTTATCACCTAAAATACACACAAATGGATACCAAATGTAAAACATAGTCTTGAATAGGAAAGGCCATGTGTTTTGATAACCCTGTAACCTGTGCAGTTTACAGTGGGGGACATTTCATGGATAGGTGTAGATGGTACAGTTGAAGTCGGAAGTTTACATACACTAAGGTTGGAGTCATTAAAACTCATTTTTCAACCACTCCACAAATGTCTTGTCAACAAACTATTGTTTTGGCAAGTCGGTTAGGTCATCTACTTTGAGCACGACACAAGTAATTTCTCCAACAACTGTTCACAGACAAATTATTTCACTAATAAGTCACTGTATCACAATTCCAGTGGGTCAGACGTTTACATACACCAAGTTGACTGTGCCTTTAAACAGCTTGGAAAATTCCAGAAAATGATGTCATGGCTTTAGAAGCTTCTGATAGGCTAATTTACATCATTTGAGTCAATTGGAGGTGTACCTGTGGATGTATTTCAAGGCCAACCTTCAAACTCAGTGCCTCTGCTTGACATCATGGGAAAATCAAAAGAAATCAGCCAAGACCTCAGAAAAAAAATTGTAGACCTCCACAAGTCTGGTTCATACTTGGGAGCAATTTCCAAATGCCTGAAGGTACCACGTTTATCTGTACAAACAATAGTTTCGCAAGTATAAAAACCATGGGACCACGCAGCCATCATACCGCTCAGGAAGGAGACGCGTTCTGTCTCCTAGAGATGAACATACTTTGGTGCGAAAAGTGCAAATCAATCCCAGAACAACAGCAAAGGACCTTGTGAATATGCTGGAAGAAACCGGTACAAAAGTATCTATATCCACAGTAATATGAGTCCTACAGTGGGGAGAACAAGTATTTGATACACTGCCGATTTTGCAGGTTTTCCTACTTACAAAGCATGTAGAGGTCTGTAATTTTTATCATAGGTACACTTCAACTATGAGAGACGGAATCTAAAACAAAAATCCAGAAAATCACATTGTATGATTTTTAAGTAATTAATTTGCATTTTATTGCATGACATAAGTATTTGATACATCAGAAAAGCAGAACTTAATATTTGGTACAGAAACCTTTGTTTGCAATTACAGAGATCATACGTTTCCTGTAGTTCTTGACTAGGTTTGCACACACTGCAGCAGGGATTTTGGCCCACTCCTCCCTACAGATCTTCTCCAGATCCTTCAGGTTTCGGGGCTGTCGCTGGGCAATACGGACTTTCAGCTCCCTCCAAAGATTTTCTATTGGGTTCAGGTCTGGAGACTGGCTAGGCCACTCCAGGACCTTGAGATGCTTCTTACGGAGCCACTCCTTAGTTGCCATGGCTGTGTGCTTCGTGTCGTTGTCATGCTGGAAGACCCAGCCACGACCCATCTTCAATGCTCTTACTGAGGGAAGGAGGTTGTTGGCCAAGATCTCGCGATACATGGCCCCATCCATCCTCCCCTCAATACGGTGCAGTCGTCCTGTCCCCTTTGCAGAAAAGCATCCCCAAAGAATGATGTTTCCACCTCCATGCTTCACGGTTGGGATGGTGTTCTTGGGGTTGTACTCATACTTCTTCTTCCTCCAAACACGGCGAGTGGAGTTAGACCAAAAAGCTCTATTTTTGTCTCATCAGACCACATGACCTTCTCCCATTCCTCCTCTGGATCATCCAGATGGTCATTGGCAAACTTCAGACAGGCCTGGACATGCACTGGCTTAAGCAGGGGGACCTTGCGTGCGCTGCAGGATTTTAATCCATGACGGCGTAGTGTGTTACTAATGGTTTTCTTTGAGACTGTGGTCCCAGCTCTCTTCAGGTCATTGACCAGGTCCTGCCGTGTAGTTCTGGGCTGATCCCTCACCTTCCTCATGATCATTGATGCCCCACGAGGTGAAATCTTGCATGGAGCCCCAGACCGAGGGTGATTGACCGTCATCTTGAACTTCTTCCATTTTCTAATAATTGCGCCAACAGTTGTTTCCTTCTCACCAAGCTGCTTGCCTATTGTCCTGTAGCCCATCCCAGCCTTGTGCAGGTCTACAATTTTATCCCTGATGTCCTTACACAGCTCTCTGGTCTTGGCCATTGTGGAGAGGTTGGAATCTGTTTGATTGTGTGTGGACAGGTGTCTTTTATACAGGTAACGAGTTCAAACAGGTGCAGTTAATACAGGTAATGAGTGGAGAACAGGAGGGCTTCTTAAAGAAAAACTAACAGGTCTGTGAGAGCCGGAATTCTTACTGGTTGGTAGGTGATCAAATACTTATGTCATGCAATAAAATGCAAATTAATTATTTAAAAATCATACAATGTGATTTTCTGGATTTTTGTTTTAGATTCCGTCTCTCACAGTTGAAGTGTACCTATGATAAAAATTACAGACCTCTACATGCTTTGTAAGTAGGAAAACCTGCAAAATCGGCAGTGTATCAAATACTTGTTCTCCCCACTGTATATCGACATAACCTGTAAGGCCACTCAGCAAGGAAGAAGCCACTGCTTCAAAACCGCCATAAAAAAGCCAGACTACAGTTTGCAACTGCACATGGGGACAAAGATCGTACTTTTTGGAGAAATGTCCTCTGGTCTGATGAAACAAAAATAGAACTGTTTGGCCATAATGACCATCGTTATGTTTGGAGGAAAAAGAGGGAGGCTTGCAAGACGAAGAACACCATCCCAACCGTGAAGCACAGGGGTGATAGCATCATGTTGTGGGGGTGCTTTGCTGTAGGAGGGACTGGTGCACTTCACAAAATAGATGGCTTCATGAGGGAGGAAAATTATGTGGATATATTGAAGCAACATCTCAAGATATCAGTCAGGAAGTTAAAGCTTGGTCGCAAATGGGTCTTCCAAATGGACAATGACCCCAAGCATACTTCCAAAGTTGTGGCAAAATGGCTTAAGGACAACAAAGTCAAGGTATTGGTATGGCCATCACAAAGCCCTGACCTCAATCCAATATAACATTTCTGGGTGAACTGAAAAAGCATGTGCTAGCAAGGAGGCCTACAAACCTGACTCAGTTACACCAGCTCTGTCAGGAGGAATGGGCCAAAATTCACCCAACTTATTGTGGGAAGCTTGTAGAAGGCTACCCGAAACATTTGACCCAAGTTAAACAATTTAAAGGCAATGCTACCAAATACTAATTGAGTGTATGTAAACTTCTAACCCACTGGTCAATGTGACGAAATAAATCAAATATGAAATAAATCAATCTCTACTATTATTCTGACATTTCACATTCTTAAAATAAAGTTGTGATCCTAACTGACCTAAGACAATGATTTTTTACTTGGATTAAATGTCAGGAATTGTGAAAAACTGAGTTTAAATGTATTTGGCTAAGGTGTATGTAAACTTCCGACTTCAACTGTATTATACTAACCTTTTTGACCCATTACATGTGCTGGTGCTATTATTTGCTATCTGTCACTTTGTTCCTAGTTATATGTACATATCTACCTCAATTATCTCATTCCCCTGTACATTAACTCGGTACTGGTATCTGTGTATCTATTATTTGGTGTTTTACTTTTCTATTATGTCTCTATTTTCTATCTCTCTGCATTGTTGGGAAGGGACCCTAAGTAAGCATTTCACTGTTAGTCAACACCTGTTGTTTATGAAGCACGTGACATACATATACTGTATATTTTATTTTGTATAGATGCTGTATTGTACCTGTCTTCCTGTAGAAGCCAGACTGTCAGCACTGGAAGACAGATTGCTGTGTATGGCCTGAGTATCCTGAAAAATAGGAGAGAAATTGAGAAATTAGGAAAACAGGGAGTTTAGAGAATTTTGCACAACTTGGCATTTTACATAACCAAAAGCATCAGTCCAAAAATGTTTCATTGCAATATGATACAGCATTATCATCATCACTATAAGTACCTCATTCTGTGCTGTAGATTTGAATGGGTTGACTTTCTGCATCATTCCCGTGAACATCCCAGGGTTCTGCAAAAGCAAACCACATGACATGCAAATCCCTTTCAGGATGATCAGCTCTTAAAGTTCTTCAACTCATTATTATACTGAACATGGAGAAACATCTTTACCTGCTTGGCTTCAGGTAGCTTCGCTGTCACTTGGTGATCTACGGTGTCTGTTGAAGGGTCCTCCTTGCAAATAGATAACAAATGTACAGAATAGTCTTCAATAGGCCTTGTGTGTAACTTGGTAGATTACAGGTAGGACATTATTTTGACATGTGCTGTACTTGTCTTTCTGTTGTGGTGTTCTCAGCCAGACTGCCAGCACTGGAGGACAGATCACTGTGTATCGACTGAGTGTCCTCAAACATGAGGAGAGAAAGGGAGAGAGGAAATAGGGAACTTGAATATTTACTGCTTTGCATTAGTAACGTCATTCTAATTCTCAGTCAAAAATATGACTATTATTTTGCAATATGATACAGGGTGACCAAATGTATTTCAGGAGACTACTGCAATGTGACCAATGAACTCATCTTCACTACCTGTATCTGTGCTGTAGATTTGAAAGGATTGACTTTTTGCATCATTCCTGTGAACATGCCAGGGTTCTGGAAGACCTGAAAGGTGCACAAGTGACACAAAAAGTCCTTTCAGTACAGCAGCAACAATACCATTTTACTCTACTCACTAACATAGTCTTATAAATCAGGATAATGATGCTTTAGATTCAAGGATGAACAGACAGGTTTACCTGTTTGCCTTCTGGCAGCTTTTCCTGATCCACAGTGTCTTTTGGAGGGTCCTCTTTTCTCACCTAAAACACACACACACACACACACACACACACACACACACACACACACACACACACACACACACACACACACACACACACACACACACACACACACACACACACACACACACACACACACACACACACACAAATGGGTACTAAATGTAAAAAACATAGTGTTGAACAACATAGTATGATCAACTGGATTATGGCTAATACCTGTGTAGAGGACCTGAATGGGTTGACTTTCTGTGTCACTCCTTTAAACATACCCAGGTTCTGCAACACATACAAGCATCATGGTTCCCTCAATTATATCACACAGATCTTTTTTTTAAAATTATTAACGAAAAGGACCAGAAGTCTGACAAGTCGGATTAGTTTAGATACAGAGTATGCAGAGCTGAAATCTACCTGTTTCGCTTCAGGGACATTTCCATCCACAGTCTTCTCTGCCACTGGATCTGTAGCTGTACTGGCTGTAGAGGAGGCCTGGGTGGAAGAGAAGGATCAATGAGGATCTTCGGTGTTTGTTTCCACTAAAAATAGTAGCCTGTGCCTGTATTTATAAAGCGTCTCAGAGAAGGAGTGCTGATCTAGGATGACGTTCTCCCTATCTTATTCATTATGATCTGAAAGGCAAAACTGATCCTAGATCAGAACTCCTACTGTGAGGCACTTTTTGAATACAGTCCCTGGTCCCAGATCAGTTTATCGTGCCTTGCCAAATAGAAAAATATTATATTTGTATGCCTTGCCAACTCCTACGGTAGTTGGTGTGACAATGACCTTAGGAGTTTGCAAAGCAAAGGTAACTGAACTAAATGACTATCGCCCATAGCACTCACTTCTGTCATCATGAAGTGCTTTGAGAGGTTAGTTAAAACCTCTTAAGAATCCGCCCATTTTTTAATCAAATGACACACCCAAATCTAACTGCCTGTAGCTCAGGACCTGCATATTCTTGGTACCATTTGAAAGGAAACACTTTGAAGTTTGTGGAAATGTGAAAGGAATGTCGGAGAATATAACACAATATATCTGGTAAAAGATAATACAAAGAAAACAACAACCGTTCTTTTGTATTGTTTTTGTACCATCATCTTTGAAATGCAAGAGAAAGGCCATAATGTATTATTCCAGCCCAGGTGAAATTTAGATTTTGGCCAATAGATGGCAGCAGTGCATGTGCAAAGTTTAAAACTGATCCAATAAACCATTGCATTTCTGTTCAAAATGTTGTATCAAGACTGCCCAAATGTGCCTAATTTGCTAATTAAGGATCATATCACCTCTATCTTACCTGACACCCTAGACCCACTTCAGTTTGCTTACTGCCCCAATAGATCCACAGATGATGCAATTGCCATCGCACTGCCCTATCCCATCTGGACAAGAGGAATACCCATGTAAGAATGCGGTTAATTGACTATAGCTCAGCATTCAACACCATAGTACCCTCCAAGCTCATCATTAAGCTCAGGGCCCTGAGTCTGAACCGCGCCCTGTGCAACTGGGTTCTGGACTTCCTGATGGGCCGCCCCCAGGTAGCGAAGGTAGGAAACAACACCTCCACTTCACTGATCCTCAACACAGGGGCCCAACAAGAGTGCGTGCTCAGCCCCTTCCTGTACTCCCTGATCACCCATGACTGCGTGGCCACACACACCTCCAACTCAATCATCAAGTTTACAGATGACACAACAGTAGAAGGCCTGATTACCAACAATGACGAGACAGCCTACAGGGAGAAGGTGAGGGCCCTGGGAGTGTGGTACCAGGAAAATAACCTCTCACTGAACGTCAACAAAATAAAGGAGATGATCATGGACTTCAGGAAACAGCAGAGGGAGCAAGCCCCTATCCACTTCGACGGGACTGCAGTTGAGAAGGTGGAAAGCTTCAAGTTCCTCGGTGTACACATCACTGACAATCTGAAATGGTCCACCCACAGTGTGGTAAAGGTGGCGCGACAGCGCCTCTTCAACCTCAGGAGGCTGAAGAAATTTGTCTTGGCGCCTAAAACACTCACAAACTTTTACAGATGCACAATTGAGAGCATCCTGTCGGGCTGTATCACCGCCTGGTACGGCAACTGCTCCGCCCACAACCCGCAAGGCTCTCCAGAGGGTGGTGCGGTCTGCCCAACACATCACAGTGGGCAAACTACCTGCCCTCCAGGACCCCTACAGCATCCGATGTCACAGGAAGGCCAAAAAGATCAAGGACAACAACCACCCGAGCCATTGCCTGTTCACCCCACTATCATCCAGAAGGCGAGGTCAGTACAGGTGCATCAAAGCTGGGACTGAGAGACTGAATAACAGCTTCTATCTCAAGGCCATCAGACTGTTAAATAACCATCACTAGGCGGCTTCCAACCGGTTATGTAATCCTGAACCTTAGAGGCTGCTGCCCTAGATACAGTACCAGTCTGTCACGCCCTGATCAATCAATCAATCAAATGTATATATAAAGCCCTTCTTACATCAGCTGATGTCACAAAGAGCTGTTCAGAAACCCAGCCTAAAACCACACAGCAAGAAATGCAGGTGTAGAAGCAAGGTGGCTAGGAAAAACTCCCTAGAAAGGCCTGAACCTAGGAAGAAACCTAGAGAGGAACCAGGCTATGAGGGGTGGCGATTATAACAGAACATGGCCAAGATGTTCAAATGGAAAAGATCTGATCTGTTTCACCTGTCTTTGTGCTCGTCTCCACTCCCCTCCAGGTGTCGCCGACCTTCCACATTATCCCCTGGGTACTTATACCTGTGTTCTCTGTTTGTCTGTTGCCAGTTCGTCTTGTTAATCAAGTCAACAAGCGGTTTTTCACAGTTCCTGCTTTTCCCCAGTCTCTCTTTTTCCTCGCTCTCCTGGTTATGACCTTTGCCTGTCCTGACTCTGAGCCCGGCTGCCTGACCACTCTGCCTACCCCTGACCCTGAGCCTGCCAGCCGTCCTGTGCCTTTGCCCCTACTCTGGATTACCGACCTCTGCCTGACCTGACCCTAAGCCTGCCTGCCGTCCTGTGCCCCTACTCTGGATTACCGACCTCTGCCTGACCTGACCCTAAGCCTGCCTGCCGTCCTGTGCCACTACTCTGGATTATCAACCCCTGCCTGCCTTGACCTGTCGTTTGCCTGCCCCTGTTGCTGTAATAAACATTGTTTTTTCAACAGTCTGCATTTGGGTCTTACCTGAAACGTGATACAGTCAACAGTGTGAACAAACCTACTCATTCAAGGGTTTTTCTTTATTTTTACTATTTTCTACATTGTAGAATAATAGTGAAGACATCAAAACCATAAAATAACACCAATGGAATCATGTAGTAACCAAGAAAAGTGTTTAACAAATCAAAATATACTTTATATTCTTCAAAGTAGCCACCCTTTGCCTTGATGACAGCTTTGCACACTCTTGGCATTCTCTCAACCAGCTTCATGAGGGACGCTTTTCCAACAGTCTTGAAGGAGTTCCCACATATGCTGAGCACTTGTTGGCTGCTTTTCCTTCACTCTGCAGTTGAACTCATCCCAAACCATCTCAATTGGGTTGAGGTCAAGTGATTGTGGAGGACAGGTCATCTGATGCAGCACTTCATCACTCTCCTTGGTCAAATAGCCCTTACACACCTGGAGGTGTGTTTTGGGTCATTGTCCTGTTGAAAAACAAATGACAGTCCCACTAAGCGCAAACCAAATGGGATGGCGTATCGCTGCAGAATGCTATGGTAGCCATGCTGGTTAAGTGTGCCTTGAATTCTAAATAAATCACAGTCACCAGCAAAGCACCACCACACATCACACCTCTTCCTCCATGCTTCACAGTGGGAGCCACACATGCCGAGATCATCCGTTCACCTACTCTGCATCTCACAAAGACACGGCGGTTGGATCCAGAAATATCTAAAAGTGGATTCATCAGACCAAAGGACAGATTTCCACTAGTCTAATGTCCATTGCTCGTGTTTCTTGGCCCAAGCAAGTCTCTTCTTATTATTGGTGTCCTTTAGTAGTGGCTTCTTTGCAGCAATTCGACCATGAAGGACTGATTCACGCAGTCTCCTCTGAACAGTTGATGTTGAGATGTGTCTGTTACTTGAACTCTGTGAAGCCTTTATTTGGGCTGCAATCTGAGGTGCAGTTAACTCCGCAGCAGAGGAAACTCTGGGTCTTCCTTTCCTGTGGCGGTCCTCCTGAGAACCAGTTTCATCATAGCGCTTGATCATTTTTGGGACTGCACTTGAAGAAACGTACACATTTTCTGGATTGACTGACATTCATGTCTTAAAGTAATGACGGACTGTCGTTTCTCTTTGCTTATTTGAGATGTTCTTGCCATAATATGGACTTGGTATTTTACCAAATAGTATTTTACCCTACCTTGTCACAACACAACTGATTGGCTCAAACATATTAAGAAGGAAAGAAGAAATTCCAGAAATACATTTTTAACAAGGCACACCTTTTAATTGAAATGCATTGCAGGTGACTACCTCATGAAGCTGGTTGAGAGAATGCCAAGAGTGTGCAAAGCTGTTATGAAGGCAAAGGGTGGCTACTTTGAAGAATCTCAAATATAAAATATATTTTGATGTTTAACACTCTTTTGGTAACTACATGATTCCATATTTGTTATTTGATAGTTTTGATGTTATTCTACAATGTAGAAAATAATACAAATTAAGAAAAACCCTTGAATGAGTAGGTGTGTCCAAACTTTTGACTGGTGCTGTACATAGACTTGAAATCACTGGCCACTTTAATAACGGAACACTAGTCACTTTAATAATGTTTACATATTTTTGCTTTACTCATCTCATATGTATATACTGTATTCTAACCTACTGTATTTTAGTCTATGCCACTCCGACATTGCTCGTCCTAATATTTATATATTTCTTCATTCCATTATTTTACTTTTAGATTTGTGTGTATTGTGTGTATTGTTGTGCATTGTCAGATATTACTGTACTGTTGCTAGAAACACACGCATTTCGCTACACCCGGAATAACATCTTCTAAACATGTGCATGTGACCAATAAAATGTGATTTGATTTGAGCAGAACTAACTGATCTGGGACCAGGCTATGAAAATAGTCATCTATTTAACATTACTGATGTAGTAACCTGTGTTGTGGTTTTGAACGGATTGACTTTCTGCATGACTCCCATCATCCCAGTCCTCTGTTGGGAACAAACAAACAAAAACACAACTCATCACAAAATCTACTTACAATGGGCAGAGAGAGCATGCTCAGTTGCAGCCCTTTATAACCTTGGTTTGGGGGAGCAGCCGCACTCTCATTGTTATTCTACTGAAAACAATCGTTTAATAAATGGTTAACAGTCAATTGGGTCAACCGCGTCGTTGTATCGTCTGTAAAAACAACACAAACTTTTCGTTAGTGTTGTGTTCACAGACGATACAATGGGGGATGCATTAGCTGCTCTTAGAAAAGTGGGCATATTTACATACACTGGTGTTGCTTTCAGTTGTATTGGGTTGCACAAAAACAGTCTGCGGGAAGCCAGAAGTTAAATACAATTCCATTTCAACTTACTGTGCCAGTGGACAGGAAGGTTGGTCATTACGACAGTGGAATTTGAGACAAGATATCTAAAGGATTGTATTATTAAACAGACTTTCCAAACATGGGTGTGTCGTAGACCCACTTCCTCTCTGCTTACCTCATGTCAAAATATACATCCAACACAAGTTATTCCTTTTTTTGTCCACTTATGGCGCATGTGCAGGACTTATATTATGACATGAGGTAAGCCGAGAGGAAGTGGGTCTACGACACACCCACGTTTGGAAATTCTGTTTAATAATAGGATCCTTAAGATATTTTGTCTCAAATTACCCCTGTCATAATGACCAAATATCCTACCCACCGGCACAGTAAGTTGAAATGGATTTTGTATTTAACTTCTGTCTTCCTGTGGACTGTTTTTGTGCAACCCAATACAATTGAAAGCATTGCTAGTGAATGGAAATACACCCGCGTTGCTAAAAGCCGGCTATTTTAGGCTTAGGGGTTAGGTTTAGGGTTAGAATTAGTGTTAGGGTTAAGGGTCAGTGGTTAGGTTTAGGGAAAATAGGATTTTGAATGGGAATCAATTGTTGCTCCCCAAAAAGTCCTCACAAGTATAGTAAGACAGAGCTGTGTGTGTGTGTCAGTACAGCATTTTAAGTGTCTCTTCTAATCAAATGGCTACCCAGACTATTTGCATTGCCCCCCCCCCCCCTCCCCCCCTCTACGCTGCTGCTACTCTCTGTTATTATCTATGCATAGTCAATTTAATAACTCTACCTACATGTACACACCTCAATTACCACGACTCCGGTGCCCCTGCACATTGACTCTACCGGTACCCCCTGTATATAGTCCCGCTATTGTTATTTACTGCTGCTCTTTAATTATTTGTTCTTATCGCTTACTTTTTTAGGTATTTTCTTAAAACTGCATTGTTGGTTAAGGGCTTGTAAGTAAGCATTTCACTGTAAGTGTAACCGATGTGAAATGGCTAGCTAGTATTTCACATCGGTTACATAAGGTCTACACCTGTTGTATTCGGCGCATGTGACAAATACAATTTGATTTGATTTGATACCTACCTGTGAGTTACTGCTCGTATCATTCTCTTTGTTCAAGCGGTGTGTGGTTGGGTTGCTCATCTCCTGTGTGAAGACAGAAGACATCAATATCATGGACCAAATGAATGAATACACGAATGAGAAACAAAAAGAACGATGAAAGAAACACTATTTGTCCGTTCAATAGGACACTTTTTTGTATCAGGATTCACACAACCACATACACACATAACATGAGCTCACTGGATTCAATGGGACACTGGGGGGGGGGGGGGTACGTTTATGATACGTTTATAACATTACTGTGCATAACAGTTTTTACAAATTAGTACTTAAACTACTACTACTAATTTTGATGGTTGTAGAAATCCTTGTCCCAATTAACCATATTAACAAACATCTCATTTTCCAACTTCATATTTCTCGAGTATTGGCTACTTACCGTAATGATCGAGATCAGCAAAATGCCTGCGATAAGTGATCGGTATGTTCGATACTTTTCGGTTTATCGTTCCAGCTCTAGTGTGTGTATTCAATCAGTGTCCTACCTCACTGCTGGGTCTGGGAGGAACCACTGGAGAAGACTTGTTGTCCCTTCGCGGACTATTCATACTGTGTTACATACACAAAAGTGACACATGAGAAACACATGACTCGAATAGGACACACACACAATCAGGTAGTATAGCACCCTTGTGTTATATGTGTCCCTATAACCACTGATACCGGGTCAGATACATAACTACCTTCAGTTGACTTTGACTAGGCTAATCAATGTCAATACACAACACGACTGGGATATATTTAGCCTACTACAATAGCGTTGGTTGTTATCACCAATCACAACATTATGCAGTACGATAATATGAAGCATTAAAGCCTACCTTTATATGGCACATATAAGTTATACTTGAAGTGTTACAGTAGAGCTGTAGAAGGAAAACACTTCTGAAATTCCGTCACTTCCCTTATGACTTGTCAAACTGGTTTTGCAGCGATGGGAACTAGCCTACTGACGCGTAATATGATCAACACAAACTTGATGGCATTCAACTTTGTTCTTTCTGCTCCGGTTTATGATAAGCTCATTTTATCTGAAATTCCGTCACTGCCCTTATGACTTGTCAAACTGGTTTTGCAGCGATGGGAACTAGCCTACTGACGCGAAATACTGTTTTGTTTATTTAACAAGGCAAGTCAGTTAAGAACAAATTCTTATTTACAATGACGGCCAATTGTGCGCCACCCTATGCCCTATGGGACTCCCAATCATGGCCAGATGTGATTCAGCCTGGATTCAAACCAGCGACTGTAGTGACACCTCTTGCACTGAGATGCAGTTCCTTAGACCGCTGCGCCACTCGGGAGCTCAACACAAACATGACTGCATTCAACGTTGTTCTTTCTGTTCCGGTTTATGATAAGCACATTTTATCGCAAAGGGGAGCAATACACCAGACACTCGAGTCGAAACCCAACTCTAAAAGCCAAATGTCCTGTTTCTGCGCTTTGTGAAAAGTTTGAGATATAAGAACTGAGAAGACCCGCCCACTAGTATTGTTTTTTTGCAGTCAGTTATTGAGGAGGTTCGATTATTCTGGCCCGGGAGATACCGGGATATGGCCCGTCACATCATCGGGCGAAGGCTGGGAGGGAAGAGCGCCCATCTCAAATCAAACAGTAATTTGCACCGCTCGGTCATGTTGTCAACAAGGTTGCATCATCCAGGAACATCTCTTCCATAAAATAAACGTTTGAATTTTCAAACTAGTTTTCATTGGGAAGGCAGATAAAGAATTTGTAAAGAAAAGCAATCACTTTTGCATGTCAAAACATAGAATACTACTCATTAATACATGTGCTTAATTACATAACTTTTGTTTTAAATCGAGCCAACTTTGCCTTCTGATAGAGTGAAGCACCTGTTCCACTGAGCTATAATAAGAACCAGAAACTGCCTCCAATATGTCCAACCATTGTTTTCAACATAATCTACTCTGGGTTGCATAAAATGTTTCGTGGGGGCTGACATCTTGCTAGTTCCGGTTTCAGGAGTCCATTAGTACATGCGCACTAGTACTGGAGCCCAGCCTGACGCCTGATGTCCACCAGATGCATATGTTGTCTAGCCTGCTTTTCAACTAGTTAAAGCCAGCTAGGTGGAGTCTGTGTGTGTACTTCTGTTTGTACCACCGCATGGTAAAACAACGCACAAATTGAAAATATTGAATGCATGCGGTTCACAGAACGCACCGTAACGTTTCAGACTGCTCCATTGGCAGTGAATTACTTCCCCAGGATGCAAAGAGTTTGATGCATCTGGTGGACATGAGGCTTGAGCCCAGAGCATGCTGGAGTGGGGACCTGCGTTCCAGCACCGGATTGTGGATCTTGATTAGAGGGGAGGGGAAATCTGCAGGCACAAAGCACAACCACTGGAAACATGAAAGAAATGTTGTCTGCAAAGTAAATTATTCAGGACCAAGACGACTGTGCCCTAGCTTGCTCTATATGTGCACCTCGGGAGACAGTTGGATGATATTTGCTATTTAACGCAACACAATCGCGACAGCAACCACGACTTGGTACAGATGTAGCTTGGTAACATCAGGTGTACTCCGGGAACTGTAGTCCTCTTATTACAGCAAAACACAAAGGTGTTTTTGATTTTGTTACATTTTTTTGTTGTTAAAGGGTGATCACATCAAATAAAAAAAGACAACAGTTCATCAGACTTGGGTATAAGCTACATTATGTTTTTAGGTCACAATACATTTCCTTAAACTAAAGCATTTAGAAAATGTATAGAGCAAGAGTGTAACGATGCTGTATCTGGTGTGTGATCACCGTCCTAACCTGTCCCCACTGTTTCTGTATGATATGTCGGATTAAGGAATAAAGACAGACACCAATGTTAAGTTCAATAGCCTTGTTAAGCATTGTACAAGTCCCTACGCGTGGAGTCTGGGGAACAGTCCAACTAGTCGATTACCTATCAACTAGACTCCGTAACATCATCCTTTTCAATAGAAAGTGCAAACATAACGGCATAACATTGAGTTCTTAACAGTCAAGTCATAACAATTGAAAAGCATGACATTTTCTTTTTACTTCAGCTGTCATCTTCCTTTTTTAATATTTTTTTTACATTTTTTAATATTTTTTTAATTAACAGACAACAAGTTAAGTCTCTTGCTTACAGAGTAAGCCTGTCCGGTGGCTTGCACAGCCGACCCACCCGTGAGTAAGTATTGGCTCTGACAGGGGTAGGATTAGGGCCACGAGCTGGAGAGTTTGGTGGGGTAGAAGCTTCACCTTCAGTTGGCTCATGTCTCAATTCTGCACCCCTTACCCTTAGGCCTGGACTGTGATCCAGCTCATCTAGGTGAGTGTATGGCATGTTCTGGTTTGTCTGCTCTGCTATGCGCAGATCCACCCGATTGCGACGATAGAGGGAGCCACCAACATCCACCAGGTAAGAACGTGGTGCAACTCTCTGTAGGCATGTGCCCAGCCTCCAAAGTCCTGTGTGGTCTCCCGGCAGCGGTTTCATCCTTATAGTTTCACCCACCTCCAGCTCTGGTAGGTCTCGAGCAGTCCGGTCGTAGAAGCACTTAGCGAGCTGCTTTCTGTGACGCAGTTTGTCCGTGACGCCAACCATGACGCAGGGCTCAAGTAGCTTGTTAGCTACGGGGATAGTAGTCTTCAGACGTCTGGACAGAAGGCGTTGTGCTGGGCTGCTGTCCATGTTTTCGGTGGGTGTGTTCCTCCACTGTAAGATCGCTTTCCATGGGTCGTTGCTGTCGCGCAAGGCCCTGCTTAACAGGTTTTTTGCAATCTTGACAGCTGATTCTGCCTTGCCATTTGCTTTTGGGTGTCTTGGAGAGGAGGTCACGTGGTCAAACTCCCATTCTGAGGCGAAACGCTTGAACTGTGCAGTGAATTGTGGGCCATTGTCCGTGATTACCTTGTCAGGCTGACCTTGCCTTGCAAACTGCGCCTTGCAGCGCTTTATGACCGTCTCTGCAGACAAGTCAGGGAGCAGTTCAATTTCCCAAAAGTCAGAGTAATGATCAACGAGGAGAAGATAGTCCTTTTGTCTGTGGCTGAATAAGTCCATGCTGATGATTTGCCAGGCCCTTGTGGGCAGTTCGTGTGACATCATGGTTTCCTTTTGCTGTTCATGAGCGTACTCGTTGCATGTGGTACAGTTGCTGACAAAGTCTTTAATTTCTGCTTGCATGTTTGGCCAGTATAATGTTTCACGAGCCTGACGGTAGCATGCGTCACCTCCAACGTGACTGGAGTGTATGCGGGTAAGCATCTCTGGACGTAGTGATTTGGGAATAATGACCTTCTGACCTCTGAACAAGACGCCATTTTGCACACTGATCTCATCTCGAAAGGTCCAGTATTCTCTCACTGTGAAAGGTGTCTCCTCTTTCAGATATGGCCAACCTGCGAGAGCCATGGACTTCAGTGACTGTAGGTGTTCGTCCTTGTCAGTATGTTGCCTGATCTGGGCTAGGCGGTGATCTGTGACGTTTAAGTAGTCTGCCTGATTGATCTGTTGAACATCTTGTTGTTCCTGCTGTAGCGAACAGATGGCCTGCCGCTGATAGGCAGTGCCTCTACCTGTACATTGTGCTGTTGCCCTGCTCAGTGTGTCGCTGATGTACATCTCAGGTCCTGGCTTGTAAATGACCTTCAGGCTGTAGTTTTGCAGAGTCAGGAGCATACTTTGAAGCCTCTTGGGCGCGTTGAGGAGAGGTTTACTGAATATGGCAATGAGTGGTTTGTGGTCAGTTTCAGCGGTGACCAGCTCTCGACCATATAAGTAGTGATGGAATCGCTGGCAGGAGAAGACGATGCTGAGGCACTCTTTCTCAATTTGTGCATAGTTTTGTTCGGTGGGGGTGAGCGCTCTCGAGGCAAACGCAACGGGCTGGCCTTCCTGCATAAGGCAGCATCCAAGTCCCCTTTGGCTAGAGTCGCTCTGGATTGTGACAGGCTTCGTGACGTCGTAGTAGCGCAACACTGGCATGGATGAAGCCAGAGATTTCATCTCCTGCACTGCGGCCTCGTGCTTGGGTAGCCAGTGCCATGGTGTGTCTTTGTCCAGCAACCGGCGCAGAGGCTCACAGACTGCTGATAGGTGTGGCATGAACTTTGCAAGATAGTTTGCAAAGCCGATGAGACGCTGTACTCCTTTTGCATCCGACGGGTTTGGCATGTCGAGGATCGCTTGGACCTTGTCTGGGTCCGGCTTCAGGCCTTTTGCCGAGAGAATGTGGCCATGGAAGTGGACGTCTTTCACCTTGAACTGCAGCTTCTTCAGGCCAAGACGAAGCTTAACTGATCGGCAGCGCTCCATCAGTGCCAGGAGCTTCACATCGTGGTCGCGTTCTGCTTCTTCGTCTGTTTCACCACAGCCTACGATCAGGATATCATCGGCGATGGGTTCAATGCCCTTGAGCCCAGCCAGTAACTCGTGCTGCTTGCGTTGGTATACCTCAGGCGCCACTGAGACACCAAACGGGAGCTTGAGCCAGCGTTTCCGACCCCAGGGGGTCCAGAAGGTAGTCATGAAGCTGCTTTCTTCGTCCAGCTTGCATTGAAGGAATGCATCTCGGGCATCCACCAAGGTGAAAATCCTGGCCTTGGGAAGCTTATAGAGGACATCCTCTAGTGTCGGCATGATGTAGTGGGATCGTTTCAGTGCTTGGTTCAGATGCTTTGGGTCGATGCAGACCCTCAGCTTCTCTGGTTTTTTCACTATGACCATATTGCTGATCCAGTCAGTTGGTTCAGTCACAGATGTCATGTGGCCATCGGCCTCATACTTGTCCAGCTGGGCCTTCACAGCCACTTTCATTGCAATGGGCACATTGCGAGGAGCACACTGGACTGGAGTAATGCTCTCATCCACTTCAAAGTGTACCTCCCCAGGCACTGATTCAACGGGCATGTTGAATACATCGTCATATCTGCTGAGTAGTTGTTCTTTGGACAGGGGTCCATGCTGGACATGATCCACAATGTGCAGGTCATTTGGTACAGTGAACTGCATCAGTCCCAGGCGTTCGCATGTAGAGCCTGAGAGGAGAGGATTTTGACTGGTTTTCACAATCTCAAACTCCAGCTTGTGTTTGCGTCCCCGAATAACACATTCGGTCTCAAAGGTGCCCATAGAGCTCATTAGTTCTCCTGAGTACAGCTTTAGTCTAGTATCGCTGGGCAATAGATGTGTGTCAGGTGCCAGATTGATTTTGTCTTTGTAGCTCATTACGTTGCATGTAGCACCCGAATCCAGTTGACATTGTTGTTGCTTGTTGTGTAATCGTAGTGTCACAAACCATTTCTTCCCTCTTGAGTGTACAGCCCCAATGGATTCATGCATGTAAATGTCACTTTCACTGTTCAGCTCTGAACATTGAGTAACATCATCAACACAGTGAATCTTGCCCTCACTCACCCTTCTTTTGCTTTTGAGACACACTTTTGCAAAGTGATTATTAGTTCCACAAGCTCTGCATGGTTTTCCGTAGGCAGGGCAGTGCTCTTTGCCACGTGTGTGTGTATTCCCACAGTATTTACATGCTACGGGGCTCTCTGTGTTCACCGTTCGTGGTGAATTACTCTGCCTCGATTGGTTTTGTCTGAATGTCTGCCTAGCAACAGCGTGAACAGTATCAACGTCAGAGCGTGGGGTTTCCGTTTCCATTGCTCTCATTCTCATGTCAGTGACTTCAGCAGTGCGGCACATTTCGATGGCAGTTACTAATGTTAAGCCTCTCTCTCTCAGTAGACGCCGGCGCGTATTCTCATTTGCAATTCCCAGTACTATTTTGTCACGAATCAGTTCATCTTTCAATCCCCCGTATTCACAAGTGGCGGATTTCTCTCTCAAACGGGTTACAAAGTTGTGTACTGACTCACCCTCTTCCTGTTTGCAGCTTCCGAAAACGAACCGCTCGTAAATGACGTTTCTGGCGGGTTTGAAGTAATTCTCCAATGCATCCAATATAGCCTTTGCATCACACTGTTGTCGTGCCGTGAGGGTGAGATTGTGCCGGTAGATATGCCTGCATTCACTGCCCATTAAACTCCTCAGAGTTGCCGCTTGTACCTCGTTGGGTTTCTCATGTAGACCGGTCGCCAGCGCATAGTCCTCGAATTCATCCCTGAAGTTGTCCCAATTAGTATTCCAGTCCCCTGTGAGAACCATGTGATTTGGTGGCGGAATGTTCGCTGCCATAGCAATGGAATAGGAGATTTCTTTGCCTTCAGTCATGGAAGTAGGTAGTGAGGCTAGCTAGCCAGCTAACAACGAGTTGATCAGTGTTGTGAGTAGGAAACGGCTTGTGTTCGCATATGGAACGTAACTGCGCCTATACTGTACTTAGCTACAAAAATAACAAACGTGTGTTTTCCGAGCCACTTCTGATACCATGTTTCTGTATGATATGTCGGATTAAGGAATAAAGACAGACACCAATGTTAAGTTCAATAGCCTTGTTAAGCATTGTACAAGTCCCTACGCGTGGAGTCTGGGGAACAGTCCAACTAGTCGATTACCTATCAACTAGACTCCGTAACACCCACTAACTGAGTTGACCCTGCCTCTTAAGTGCATTGAAGTGCCAGTGCATCAGTAGATACATGGATGAAATGTTGCTTTTCATTTGCACTCAAATGGTTTGAGATATTTCCTCTACCTAGTAGAGACAGTTTGGTATGGAAAGACAATGCTGTCTCAGTCTATCGTACAAGATGGTCTGGAGTATTAATACACACACATAATTGTGTTATTCAAAGGCTGTCCCATTCCTAGGAAATCTGGGCAGCAGAAGTTATACAAACAATATAATTACTTGTTGAGTCAGACAAGCATAATTTCATGTATAACTTTATTCTTAGAAATGTATGGGTTGATCACATCAGAGCCAAAGCAAAGTAGCGGTTACTGTAATTCTCACCAAAGGATAAAGTGATTATCAGATATTAAGCATGGGAGACATACAAGACATTAAATAATACATTTAATTTATTCACACCAACTGACATAAGTGTACCTTGTGATTGCCATATCAACAGAGTTGATTGGAATTTGTTTCAATACAGAATCAAAACAAAATCAGTAGACAGTAAAAACTATATCACAAAATAAAAAACTAAATATCCATAAAAGCATTCATACTTGATCAGTACTCTAGATCTCGAGGGCCACCACTGTACATACTAGTGACTGTCCTCACTAAATTGCCTGTGAGAGGAAGCTATTAGACTATTGAGACACAGCCATAGTGTGTGTCCTCAAGGTGAAACGGTGTTGAATGGGCCCCACGGGGGTCGGCGGGAGGCGACCCCCGTGAGGTCCTTGCAGGTGAACATGATAATGTCACTCGGTTTTTACAGCAACAGGAACTGCAAGAAGTCGGCCATCATGGCACAGAGATCCGGGTGCTGCTGCAGGTATGAGGCATACTCCGCCTTCAACACCATGTGTAACACACAAACACACAAGTCAGGTCATGTTGGAAACTTAGGGGTTAGTGGTTTGAGAGTAAGGGGCTAGGCCAGGGTTAGAGTAGGGGGTATTGGGTAAGGTGTAGGGATAGACTTAATATGTCACCTTTTTGGCCAGGAAATTGGAGTGCATCTGCATATCCTCAACATACCAGACGCATCTTCTCAAACCCCGGCTTATCATCCCTCACCTTTGACACACATACACCCAAACATGTAATTATTGGAACACTCCTAATAGTGTAATGTAGCAGTAGTGCCAACACTGAGGGAGGTCGATTAACCAGAGCCGCGGTGCACCCGGCTAAGGCCCTTGACGTTAACGGGCAAAAGCGGTGAGGGAGGAGCTTTTCAAATCGAACAGTGATCTGCGCTGCTCGGTCATGTTGTCAATAAGGTAGCATGGTGCATCATTCAGAAAGACACAAAATCTATTTTCAATAAAAGCATATGGTACCAGTCAAAAGTTTGGACACACCTACTCATTCAAGAGTTTTTCTTTATTGCAGAATAATAGTGAAGACATCAGAACTATGAAATAACACATATGGAGTCATGTAGTAACCCCAAAATATATATTTGAGATTCTTCAAATAAAGCAAATCACTTCTTTTCATCATTACTTTAAGGCATGACTGACCTTCATGCCTTAAAGTAATGATGGACTGTCGTTTCTCTTTGCTTATTTAAGCTGTTCTTGCCATAATAGGGCTACCTTCTGTATACCACCCCTAACTTGTCACAACCACAACTGATTGGCTCAAATGCATTAAGAAGGAAAGAAATTCCACAAATGTACTCTTAATGCACACCTGTTAATTGAAATGCATTCCAGGTGACTACCTCATGAAGCTGGCTGAGAGAATTCCAAGAGTGTGCAAAGCTGTCATCAAAGCAAAGGGTGGCTCCTTTGAAGAATCTCAAATATAAAATATATTTTAATATGTTTAACACTTTTTTGGTTACTACATGATTCCATATGTGTTATTTCATAGTTTTGATGTCTTCACTATTATTCTACAATTTAGAAAATAGTAAAAATAGAGAAAAACCCTTGAATGAGTAGGTGTGTCCAAACTTTTGACTGATACTGTATGTTCGAATTTTCTAACTAGTTTTCATTGGGAAAGTAGAAAGTGTTTTTATCAAAAGCAATCACTTTTGCATGTGAAAACAAAGAATCCTAGTCATTACTCCATGTGCTTAACCTACGTCACTTTTGTTATGAGCCGACTTCGCAGTCAGCCAGAGTGGAGCCTGGCTTACACCCTGGAGGCACCACACCCGGGAGGCAGCCTGGGGCAAAACACGCCTACACAGGCGCCCGGGGGAGATTAATCGAATCCCCTCACTGCCAAGTGGCTGCGATGTTCTCCACTGAGTACACTGTCCTCTCCACACCAAACATCTCCCAGTGTCTCCAGATTCCATAGACATGTAGGCTATTTGGAAAGAGAAACAGAAAACAGTGAACACAGAATTAGAAAGTCCAACTCTCAGACTCTCCCTCATCTCAATCTTCCTCCACCACCTGTATCTCGACTTCCTACCCCTCCTCCCTCCTGTCTTACTAGTGATGGCTATACCACAGGGAGTGCTGTTGATAGCTCAATGGCTGTGTGCGTACAGCAGTATGCTCCCCGCAACTGGCGCTCTCCCAGCTCTCCACTCCTCTCAGACACAGAAAGTCTTCAAACACACACTGCAGTGCTGCACCTCCACAGTCCCTACTCAGAGCACACACACACTTCATTCAAGTAGCTATTAAACAAACACACCATCACATGACTAGCTAGTAGCCTATAAGAAAATAGTCTGTGTATAAATGGTTAGCTAGCCATCTTTTTCACAGAGACACAATAGCAAGTAGCAGTCCTTATTAACTAGCTAGCTAACGCTACTTTAACGTTACTGTACTGATGACACACAAACCCTTACTAGCATCGGCTGGATAGCAAGTAGCAAGTCTACCGGTACAATAACGTTAAGCTAGTTAGCAAAGGTAAACATCACTAATGTTTGTTACCACAGCCACAAAGTCATAAACCCTGTCTATTTCCACAATTTCTCTTCTTAAAACCAGATTTTAAACCTAATCTTAACCGCACTGCTCACTTTATGCAGTGTATCGAGTGGAAACTGTTAGCTAGCTAACTTATTCTCTTTTAAGTTAAGTTATGTGCACAGCCACTAGGTTCAAGTTAGCTGGCTAACCCTAACCGTTTTCCTAACAACCTAATTATCCTAACCTGCTGCATAAATTAACACCCCGGCCATCCTACAATCTGAATTTCATGCCCTCAATCTCACACAAATGATCAATGAACCTACCAGGTACAACCCCAAATCAGTAAACACGGGCACCCTCATAGATATCATCCTAACTAACTCGCCCTCCAAATACACCTCTGCTGTTTTCAATCAAGATCTCAGCAATCCCCGCCTCATTGTCTGCATCCGTAATGGGTCTGCGATCAAATGGTTATTCTTTAAAAGTGCCTTCCTCACCATCTTAAATAAGCATGCTCCATTCAAAAAATTTAGAACTAGGAATAGATATAGTCCTTGGTTCTCTCCAGACCTGTCTGCCCATGACCAGCACAAAAACATCCTGTGGCGTTCTGCATTAGCATCAAATAGCCCCCGTGATATGCAACTTTTCAGGGAAGTTAGGAAAAATTATACACAGACAGTTAGGAAAGCTAAAGCTAGCTTTTTCAAACAGAAATGTGCATCCTGTAGTACAAACCCCCAAAAGTTCTGGGACACTGTAAAGTCCATGGAGAATAAGAGCACCTCCTCCCAGCTGCCCACTGCTCTGAGGCTAGGAAACACTGTTACCACCGATAAATCCACTATAATTGAGAATTTCAATAAACATTTCTCTACGGCTGGCCATGCTTTCCACCTGGCTACTCCTACACCGGTGAACTGCCCGGCACCCTCCACAGCAACCCGCCCAAGCCCCCTCCATTTCTCATTCACCCAAATCCAGATAGCTGATGTTCTGAAAGAGCTGCAAAATCGTGACCCCTACAAATCAGCCGGGCTAGACAATCTGGACCCTCTCTTTCTAAAATGATCTGCCGAAATTGTTGCAACCCCTATTACTAGCCTGTTCAACCTCTCTTTCGTATCGTCTGAGATTCCCAAAGATTGGAAAGCTGCCGCGGTCATCCCCCTCTTCAAAGGGGGTGACACTCTAGAACCAAACTGCTACAGACCTACAGTGGGGAGAACAAGTATTTGATACACTGCCGATTTTGCAGGTTTTCCTACTTACAAAGCATGTAGAGGTCTGTCATTTTTATCATAGGTACACTTCAACTGTGAGAGACGGAATCTAAAACAAAAATCCTGAAAATCACATTGTATGATTTTTAACTAATTAATTTGCATTTTATTGCATGACATAAGTATTTGATCACCTACCAACCAGTAAGAATTCCGTCTCTCACAGACCTGTTAGTTTTTCTTTAAGAAGCCCTCCTGTTCTCCACTCATTACCTGTATTAACTGCACCTGTTTGAACTCATTACCTGTATAAAAGACACCTGTCCACACACTCAATCAAACAGACTCCAACCTCTCCACAATGGCCAAGACCAGAGAGCTGTGTAAGGACATCAGGGATAAATTGTAGACCTGTACAAGGCTGGGATGGGCTACAGGACAATAGCCAAGCAGCTTGGTGAGAAGGCAACAACTGTTGGCACAATTATTAGAAAATGGAAGAAGTTCAAGATGACGGTCAATCACCCTCGGTCTGGGGCTCCATGCAAGATCTCACCTCGTGGGGCATCAATGATCATGAGGAATGTGAGGGATCAGCCCAGAACTACACGGCAGGACCTGGTCAATGACCTGAAGAGAGCTGGGACCACAGTCTCAAAGAAAACCATTAGTAACACACTACGCCGTCATGGATTAAAATCCTGCAGCGCACGCAAGGTCCCCCTGCTCAAGCCAGCGCATGTCCAGGCCCGTCTGAAGTTTGCCAATGACCATCTGGATGATCCAGAGGAGGAATGGGAGAAGGTCATGTGGTCTGATGAGACAAAAATAGAGCTTTTTGCTCAAAACTCCACTCGCCGTGTTTGGAGGAATAGAAGGATGAGTACAACCCCAAGAACACCATCCCAACCGTGAAGCATAGAGGTGGAAACATCATTCTTTGGGGATGCTTTTCTGCAAAGGGGACAGGACGACTGCACCGTATTGAGGGGAGGATGGATGGGGCCATGTATCGCGAGATCTTGGCCAACAACCTCCTTCCCTCAGTAAGAGCATTGAAGATGGGTCGTGGCTCGGTCTTCCAGCATGACAACGACCCGAAACACACAGCCAGGGCAACTAAGGAGTGGCTCCGTAAGAAGCATCTCAAGGTCCTGGAGTGGCCTAGCCAGTCTCCAGACCTGAACCCAATAGAAAATCTTTGGAGGGAGCCGAAAGTCCGTATTGCCCAGCGACAGCCCCGAAACCTGAAGGATCTGGAGAAGGTCTGTATGGAGGAGTGGGCCAAAATCCCTGCTGCAGTGTGTGCAAACCTGGTCAAGAACTACAGGAAACGTATGATCTCTGTAATTGCAAACAAAGGTTTCTGTACCAAATATTCAGTTCTGCTTTTCTGATGTATCAAATACTTATGTCATGCAATAAAATGCAAATTAATTACTTAAAAATCATACAATGTGATTTTCTGGATTTTTGTTTTAGATTCCTTCTCTCACAGTTGAAGTGTACCTATGATAAAAATTACAGACCTCTACATGCTTTGTAAGTAGGAAAACCTGCAAAATTGTCAGTGTATCAAATACTTGTTCTCCCCACTGTATATCTATCCTACCCTGTCTTTCTAAGGTCTTTGAAAGCCATGTTAACAAACAGATTACCTACCATTTCGAATCCCACCGTACCTTCTCCGCTATGCAATCTGGTTTCAGAGCTGGTCATGGGTGCACATCAGCCACGATCAAGGTCCTAAACGATATCATAACCGCCATCGATAAGAGACATTACTGTGCAGCCGTATTCATCGACCTGGCCAAGGCTTTCGACTCTGTCAATCACCACATTCTTATTGGCAGACTCGACAGCCTTGGTTTCTTAAATGATTGCCTCGCCTGGTTTACCAACTACTTCTCTGATAGAGTTCAGTGTGTCAAATCGGAGGGCCTGTTGTCCGGACCTCTGGCAGTCTCTATGGGGGTGCCACAGGGTTCAATTCTCAGGCCGACTCTATTCTCTGTATACATCAATGATGTTGCTCTTGCTGCTGGTGATTCTCTGATCCACCTCTACACAGACGACACCATTCTGTATAGTTCTGGCCCCTCTTTGGACACTGTGTTAACTAACCCCCAGACGAGCTTCAATGCCATACAACTCTCCTTCCGTGGCCTCCAACTGCTCTTAAATGCTAGTAAAACTAAATGCATGCTATTCAACCGATCACTGCCCGCACCTGCCCTCCTGTCCAGCATCACTACTCTGGACGGCTCTGACTTAGAATACGTGGACAACTACAAATACCTAGGTGTCTGGTTAGACTGTAAACTCTCCTTCCAGACTCACATTAAGCATCTCCAATCCAAAATTAAATCTAGAATCGGCTTCCTATATCGCAACAAAGCATCCTTCACTCATGCTGCCAAACACACCCTCGTAAAACTGACCATCCTACCCGATCCTCGACTTCGGCGATGTCATCTATAAAATAGCCTCCAACACTCTACTCAACAAACTGGATGCAGTTCATCACAGTGCCATCCGTTTTGTCACCAAAGCCCCATACACTACCCACCACTGCGACCTGGACACTCTCGTTGGTTGGCCCTTGCTTCATACTCGTCGCCAAACCCACTGGCTACAGGTTATCTACAAGTCTCTGCTAGGTAAAGCCCCGCCTTATCTCAGCTCACTGGTCAACATAGCAGCACCCACTCGTAGCACACGCTCCAGCAGGTATATCTCACTGGTCACCCCCAAAGCCAACTCCTCCTTTGGTTGCCTTTCCTTCCAGTTCTCTGCTGCCAATGACTGGAACGAACTGCAAAAATCACTGAAGCTGGAGACTCATATCTCCCTCACTAGCTTTAAGCTCCAGCTGTCAAAGCAGCTCACAGATCACTGCACCTGTATATAGCCCATCTGTAAACAGCCATCTATCTACCCCATCCCCATATTTATTTATCTTGCTCCTTTGCACCCCAGTATCTCTACTTGCACATTCATCTTGTGCACATCTACCATTCCAGTGTTTAATTGCTATATTGTAATTACTTCGCCACCATGGCCTATTTATTGCCTTAACTCCCTTATCTTACCTCATTTGCACTCACTGTATATAGACTTTTTTGTTTTCTACTGTATTATTGACTGTATGTTTTGTTTATTCCATGTGTAACTCTGTGTTGTTGTATGTGTCGAATTGCTATGCTTTATCTTGGCCAGGTCGTAGTTGCAAATGAGAACTTGTTCTCAGCTAGCCTACCTAGTTAAATTTAAAAAAGTTATCCTAACCTGCTACGAAAGTTCTCCTAACCTGCTAAGTAAAGTCAAATCTGTTAATTTGACAAAAGCTGGATCCCTTCTATTCATGAGGACCCTGAACGAGAGTGCATGAATGATTTATTGTTTTTCCTTCCATGTGTGCATGTCTCACAAGCTCGTCCATGTAATAGCATGAATATAAAACGTTAATAACTTCGGCTGTGAGTGAAGAAAAAAAATTATCTGCCTCAAAGACAATTCATGGAAAAATTAAATGGATATTTTTGGCACAAATGTGATAACGAAAGTGTCTTTTTAAAAATGGACTTCCTATGGGGACATCTTTGGGAATTGTCTTTCTGGCCTCAGCGTTAGTTAAACTGCAGTACTGTCAGTCTCCTCTGTGTACATGAGATGGCCTGCTTCCCAACTGAAACCTTGGGGACCTGACCAAGGGCCAGGGTTCCGGTCTGGAAGCACGCTTTCGACTGCACCTACAGTATTGCTTCGGTACTGCAGTTTAACTGAATCACAGCCGAGAAAGACAATTCCCATTGACAGCCCCAAAAAGAGAATTCAAATCTGAAAATTCCTAATAAGACACTTTAATCATCAACTTTGTGCACAAAACATCCATTAAATCATTCACATTTTCACAGAGGCAGATTTGTTTTCCATCACTCACAACTGAAGATATTAACATTTTATATTCATGCTCTGAGGTCATGACCCCAGGTAGCCAGGGGAAGTGCTGGTTGGCTTGTTTAGCTGTCAACATGCTCAGACACAGTTCCGGGAGCATGTTCGCTCGATACTGCAGTTTGTGTAGTGCGCACTGAGCGCTTATGCGCAGGTGGAATTATCCCAGTCAGAAAAATGGCAGCCATCACTAAAATGGCGTATGCTAACGTGAGTAGTTTGTTTCAATTTAAAGGTTGGAGATAGGACGCCTGGGCGAGATTAACCAGGCCTCTCATTAGTTACACTCTGAGTTGGGCATTTCCAATTTGATGAAAAAGACACGAGGATAAAATACTGACATTTACATCAGTAACAATCAAGGTTGAAATGTTCAAAGTGAAAAGTTTACAACCAGTTCAAATGCATAATTATCTTTATTAACACAATTCCAATAGCTGCCTCATTACGCTATTAGTTATCAACATTGCACATTTCATTTGGTTACAGGATAAATAACCTATTTATTAAACGTTGAAATATATACTCTGTTTTAAAAGAATAGCTAGATTAGATCCATGGCTACATTATATATCACATGAACAATAACAACAAAGGAAGTCACTTGAAAGGATGCTTTACAAAGCAACCAATCAGTGTACCAATTTGTAAGTCGCTCTGGATAAGAGCGTCTGCTAAATGACTTAAATGTAAATGTACACACAAGTGGCGAAACGCTAAATCCAGTGTCATGAGTTGTCAGGTGATTTTCTCTGTGCCTAAAAAACAGCGCTGAATGTGTAGAAGGTGTAGCCTAAGCTAGTTATAAACACGTATCCAAGATCTTAGGCCTACTACTTCACAATCCAGTAAAGTCATACATACAAGTTCTTTGTAAGTAGAAGCTTAATATGCTGCATAGTTGTCCAAATTGCGGAATGCAATCAGAGTTTGTAACTTCATTTATTACAAGGTTCAGTTTCTCCTTTTCGTTTAAAGAGGAACAGGAAAGTTGGGAAAGTCCTTTTTAGGTTTATGTCAAAAATAAAATCAAAAGCTCTTGAAAACAAATCCTCAGTTTGGACAGTAGAGGGGGGCCGTGAGTCGCATAACAGACACATTGCATTGTGGGAGTTGAACTGTTTCATATATTTCCATTAGCATCCTGCAGCTCCTCCCTGATAGCATTCAGCTCCACCAGGCTCTCGTGCAGGACCTGAGCTACCTGCCTAATCTTAAACACCACCTCTTTCTTAAACCCTTTCTTTAGCTCACGAGAGTCCTTGGTGAAGTATTTATCCATTCCTTTGAAGAGGCCCCTGAGGGCCACATCAGCTCCTTCTGTTACCTCTGTGGCCCTCAACACAGGTCTATCCACTAGGCTGACCATTTGAACGGCCCTGCGGACCTCCCAGTCTCCAGAGTAGTGCTGGGTTCCTCTCCGGAGGAGAGGATGCCCCCTGAGTCTATACAGCCCCTGGCACACGAACCTCAAGATCTTCACCAACTCCTCCATCCTCGCCTCATAATCCTCCAGAACCACCTCCACTTTCTTCCTGTCCTGCATGTTGTTCACGTTGTCCGAGATAGTCGCCGAGGCCGAAGTAATCCCGCCGGCCGCCGCCACTCCGACGCCCACAGCCGTGATGATGAGCGAGGCGCCGAAGGTGAAGGGGGCGAGGGCCAGGCCGACGATGGCCGCGCCACCCCCGACGGCGGCGGTGGTGCCGCCGGTGATGTTGCCGATCTTGGCCTTCTTATGGAAGGAGGTGATGTCATCGGCGAGGGCGTAGAGCTTGATGACGTACTGCCAGAGGACCTCGGCACGCTCCGTGAACACCTTGTTGAAGACACTGAGGCCGCGGTGCACCTTCTCCGCCAGTAGGGTGAATGACCTTAAGGGGGAGAGAGAGAGAGAGAGAGAGAGAGAGAGAGAGACAGAAGGACATGGCAAGAGGGAGAGGAGCGAGAGGGAGGCAGAGAGAACAAGTATTCAAACATCAGCAATGTTTCACGAGAGTGACTACTGATTACGTTGTCATCAGCACACAGAGGACATACCTAGTCTCATCATCCTTCACCGTCTTGTCTTCATCATCTGAAGGCAGCTCATCCCATTCTGAGACAAGACAATTCCCAGATTACAAACTGGGTGTGTGTGTGAACACATGCTTGTGCATGCATACGTGCTTGTGAGCGCATGCACATGTGTATGTGTACGTGTGTGTGACTCACGTTCCACAGTGTTCCACCACTCCATCAAGCTGTCAGTGTCCTGTGAGACAGAGCAACACTGATATCTTCGGACATTGCTTTCACACAGACACATTTTCAAACTGTTACCATTGAAATAGGGCAGATGGTGATTTGTGAGCGACATTTGACTCTTCAAATACTGACCCCCTCTTCTTCCTCCTTCTCCTCATCCTCCAGACCTTCTGCAAGCTGTTCGTCAATCTGAGCAGAACGCCACTCAGCCTGCGAGAGAGAGAGAAGAGGGGACAATGTGAGAAAGAAGTGAGAGAGGGAGTAAGGAGAGATTAGTTTTAATCTATTTGCTGTGCATACCTTACTGTCCTTATAAAGGAGGGATAGTAAAGGGATAGTCTGCACTGCCTTTTATGAGAACCATGGCCTTTGCCAGCTTTCCCTCTCCTCTGAGGCCTATTTCTCCCGAGGAGTTAAAATCCCTCTTACAGTATGCAGCAGATCCGGTTCAGTTACATGACTGAAGGGAATGTGCCACTCAATTTGTCCTAAGCAGTGCAATGATAGAAGAGGAAGACAGAAGCCAGCCAGGCCCATACCATAGTTGTCAACAACAACGTGGGTGTGTGGGGCTTTTTTAAAAGCTATTATGTTAGTCATACAAGACAACTACCCGTGGTTTTCAGTTGTTTCAGGTCTGTCTCCAATGTAGGACAATGAGTCAGCACAAATGTACATGTTGGATGTGTGTGTACCTCTGTAGCCTCTGAAAAGTAGTAGTCACTAGATGTAGCTCCTGGTGGGTACTCGGTCATCCTTCCATCTCTCGCTTTAGTCTGTGTGAGAGCGTGAGAGTGAGAGAGAAACCGACACTAACATCAGTAAACATATGGTAGTAACACCACACACACACACACACAATTACCTTAGTTTCTTTGCGATGCTTATGAGGGGCTTTAAATTTGAATGATTTCTTCTGTAGAGGAAAGATGGGATATAGATTAACAGCGGGTTACAAATCACACAGTAAACAAAGGATGTTTATAAAGTAGTAGTAGTACCGGTTTGCAGTCTTCTATGTCATCCTGTCCATAATCATCTCCAGTCCCTCCTGCAGAGAAGAAATCTGACCTCCTCTGAGAAGTGTCATCGTTCAGAAAGCCCTCCTGGAAAACAATACCACGGGAATGTCAACACTCTTCCGCTGACAAGATGTTAAAGTACGCACAAAAGACGTATCTTTGGACCAATAGAAATGCCCTCACATGGGATGCTCGTCGAGGTGTGTAGCGCTCTGAACCAATCGGTGACTTGTCATATAGAAATGTTTCCTAGAATAAAGGAATGAAAGTACATAGACTTGTTTTAAAACTAATACAGATGTTCTTTATAGGCCGATAACGGCAATGTAAATTTGTTAAAAGAGAAATATAAAATTGACACATTCTCTATTAAACAGACAATACACTCGGAGGGCCGACACAAACATAATAGTTACCTGGATTTGGTTTGACTTGCGCCGACTTGCAAGTCGGTTCTTAAATTTCGATGGTTTCTTCTGTGAAAGAGAGAGGACATTTAGAGCATGAGTGGGACCCATCCAAAGTTTAAGAGGAGAAAGTTCTACTGTATAAAGGAAAAGAGAAGTACCGGTTTCCAGTCTTCCATCTCGTTCTGTTCATCTTCCATCTGTCCAGCATAGAAGAGATCTGCTCCCTTCTGAGGCACATCACTGTCCAGAAAGCCCTCCTGGACAAAAACAAGAGACATGTGTTGAGTCCCAACTTCTAAAGTATCTAACTTGTAAATAGACAGTGCATGCAAATTTGCTCACATGGAAAACATAATCATTTGCAAACCTCTGATCTCCTTTGTGGGGAGTACTGTTGTGTACTACTAGTCTGAGAATTCTCCTCAGCACTCTGTAAGAATGAAAAATAATGCACCAACATTCACAACTTGATCATCTTGTTTGATAAAGAAAAACGGTCTTATCCAAAAAATATAAACCAAGCACAACCACACAGAAACTAACAAAAACCTTACCCCAGATTTCCGACGATTCATATGTAGGAGTTTTAATTTGAACGGTTTCTTCTGTAGAAGACAATGTTTACACTGTTTATCATGTCATTAGGTTAAATAAAATGCAGACAGAGGAAGTGAGGGATATGAAAGAAAGAGAGAAATACCGGTTTGCAGTCTTCCATCACATTCTGTTGATATTCTTCTACCTCTCCTGCTGAGGAGAAACCTGCCCCCTTCTCAGGTAAGTAATCATCCAAAAAGCTGTGCTGAAAGAAAAACATTAAATAAATCAAACATGTATACTGTCATGTTACATTGTCTTTGTACATTGAACAGCATAGACTAATTTGAGTTGGCACAAATACAACTACACAGACAATTACGACACAGACACACATCCAACCTTGGGGTGTGACTGTGGGGTGTAGCCTTTCACTTCTTCTGTTTCCTCAAAAATATTAACCTACAAAAGAATAAACAAATGTTGAAACACTAAAATATGACTATACATACAGTACACGCATAGAAACTCACAGTACCTTGGACTCCTTGCGGGGTGTATAACCATGGGCACCTTTAAGTTCATCAAGAAGTTTCTCCTAAGAAACACATAATTACTGCATATGGACAAATGAAAACGTGTACAGAAACGAATATATTGTGTTTGTCACAAGTATTTCTACACAGAGTATATACATACATGACTCATCTTTGAACCTCTGCGAGGTGTGTATTCATGAGCGCCTGTTGGTTCATCCTGGGAATTCAACAACAAAACATTCTTGGCGTTATATCAGTTTTTGCACGAATACAAAAGCACGTGCATTTAGCCTACTGTACACGTTTCCCTCCTTACCTTTTCGAGGCAAATTGCGAACCCTCTGTGAGGCACAAACTTAATTTTGACACCTTTACTTTTTTTCTGTGCAGAAAAACAGATGGAAACAGTCTCAATGATAGAAGCTTGATACATTTTTCATACGAAATAGTTGTCAACGTCCTAAACGTGTTAAGCACGAGACAAAACATACAAATCCACCCGTCCCATCACGTTCCTCTGCCTCCTCTTCAGAGTCCTCATCCAAACCCACGGCCTGTTAAACGACAAACCATATGTGGTGTTCCACAGGGATCAGTGTTAAGACCGCAACTTTTGTCAGCACAACATGTATACAATAAAAGCTGCATTGGTTTTGATGAGTAGTCTTTCATAACAAAAAAAAACTAGAAATATAGATATAAATTCAATAGGTACCTGTTTGGAGTCTTCAATCCCATTATGTTCTTCATCTTCATTCTCCCCTGCAGATATGAATCCTACTTCCTTCTGAGGAAAGTCATCGTCTAGCAAGCCCTCCTGGAAAACACACCACAGGAATATGTCAACACAGATTTTGTACACCAATATATTGCTCTTTTGGTTTAGAAAAACAGATATAAAAAAAAATATATATACATTCACTCTATGTTGAGGCAAATGTAGGCCTGAAGCTTTTTCAAGATGGTCAGCTGAAAATCGATCCTAAAAATAAAAGAATTTAAACAAGTTATTCCAACAAATGTAAAATTATTTTAAACACCCCTTCCCTAAATTATATATTAAATTATACCTTAGATCCTCTGCGATGCACAAGGGGCATTTTGAATTTGAATGATTTCTTCTGTTAAGGGGAAGGAAGTTCAAACAATTACAATACTACATGAACGAAATTTACACAAACAGTCTTTCAAAACTAACTGGTTAAAAAGAAATACCGGCTTGCCGTGCTCCATGTAATTCTCCTTATCTTCGTAATCTGCAGAGAAGACATCTACCCCTTTCTTTGGGAAGTCTTCATCCAAAAAGCCCTCCTGGACAACACGTTAAAGTAATTAATACTGTATTAGACATCTTAATTCATTGCAATCTTTACACAGGAACACACTCACCTTTGACCGCCAACGGAGACTATTGCCCTCTCCATCCTTGGATTCAGAAAATCTCTCCTAAACCAAAAAATGACATGAAACATTGACAATAAGCATTTCCATATAGCTACCTACACAATCACACATACAATTAATCAAAGATAACACAGTCCTCGCCTTTGATCCTCGACGTAGTGTGCCGCCGTCACGATCCTTCAGGTCTTCATAATATTTATCCTATAGAATAAAAACATGTTTATTGACTACAGCAGCAGAACATATCTACATAATTCATAAAAAGTTTGATTTACCTTTGACCCTCTTCTGGAAAGAAAGGATGCCTTGAACGTCCTCCCCCTTTTCTGAAATAAAAAAGGAAAATGTGTAAAAAGTTTAAAACAAAAGGATATAAAATGTAGAAACAGAAACTTAAATACAGAACAAATACAAATAGAGTGTAAGACATACAGTTTTAGCACGTTTTCCGGCATCATTCTCTTCCAGTTCTTCTACACTCCCCCCATCAGAGTCTGCTGCCACCTGAGATAGGAGAGAGCGAGAGCAGATGTGCGAGGAAGAGAAATAGCATCCACAGTCACTCCTTCAGTATCAATTGACCATCACTAAGCACACATTTTTGAAACACTGTGATGTGGTGACTTTACCTTCATTGACTCCCTCCTAAGCCTCAGTTTGCCAGACTGATGAGGGGAAAAGATAATCAAACAGTTAATTAACTTTTAGGCTAGTCAATGTAAAATAGATTCATGTTAAATAAAATACAGTAATATAGGTAGGAGTTGATCATTTAATGCAAACAATGAACAGGTAGAAAAAGCCATTCAATTAGTATGTTTCTTACAGGTTTCCAGTCAGGATTGAGCTCAGGACTGTTTTCAGGCCAATCCTCCACACATCTCTCCTGTTTTGGGTTTAACAAAGTAAACCCAGTTCAGTACACACAGCAATAAGACAGTCAAAGATAAAAGTTCAACATTCATTCTGTCCAAGTGGTGCCCCTCTAGTACATACCTGGCCAGTCAAAAGAATGTTCTCAAATACCTCCACTTCCCCGAATTTGTTGTCCTGTAAAACCAGAATGTTATTCTCAGATCAACAGAGAGAGAGATAACATGTTCCTATACGACACTGTCTTGTCTACTGAAAGTTGTAGAAAAGTTCGGTCATTTAAAGGCTGTTCAACTGATTGTGGTAGGAATAAACTTAGTATGTATAGACTTACTTGGCACAGAAACTTACCTGAGCGGTGTTCTTCGTTTGAGGGGCTGGTTTAGGATCTGGTCGCTCAGCTTCGGTCTAAAGACATAGCAGAAACCCAATGAGATACAAGTGAATCACAGACAGACATTACAATAATTGGTATGCTTACATACATGGAGAAAGAGGGACAAATAAAAATGGTGGTGGTGTCCTTACACGACTTGGTAACTTGGGCTGACTTTTTCGAGGAGGTGGTTTGGGAGGGCTGTCGGAGGTCTTCACCTGAGAGGTCACAACATGTCACTCTTTGCAATGATGGAAAGAGAGGTCACACGGATATCAAAGACTGTACGAAGACGTGAGGAAAAAAAGACTTGTAAGTTACCTGGGGGGAACCATTGAAAGCCTGCGTGGGGGACAGGGATCTGGCATGGAGGGTACCATGTTTCAAGGCAGTAGGGGTGGGTTGGAGAACATGTTTGGTTCCGTGAGGGGTCATCAGGAAGATATCATACTGTTCATCAGAGGGTGTTGCAAGGTTGAAATCCTGCGTGTTGGAGAGTGATGCATTGAAGACCTCAGCAGTCTTCTCAAAATCTGACCCTGAGAAGATGTCTGTTTTCTGCCCTGACGAAGTCTGGAATAAAGGTGTGGACTGTTTGACTGTAGAGTCAGTACTGAAAGAAGCACTCTGAAAGATGTCATTGGGCGAGGAATGGAAAATGTCCCTTGTCCTGGAAGGCAGGGGCTGAAAGACGTCTGGTGTCACATTGGAAGAGGGAATTTGGAAAGGGTCATTTGACCTAGTAGGCGTGGCTTGAATGAGATTGGGAGTGTCAGAAGGAGTGGATTGGAAGGGGTCCTTTTGAATGGACAAAGGAGCTTGGAAAAGGTACTCTCCCTTGGTGAGAGGAGCATTGAATAGGTACTCTCCCTTGGTGGGTGGTGCTTTGAATAGGTCAGCTCCCTTGGTGGGAGGAGCTTGGAATGGATTTGGTGTTTTTGAAGGCTGAGTTTTGAATAGGTCCTGTTGGTTCGAAGGAGTAGTCCAAAGCTCCAGTCTTTCAGAAGTTGTGACAAATAAAGGACTATGGCTCACATTTGGTGTGTTTCGAGTTAGGGCCGTTGTTTGGAAGAGATCCGGTGACCGTCTTTCAGACATGGTTTTGAAAATATACGTCTGCTGGTCAGATGGTGTGGTCTGAAGGTTGTCGTCGGTCTGTTTGTCAGGTTTGAGGTCCTCTGGTGTGCTCCGAACCTCAGGCGGAGGAGCAAAGATGGTGACTAAACTCTGCTTACGTAGAACCTCTGAATCCTGATTCTTAGTGTCCCCGTCAATAGTCACACTGCTGGATTCCTGTGGGTTAAAAAGAACTCATGTAAGCAAATGAACACATAAGTCAAACAAAACAGTCATTATCAATAGTATTGCACATATGTGTCATACCACCATACAAATGGTAAGGTTAGAGATCTGGTGAAAATGCAATGTCACTGAAAAAGACTTACTTTCATATAAGAGTAGAATGGATTCTCTTTTGACAAGCTACGATTGATTCCATTCTGAGAGAGAGAGATTAAAGCGTAAAATTGGGTAACAAATAAACGGAAATTGATTAAACATTTACCATTAATAGTTGCCCTATAATTCAGTCTAACCTGATTCAGGTGAGTGTCATTAATGGAGGAATCTCTGGATTCTGAAGTGGAGGGGATAGGAGTCTGAAAGAGAATGTGGAAGATTTTAAAAAGAGTGTTATGATATCCCTTCTATGAGCTTGTGTCCCCCAAGCCCCCCCTGTCTCAGCCTCTAGTATCTATGCTGCAATACACCATGTGCTGGGGGGCTAGGGTCAGTCTGTTATATCTGGTGTAATTCTCCTGTCTTATCTAGTGTCCTGTGTGAATTTAAGTATGCTCCCTCTAATTCTCTCCCTCCCTCCCGGAGGACCTGAGCCCTAGGAACATGCCTCAGGACTACCTGGCCTGATGACTCCTGGCTGTCCCCAGTCCACCTGGGCATGCTGCTGTTCCAGTTTCAACTGTTCTGCCTGCGGCTATGGAACCCTGACCTGTTCACCAGATGTGCTACTCTGTCCCGGACCTGCTGTTGTGTTGTGCGTTTGTCTCATATCTCTCTCTCATCTCTACCCTGCCTTTCTAGGGAGTTTTTCTTAGCCACCGTGCTTCTCCATTGCTTGCTGTTTGTTGGGATTTTAGGCTGGGTTTCTGTATAAGCACTTTGTGACATCTGCTGATGTAAACAGAGCTTTAGAAATACATTTGATTTTGATTTGAGATTGTGTGTCAGTGTTGTTTACCCTGTATTGTTTGCGGAAGGGACTTTGGGAAACTCTCCTCAGCATCCCCTGTAGTCTCATGATGCTCTGAAAGAATTTAAAAACAAATATTAAATATGACTCCATGAATGAATTCCTATAGGTAAAGCTTTCTTGCTTGTCTATACTCTAAGTGTATACAGCGCTTGCTTGTCTACTGTGTCTATAGTGGATAATTAACCTTGTGTTGTGTACAAAAATGGTCAGCAAAACTACACCAGACAACCTAACAAGGAGCTGTACAAATTACACATCCTGATAGTATCAGGAGGTGGGTTGATTTCTCAGGCTGTTTCGCAATATTCTTAAAGGGTGATAGAGTACATAGGTATCAAGAACACCTGACATCACAAGCAACAATTTCTCAATGAACTGCCCTGAAAGAATGTCAGACACAATGCCATGCCAACACAGTTCCTGAGCTACAGCTAATGAGAATAAAAAGAGCTCTCTATATAATAAGTATTCACTTATTGTAGGGCCTACTAGTGTACTTTGTGGGTAAAAACCTGACAACATACTTTGTACAGTAAATTCGAGGTTTAAAATATGCCTAGTCAAGAAGCTTTATTTTAGGGCACAAGAGGTCAGAGGAGTTCAACTGAGGTATTGAACAAACGCATCTCAAGGCTAAATTCATATTTAGAACCATGATATGGTTCAGATTCTTACTCACCGGTCTTCTCTCCCCCAAAAACCCCTCCACCGGCTCACTCTGTGCCCCTTCCCTCTCCTCCTTATCCTGACAGAGAAAGAAGTACACATCAAAACACAATGGAGTTTGATCTTCTTGTAAGAAAAGTAAAGTGTTGGACGTTCTACTCTTATTGAACTGAAATGATCTTTTAGAATTATTCAAGAGTTTAAAAGAGTTGCGATTTGACGCACACGCACGTGTCCGTAATAATTCCATGGTAGGCCTATCACTTATCATGAAAACATTTAAATTAGTTTGATCTCACCATGGTTGTTGTGTTGATATCCGATCCAGTAAGCTATTGTTTGCACTAAACGAAAGTTTGTACTGAAATGAACTCGCTAGTTGCCAAACTAGTATTTCCAACAGCGCGGTTTGGCAAGCGGTCCACGCTGCATGTACTGGTGATTGGATGATTGATGGACAGAACACGTAGGCGTGTTTGATTTCCCTCCCCTTCCTCTTTTCATTCAAGCGATAAAATGCGACCCGACCAGTTGTCCTCGCCACAAGGAGAATGTGCAGTCAATGACGCGCACGGGTGTGTTGTGTTCCTATACATAGGTGAAAGAAACATGTGTGCCTATTTATATACATATTAGCTAGTAGGCCTAAAACTACAGGTGGCTTGTAAATGTGTGTGTGCATCTGTCTGTCCGTCTCTCCATCTGTCTCTAATGGTCCCTATGTCTAGGAGGAGGGGGGTCAAACGTATGTTCATTTGAAATGGAGTCAGTGATTTAAATTGATGTTGGATGGATGTGTAGATAAATGTTGTTCTCTCTCTGTGTGTGTGTGTGCGCGCGCGTGCCAGTATCATTTCGCAGAGCGAGTGTGTGTGTGTGCGTGCGTGCCTGTATCATTTCGCAATGAAACCTGTTTAGGGCAGTTTTCATAATGTCATTACATCATTGAATTCTGGCTCTATCTCTGAAAATATGCAATTATCTTTATGTATTGCAAATAACTTGGGTGAAGTAAAATGTAATTTGCATTGCAATATGAAGTCACATCATTTGGTTCTCTACATAAAGTACCACCTTTATGTTACAGTATATTAGCCCCGATGACATTTTATACGCATGAGCTTAGCTAGCCAACGTCACCATGACATCGCCTACAAGTGTGATTGGGGATTTCTATTGGAGAAGCGTCTTAATAGTGTAGTCAGAAAATGGTACGTTCAAAACGGCCCAGTGCAGTCAAAAACGTGGTTTTCTGTTTTTTTTAATATATATATTTCCACACTATGAGGTTAGAATAATACTTTGAAAATTATGATAATGCACTTTTAGTGTAAGAGCTCTTTGAAAAGATTGTCTGAAATGTCTGCCTGTTTTGGTGGGATGGAGCAGTACATTAGTTAATAAACCAATGAGAAAGTGAGTTCCAAACCTCTCTGTCAATAAACAGAGATTTTAGTTTTCAGTTTCCCCCTCCTCACTCAGACCACTGCCAGACATTCCAAGCACAATTCTTGCTTGAGAAATTGTTCTTCGCTAAAAATGTTGTTTCTTTTAGATTTTTTTTGTTGAAAATCCCAATAAGGTACTTAATTGTTACTCAGTAATGAAATAATAATAATGGCTGCATTGGAACGTTAATCGAGACAGATTTAGTTTAAATTGTCTCAAAAACATTTATTAAACAATATTCATGTTGTTAATTCATGTCAGTGTCACAAAACTTGGAGAAGAGAACAATATTAGTGTTTTTGAAATGTTTTTGACATTTGAAATGTCTTGTTTATGTTATAAATCTGTGTGATTTAAGGTTGTGCATGGTTTGTGGTATGCAGTATACAGTATGCCCAAGCTAAACAGTTTTTTTTTTTTTTTTAATAGGGATGTAACGGCTGTCATCTTCCTCCTCATCTGAGGAGGAGAAGTTTGAAGGATCGGAGGACCAATGTGCAGCGTGGTAATTGTTCATCTTATTTAATGGAAGTGAACAACTCAAAATACAAAAACAACAAAGTGAAAACCGAAACAGTTCTATCTGGTGCAGACACACAAAGACTGAAAACAACCACCCACAAAACCCAACAGAAACAGGCTACCTAAATATGGTTCCCAATCAGGGACAACGAATGACAGCTGCCTCGGATTGAGAACCATATCAGGCCAAACACAGAAAACCAACACAGAAATAGAAAACATAGATTACCCACACAACTCACGCCCTGACCACACTAAAACAAAGAAAATACAAAATAACTATGGTCAGAACGTGACAAGGGAGGTGCTACAATATTATGCTTTATTTAATTTTGCTATGCCAATACATTTGGGGCATCCTAATCCAAATGAGATATCAAGTACTTTGTGTTCTTTAAGGATAACAGTCTAACTCTGCCCTTTGTTTACAGTGTCTTCCTCTGCCCTGAAAATTCAACTCTATCAAAGTGCCAAATCATTCACGAACCTCTTTGATAAAAATGAAAATTGTCTTGAGCAACTGTGGATCATGAAAAATCCCAGCAGTGTTGCGCTTCTTTACACAAACCAGTGCGCCTGGCACCTAATACCATTCCCCGTTCAAAGGCACTTAAATCTGTTGTCTTGTCCATTCACCCGCTGAATGGCACACATACAGTACGCAATCCATGTCTCAATTGTCTCAAGGCTTAAACATCCTTCTTTAACCTGTCTCCTCGACACTGATTGACTCGGATTTAACAAGCAACATCAATAAGGGACCATAGCTTTCAACTGGATTCACCTGGTCAGTTTATGTCATGGAAAGAGCAGGTGTTCTTAATGTTTGTATACTCAGTCTTTAAAATATATAATAGAAACCAAAATGAAAGGCTTGAATTACAGCCCAATCTGTTAATGTAACAAGTATTTCCATTGAATTAATCAAGATTGTTTTCCCAAGGTCTCATCATTTCGGGCATCTTTGAAGGTAAGACCGATTTAAGATCATTATATTAAATTCATATGAGAATTATGAACATTGATTAAATGTATTAAATGTGTTAAATTAAATGTACATTTAAATTGTAGGTTTCTGTCATATACAATACAATACCATAGCACTGCCTGGACTTTGATAAATGACATTGGCACTTGGATTGGAACCGGTGCCATGGTCAGATGACATGAAAATAGAGCTCTTTGGCCACGCCCACCAGTGGTGGGTTTGGTGTTGAAAAAAAGAAGCATACTGTACGCAGAAAAGTACCTCATACCTACAGTAAAATATGGTGATGGATCTTTGATGTTATGGGACTATTTTGCTTCCACTGGTCCTGTGGCCCTTGTTAAGGTCAACGGCATCATGAACTTTACCCAGAACCAGGACATTTTAGCCAAATCAAGGATCTGGAAAGATTCTATATGGCAAAATGGTCGAAGATCCCTCCCAACGTGTTCTGAAATCTCATAAAACATTTGAGAAAAAGGCTGCCGTTATCCTCGCAAGGGGAGGGTGCTAGAGTATTGAAAACAGGGCTGCCAATAATTTTGCCCCCTATCTTTTTTAAACGTTTCTTTTAACTTGTTAGACAATATATTTCTGAGCAATTGTATTAGTATAAAATAATATAATTCACCTTTTTTGTTGTTGCATACAATATACTGAAGCTCAGCATTTTGTATTATTTATTTTATAATGTCACGGTTGTCGTAAGAACTGGACCAAGGCGCAGCGTACGTAGAGTTCCACATCTTTAATATCAAGTGAAACTTAAGCGAAACAATAAACAAACAACGAAACGTGACTACGTGGTGCACAAACACAAAATAATATCCCACAAACACAGGTGGGAAAAATATCTACTTAAATATGATCCCCAATTAGAGACAACGAATACCAGCTGCCTCTAATTGGGAATCATACAAAACACCAACATAGAAAACATAAACTAGAACACAACATAGAAATATTAAACCAGAATACCCCCTAGTCACGCCCTGACCTCCTACACCATAGAGAAACAAGGGCTCTCTATGGTCAGGACGTGACATATACAGTCTTTTTTGCTAATCTTTATTAAGGGTGACAATAATTATGGACCTAGCTGTAGAGAGGAGGTCAGAGAATTGGCAGTGTGGTGCCAGGATAACAACCTCTCCCTCAACGTGATCAAGACAAAGGAGATTATCGTGGACGACAGGAAAAAAAGAGGGCCGAGCACACCCCCATTCTCATCGACCGGGCTGTAGTGGAGCAGATTGAGAGCTTTAAGTTCCTTGGTGTCCACATCACCAACGAACTATCATGGTCCAAACACACCAAGACAGTCGTGAAGAGGGCATGAGGAGACTGAAAAGATTTGGCATGGGTCCTCAGATCCTCAAAAAGTTCCACAGCTGCCCCATCGGGAACATATTGACTGGTTGCATCACTGCCTGGTATGGAAACTGCTCAGCCGCCGACCGCAAGGCACTACAGAGGGTAGTGGATATGGCCTAGTACATCACTGGGGACAAGTTTCCTGCCATCCAGGACCTCTATACCAGGCAGTGTCAGAGGAAGGCCTTAAAAATGGCCAAAGACTCCAGCCACCCTAGTCATAGACTGTTCTCTCTGCTACCGCGCGGTACCGGAGCGCCAAATCCAGGTCAAAAAGGCTTCTTAACAGCTTCTACCCACAAGCCATAAGACTCCTGAACAGCTAATCAAATCAAATGGCTACCTGGACTAATTGCATTGACCCCCCCCCCCCCCCTAAAAAAAAAAAATCCGCTGCTGCTTCTCTCTGTTTATTATCTATGCACAGTCACTTCACCTCTACCTACATTTTTTTTGGTATTTTTTACAATTTATTCTTAACACTTATTTTTCTTGGTAATTGTTGGTTAAGGGCTTGTGACAAATACAATTTGATTTTGATCTATTTCAAAGTATTTTGAATACTTACAGTACCAGTCAAACGTTTGGACACACCTACTCATTCAAGGGTTTTCCTTTATTTTTCCTATTTTATACATTGTAGAATACTAGTGAAGACATCACAACTGTGAAATAACACATATGGAATCATGTAGTAACCAAAAAAGTGTTAAACAAATCAAAATATATTTGAGATTTGAGATTCTTCAAAGTAGCCACCCTTTGCCTTGATGACAGCTTTGCACACTCTTGGCAAAGCGTGCGCCACATTTCAATATTTGCAGTGTGTTGTGTGTGTTAGCAAATGATTCAATTTTTTAAAAACCTTTGTTTAACTAGGCAAGTCAGTTAACAACAAATTCTTATTTCCAATGACGGCCTACCCTGGCCAAACCCGGACGGGGCTGGGCCAATTGTGCGCCACACTATGGGACTCCCGATCACGGCCGGTTGTGATACAGCCCAGGATCAAACCAGGGTCTGTAGTGACCGCTGCGCCACTCGGGAGCCCAAATGAAGTGAGCAACAGCAACAGAAAGGTACTATATATGGATAAGTACAGCGGAAGAGGGCTAAACTGTGACTTGGTCATAGCTGTTCTCGAACATAAACATACACACAACAGACATTCACTCATATATACTGAGCAAAAATATAAACGCAACATGTAAAGTGTTGGTCCCATGTTTCATGAGCTGAAATAAAAGATCCCAGGAATTTGACATATACACAAAAACGTATTTCTCTCAAATATCTGTCTGTAATAAAGCCCTTCTGTGGGGAAAAACTCATTCTGATTGGCTAGGCCTGATTCCACAGGGGGTAGGCCTATACCCTGCCAGGCCCACCCATGGCAGCACCCCTGCCCAGTCATGTGAAATCCATAGATTAGGACCTAATGAATTGATTTCTATTGACTGATTTTCTTATATGAGTAAAATCTTTGAAATTGTTGCATGTTGCTTTTATATTTTTGTTCAGTGTATATCTATATATATATATGTACAAGCAATTCCCAATCTTCTCTCTTAAACTCACTCCAATGCCATTTTGAATACCACCCATTTGACTAATAATGAAGAAAAAAAAACAGTCAAGATTTTTTTCTTCTTCTTTTAATAGAATTGAATTTTTTAGGTTGTTCATTGTATTATACAGACAAATTAGTCACACAAGTACGTTTGATTGTATTTTGTTATTCTTTAACTTTTTTATGTTAATTATTGGTATTATTCTTCTTTTTTTGTGCTAATGCTAAAAAAGTTACACAAGAACTAACACACTATTGTCTAACCTTTGAGCTAACTGGGACGGTAAACTAACACTTCACGTAGTAAAACAAAATTGTCCAAAATAAAGGTGGAAAAAGAATATAATCAAGGGTAAAACAAGAATAAACACAAAAGAAATGGACAAGTGTACATTCACACAACCCTAGCCCACTCTCAACTCAAACAATAAGTTCCGCCCCCTTTTCTTGGTAAACTATTAAGCTTCACCCGTTTTCATTTTTTTGGTAGAGGCTCCCATGCAAGACTGGGAGGAGCCTTATCATTCCTTCTGGTCTTCAGTCTTCATCACCCTTCTCCTCATTATCAATATAACATTCCTGTTAGTATCTAGAAATATCCCCACCACCACCGTCATCAAAATACACCTTCTCAACCGACTTAACCTCGGATTCTTCAATATCATCAACCATCCAACCCGCTCTACTACAACAAAGTGATGTATGGGGAGGAGCTCTGAAGAGAATGGGTTTGTAAAGTTAAAAGTGATAAAATGCGACATACGCCATTATGAATGATTGCACGCAACAGAAACCAAAAAGACACACTCTCTCTCACACACACACACACACAGCTCTCCAAGTGTGTTCTGTTTTAATCGGGTCCTTTAACAGTTTGCTCATTGATTCAGATCAGGGCAGTGTTGAGCTCCACATGGATGTGCTGCTATCGCGATACTTTTAGTCTTTTAGGTGTTACTATAAATAAATCATACTGGCAATTTAAAGTTCCGTTTTGCTGAATGTTATAGGAATTATTACATTCCTGGAAAACAGTTATGAGCTTAGATTTTGAGTCTATAACACTTCAGTTCTAACTGTGATTTATTTAACCTTTATTTAACTAGGCAAGTCAGTTAAGAACAAATTCTTATTTACAATGATGGCCTAGGAACAGTGCGTTAACTGCCTTGCTCAGGGTTAGAAAGACAGATTTATAACTTGTCAGCTCGGTGATTCAATCTAGCAACCTTTCGGTTACAGGCCCAACGCTCTAACCACTAGGCTACCTGCCACCCCAAATTCATACACACAGGGAACAGTTCCTATAGTATAACTGCTGGACGGCAGGTAGCCTAGTGGTTACGAGCGTTGGGCCAGAAACCGAAAGGTTTCTGATTCGAACCCTGTAGCTGGCTAGCTGAAAATCTGTTAGTGTGCCCTTAAGCAAGGCACTTAACCCTAATTTCTCTGGATAAGAGCATCTGCTAAATGACTAAAATGTAAAATCAGTGTGGACAGTCAGGCTTCTAGGTTTAGGGTGTGGTAGTTGGCTATTCCCTGTTGGCAGTGAAGGGGCTGGTTCATTGTCAGATCATAAGAAGGTCCAATGGGACAGGGGGTGGACTCTCCTTTCCTCACCTCTCCTCTTAAATTGTGCTTAGAAGGTATGAGAGCTTTCAAATACACAGACACACTTGCACATAAACACAGTCACAAACAAACACACATAACTTAAAAATTGCCATGTTCACGGACACTCTATCCAGTACCTTCCACTGCATGACAGAATTACAGATAGCATTAATTCCCGCTCACATCTTCTGGAACAATAGCTCCTACATAGCTCCAAATTCAGACATGCTATTGGTTCTCGGCTGTCAATCTGACACACAGACATGCTATTGGTGCTTTCAGCTGTCAGTCATGATCAGTGCATCACTCTAGGGCTATGCAATGCCTACATCTAGCGATCACAAAACATGTATAGTATGCTTGTCCAAGAAGGTATTAGCTAGCTTATCTCTTTGATAAAGACTCAAGTATGTTAGTAGTGTATGTATGCAGGTAAAAGTATGTCATCATAAACCCCATAGCACAGTGACCCCCGAAGATGTTATTTTTACAGGGACAGCCATAGTAGTACAGCGCCCCTGGAGCAAATTTGGGTCAAGTGGCTCCCTCAAGGACACATCAACAGATTTTTCACCTTGTTGATGGTCAAGTCTGGAACTGCCATCAGCATTGGAAGCACTGATTTACAGTCTGATTTACAGTTACTGATTTACTGGCATAGTTCACTCACTCTTACAATGTCACTCTTCATCATCCATCCCCATCTTCATTATCATCCTCTGCTATTCCTCATCAGCTACATCACAAACACACATGTACCAACAAACTCATCTTCACATATAAAAGAAAAAGGAAACATCTATTTTCACATGAGCTGAAATCAGATACACTTTTAAACAGGGACAATAGAAGAAAGTATCTACCTGGCAACAGCGAGGAGGAAGTAGATTCTCACTGGCCGTTGCTATGGTTAAGGATCAAGTGACCAATGAGAAACTTCAACCCTTCACTGAGGCAGGTTACAAAAAGAAAAAATTAAAAAGACCACACATGTTTTATTAAAGGAGTTGACAGACACACATTTTCATTATAAGTATTTCTGCTGTAGTCTTTTTTCCCTTGTATTTCATACTTTAAAATAAAGATAATTTAAAAAATAATATTACTATGACATTATTGTCATTGTCATTATTAATAGTGTTAATATCATCATAATCTTTCTCATTATCATAATTATTTCTACTGGTGAACACTAAGGTGAGATCGCTACAGGTCACTTCCACTCTCTAGGTTAATAGGCTCTATTGGCTGACAGATGTTCCGATAGAGGGGGAGAGAGGACTGCCGACGCCCCTAAAACGCCCTGTCCTTGCTACCCTTTTCCTTATTTTCCCTCCCTTGTTCCTAAAAACTTCCTTTCTTCCATTCCCTTTTTTCGTTTATCCATTCCCTTTATCCTTCCCTGTCTGGGTGAAGAGATTAATAGATGACAGTGTTTAAGTAACTGTCTTTCATTCTCACTCTGTCCCTCTTCCTCTCCTTTACATCCACGTTCCCATAAAACCTTCTCTCTCTCAGCTGGTCCTCTGCCCTCTCTCCATTCCATTCCATTCTCCACCCCCCCCCTCCCCCCTCTCTCAGACACACTCTCAATCTCTGTCTCCCTAACTTTCTTCAGCAGGACACCTCCATGGTATGGGAGGGGCTGGGGGGCATCTGCCCACCCTGAGAGCTCTGAGACAGGGTACGAGAACGCTCGCGCTCCCCCTCCATGGAGTAAGAGGAAGACAGCGAGGTGGTGCGTGAACGAGACAGACGGGTCATGACGGACGATGCCACTGTGGGAGAGGGAGCAAGAGGGAGGGTGGAAAAGAGCGAGAGAAGGAGGATAATTAGATTGATACAGAGAGACAGTAGCACAAAAGGTCACAGTGGGTCGTCATAGCCACATATTACAAACTGAGGCAAACTTACTGTAGCCCATCCCCTGAATGAAGTACTTGAAAGCCTCGGTCAATTTGCTGGGCTTTAAGTAAACACAGAAGGTACATTCGATTTTATCCATAAAATACGTAATATAAAATCTATATTTGTACAAGGACATAGACATGCAGGAATTACAATAGTTACTGGATGGTTAGTTGTATTCATAATGATAAGTGCTGTATTTCTGTATTAGCACCAAAACACATGTTAAATTCACAACTTGTATGAACTAAAAATATATGTATTTAACAACTTGGCATGTTTAATGTGTCTTACCTGGGTAAGCTGGGGAAGACCGCCAGCATCTGCCATCTGAAGAAGAAGATGAGGACAATTTTGTGTTTAGTAGCAACTGAGTGTCTGAGGAAAATGGCCTGTGTGTGTGGTTTGTTTTGAGGAATGAGGGGGTGATGAAGAAAGCTTGAGTACCTTGAGGAATGAGGTTGTTGTTGGGTCCAGTTTGCTGTTGCACTCCACCTGGTGGACATGGAGGGGAAAACTTGGAATTAAATCAACATCACTACACTCACTTCACCTGGGTGTGTTCGATGCCTACATGGTAGGCCTACATTAAGATAGAAAGACGAAAACGTACAGCAGCCTCCTCATAAGGTGCCTGATCCCCGACCACCAGCATCACAGGACACCTGAGAAAGAAGAGAGAGAGATAGACAGAGAGAGACAAAGACAAAGAGATAGATTGAGAGAGACAGAGAGACTCTTAGGTATATTCAATGGAAAGAGTGAGAGACCTATTCCATACTATTGTCACAGCTGATGTAAGTGGTCTGATGGTGAAATGCTTACTTGAAGTTGCTGGTACGGTCAATGATCAGATCCCTACGGCTGGAAAAGAGGAAAGGAAAGGTTACACTATTGTAGGTTTGTTAGTGTGTATGTGTGCACGCGTGCATGTGAGCCTGTGTGTGTGTGCCTGTGTGTACCTGTTGTAGCCCCTCCAGAAAAGCTCGATGTTGATGAGGTTGGGGGCTTTGGAGATGCGATCTCTGTGTGACTTCACCAGGTCTGCGTTAGCTGACATCTCCTCCTACAAACCAAGACAGAAATGATACAATAACAATGTGAGTTTTATAAGATAAAGAAAACCCCACATCGGGTTCCAGTCTATGATAACACACACATAATTTGATACCACCCACCCACGCACACACACACAGACACACACGCACACATATGCATGCATGCACGCGCGCAAGTACGCACACACACACACACACACACCTGACTGAAGAGATGACTCAAGATCTGCTCCGTGAGGGAGGATGTCAGGGTGGTGATCTGGAAACAGAAAGAAAGAAAGAGAGAGATTGAGAAATAAAGAGAGACAGAAAGAGAGAGAGAGATAGAGAAATAGCGAGAGAGAGAGAGGTATAGTTAGGACAAATCAATAACAGCTTAGTCAATATCATGTATACAGTAAAACCACCATGAATACAATTCCACTATCTATTTTCCTCATCTACATGTTACTTTATGAAATTGCCAACGTAATCAAAATATCCCATTGTCTGAGACAGTAATGACTGTTTATTAACTGCTAGATCAAGAGTAATGGATATATGCACTGGTAATTGAGTATCCACTTGAATTGTAGTGTAGATGTCAACACAACAACACAGAAGAGTAATGGTGATATTGAATAGGATATGGGATTGATATTGTCAAATTGATAGAAATGCTGATAGTACTCATGAATATAGTCAAAAATCTTCTGGGAGTATTGATAATGATAATATTTCATGCTAATGTTGCCAGTATTATACAGATGTAGGATCTTAATTTGATCACTCTTTTTTTGCAGAGAATTTTCCTGCATGGCAGGAAAATGCAAACTTGTAGTACATTTGTGTTTTTAAAAGGCTAAATGTTGTCATTTCCAGTTTGACGTTTCCAGTTGCGGCATGATTATTTTCCTGCTATAGCAAAGTGGCTGAAATGAAGATCCTACATCTGTAAGCACATAGCTCAAATTAAGATGCTACATCTGTGAGCATATTGAAGAGACAGTAACCTTCTGGGCAGCCCAGTCCATCCACCCTCTAGCCTGAGGGTCAATGTTGACGAGAACGAGACCTTCAACTGAGTCTGGGTGGGCCATCTGAGAGGACGGAGGAGAGAGAAGGAAAGAGAGAGAGAAAAAAATAGGTCAATTGTATGATGAGACTGTTGAATTGTAGAAATTGAAAAAAGAAGCGAGCATTGGTATCCACTGTGGAGAGCACCATATAGCAAATATATGCTAACCCATGTTAGTCCAATGCACAGACTACCAAGAGACTGCCTAGCAGAAGCTAACAGAATGGTATACTGTGATTTCTCCCAGGGCAGCTGTATGAACTGATACAGGGGGCGGTAACATGACAAGGAGAAATCAGACGCTCACTGTGAACCTGGAGAGAATGTAAGCCCCAGCTCCCACTCCAACTCCGATGACAGAACGGAAACTAGAACAGTGAGAGAGAACAAACTGATTGACAGATGTTCTATTAGGGCCAATATGTCTGTGTTTCAGTGTTGTGAACTCCAGTAGATGTTTTTGAAACTACGTTATAAAATACTATTTTGCTTTATAGTGGACATGCTGGTAAACGAGCGAGTATTATGTCATGACGGTGAAATAAGTCTGACTCACTTGAAATATGTCAGCACAGCAGGGATCATCTCTGCAATTTGCTCCATGGACAGATACTGGTATCTAAAAAACATGAGCGGGAACATGTTTATTATGAACACTTAAATACAAAACATGCACACACACACACTAGGATTGGGCGGTATACTGTACATACCGGGGTATTTTGAAATAGTGACGATATGATTTTCAATACCGTCAACAGAAAATATACCAAATAAATTGAGCCAGTCACATGGGATGTTTGCTCACGTGGCGCAAACGGAAGTTTCATGTTAAACTTGAAATTCAATACTAATGTTTGCCGGCTAAACGTCTCATAAGTTAACTAGCTATCTAAGATGTGCCAAATACATTGTCTCCAGCTCAGGGCTCCAGCTATGCATTTGGTTTGCTAACTTGCTAGCTATAGGTGGCTAGCTTGCAAGATCAAGCTTAATGGTAACAGCAGAGACAATCAATCCCCTCCTGGATCAAGTGTGAATCGCCTTTTGAGACAGTTGTATAGCATTATTAGCTGGGTTGTCTGTCCTTGCATTTCGTTGATGTTTGCTTGCGCTTGTTAGCATTAAGCTAGTGTCCGCTATGGGAATTCCCTAGTACTTTCTTAGCATTTGTTAGCAGTATGGTACAGGAACGGTATTAAGTTATGAAAATCTGTATACAGCCCAACCCTAACACACACAAACGCACGCACGCACACACATGATATGCATACCCCATAGGATAGGTGGCAGCCCCCTCCTCTTGGCCAGGAGCGTCAATGTGGACCAGAGTGAAGTTTTTCACTATCTCCTGCATCTCCTCAAATTTAAACAGAGGAGAGAAGCAGCTTTTACCTGTGAGAGGGAGAGAGAGAAAGAGCGAGAGAGAGACAGAGATAGGAGAGAAAGGGAGAAAGGGAGAGAAAATGGGAGAGAGAGAGAAAGCAAGAGTGAGAAAGAGAAAGTGAGAGAATTACAACTTGAAAAGCATAAATGAAGAAAGGGCAGGTGCTGAACTGAAGGGGAAACTCAAAATGAAAGAGGGAAAATTGCTGGAGGGGATGAGCGGGGAAAGGTATACAAAAAAAGAGAGATGAAAGAGAAAGACAGAGTAAGAGCATGAGAGCGAGGGGGAGAGAGAAATAGCCAGAAAAAGAGAGAGAGAGAAATATTAAGAGGTAAAGAGAGAGACTCACTGTCCAGACCCACATCGTGGAAGGTGAGGATGGCGGGACGGCGTGTGTTAGAGGTTCCATGGAGAGTCACGTGGAGGAGACCATGAGGTGTCTCAATACTGTGTTCCTGGAGGATGACAGAGAGAGAGAGAGAGTTACCTACAAGTGCACATATGAACATTCAGGCACTAATACACACATACACATATGTAACACGTACGCACACAAATATATGTTGAGAAAACATACTTTCACGTGACACGAGACACATGCACACACATACCGTACGTACAGTAACAGGAGAATAAACAATCTTACCTGGCCCTGGTCCAACAGTATTCGAGCTGCAGCCTCAGCATCCTAGCAAGATGGATAGAAACCATGATGCAGCCAAAACAAGACACATTTCCGGCCACACAAGACCATTGTGAAATACATCTGGAACCTCTCTGGGAAGCTAATGTGCAGCTGTTCATTGGCAAAGACATTTCACAGAATCAACCCAGAATCAACCCACTAACATGAGTCCTGAGCCCGTATTCACAAAGAGTCTCAGAGTGGGAGTGCTGATTTAGGATCAGTTACTATATTAATTATGATTATATGGATAGATGGGGCCTGATCCTAGACCAGCACTACTACTCCGAGCCATTTTGTGAATATGCCTTTGAGTCTGCAGTTCCCCTAACTGTCCACCGCCTGCAGTTGGCAGCAGTGAGAGTACATATCCCGACCATACTCTCCAGCTCTGCAGTATATAACAACATCAGGGAGAGAGGAGCCTCTCATCTCTCACACCCTCAGGGTGACATCAACCGAGCTCTCATATCTGAGCCAGCCTAGCAACTACACACATACACGTACACACACAAAATACAGTATAAACATGTATGTGGTATGTGGAAATAGGGTGTGGCAGCATGTATGTATGATGAGGCTGGATGAGGGGGTATATATGTAATGTGTGTATGTGTGAGAGTTGAGGTTGCAAGCATGTGTGTATGACAGAGGGTGGAAGGTCCTGTATATATACGTGGGTGTGTGTACACTCACTGACCTTTGCAGGATCGGGCTGACCCGGAAGTAAAGGCTTCTCCTCCGTAATGGCGATCTCCTGCATCTCGGTCGTCATGGCGTCACTTGTTCACGTCCTACAAAGATAAATGAATGTATACATGAATATATATTCTAATATTATAGCATCTCTCTCTCTTTTTATTTTTTCTCTCTCTGTTTGTCTCTCACAAACACACACACATACGAACACACACACACACACATGAATATAGACACACATGAACATAGACACACATGAACACACACACACACACACACACACACACACACACACACACACACACACACACACACACACACACACACACACACACACACACACATGAATATAGACACACATGCACACACATGAACATATACACACATGAACATATACACACATGAACATAGACACACATGAACATATACACACATGAACACACACATGAGCATAGACACACATGAACACACACACATAAACATAGACACACATGAACACACATGAACATAGACACACATGAACACACACACATAAACATAGACACACATGAACACACATGAACACACACATGAACATAGACACACATGAACATGAACACACATGAACACACACATGAACATAGACACACATGAACATAGACACATATGAACACACACATGAACATAGACACACATGAACATGAACACACATGAACATAGACACGCATGAACATAGACACACATGAACATGAACACACATGAACATAGACACACATGAACATAGACACACATGAACATAGACACACATGAACACACACGTGAACATAGACACACATTAACACACACATGAACATAGACACACATGAACATAGACACACATGAACATAGACACACATGAACATAGACACACGTGAACATAGACACACATGAACACACACATGAACATAGACATGAACATAGATACACATGAAAACACACATGAACACACATGAACACACATGAACATAGATACACATGAACACACACATGAACATAGACACACATGAACATAGATACATATGAACATAGACACATATGAACATAGACACACATGAACTAGATACACATGAACACACATGAAAACACACATGAACATAGATACACATGAACATAGACACGCACACTCACTCACGCACACAGTGCACAAACGCACACCTATTTTGATCTTCTATCCTCGTGGGGACCTAACATGGATTTCCATTCAAAATCCTATTTTCCCTAATCCCTAATCCGTCTCCCTAACCCAAACCTTAAACCTAACTCCTAACCCTAAACCTAACCCCTTACCCTTACTATAATTCTAACCCTAATTGCAACCCTAACCCTAACCCTAATCCCTAAATTTAAAATAGCCTTTGTCATCATGGGTATGTGGGAAATGTCCCCAGGAGGGAGAATATTTCTTGCTTTATCCTACAGCATAAATATATTGGTTTACTAATCTGGTACCTTCACAGTTCTATGGGACTCTAGAAGTGAATTAATAATTAGAGTTGAAATTAAAATGAACTCTAAATAATTAACTGGGAAGACAAGAGGAAGAAAAATAATGAAGTGATAGAGAGATAAAGTGGTAGAGACAGACAGGCAGGCAGGCAGACACAGGCAGGCAGACAGACAGACAGACAGACAGGCAGACAGACAGGCAGGCAGACAGACAGGCAGGCAGGCAGGCAGGCAGGCAGGCAGACAGACTAGGGGAAAACTTGAGCACCTATTACCATCTAGCAGACTCGTGGCTTGCTAGGGAGTTGTTGATGAAGACAGAGGTTGGGCCTAAACAGCCCGTTTCATCATTTTTTAAAGTCTTAACCTTATCCCAAAACGTAACCCTTACCATACCCAGGTTTTAACCAAACCCTTACCTACTTTGGCTTCACCTATAGACATTTACATTTGACCTGAACATTGGCTGGGGGACCTCGTTTAGAAACCAATAGCCTGACTCCTCCCTGTGTGTGGGTGTGTGTTCGGCTTTGACTGTTCATAGCTAGAGCTGTGTGTGTGTGTGTGTGTGTGTGTGTGTGTGTGTGTGTGTGTGTGTGTGTGTGTGTGTGTGTGTGTGTGTGTGTGTGGCCCCTAGGGTGCCTGTGATTAGTCATCAGAGAGCGTCACCCCGGCACACAGTCTGCACACATCTGTCGTTCTCCCGCCCCCTCTGTCCTTTGCTCTTTTTCCTTCACTCTTTCTCCCCCCCCCCTTCTCTCTGTTTGTCTCTGTCCCTTTCTCTATTTCTCTCCTTCTGTCTCCCCCTGTATATTTCTCTCTTCACAGCGACTTGGTCTTATCAGGCTCATTGGAGTGCTGTGGTCTTGGCAAGGAGTTTGGTGGCACAATTTGGAAAAAATGACTTCATTACTTATCAGTAACACACAGACAAAGACACACAGTCACACGCACACGCTCACGCACACACACACACACACAAACAGTAGAAATACACCTTCCACAATAATTGAATACTCCTAAATCTCAGATATAAGCATCCTAGATATAAGAATCAATATTTCAGGTTGACAAATACCACATAATCAACTTGTGCCACATACTTTTAATTTTCATTTGGTCGTATCAAATCGGCCGTGTCCGAAATTGTAACTTGTGGCTAACTAGTGGAGAATCCCTCTCCTAGAATTATCTTGCCTATTCTGTCAGGCAGTGGACATTTAGAAACAGGATATCCCTCAGAAGCAGAGAAAAAGAAGAATAAGAAACTCATCCATCATATCAGAATGAACCAGCCAGTTACATAAAAAAATTACATTTCGTCTTACAATATTTACTGTAACATACTGTCAGTGTTGTACTCTGTTATTGTGAGATAGTGGTTGTAGCTAAACTATAATCTGTTTTCCCTTCATAATAGTATTAGCATAGCTAATGTAATGTAGATGCATGTTAATTAGCATGTTAGCAAGCGACTGGATGTCAAAGGCCTCATTACAGCAAACTCATTACGTGGAAGGACTTGGCTATCAGAGAGAAAATCATCAAATCCAATTGGTTATACACAATACAAACCATAATAATAAATAACAATGTGAATGTACAGCGTGTATGGAAAGTTTTCAGACCCCTTGACTTTTTCCACATTTTGTTTCGTTACATCCTTTTCCCTTCATCAATCTACACACAATACCCCACGATGACAAAGCAAAAACAGGTAAAAAAAAAAAAAAAAATACATATTTACATAAGTATTCAGATCCTTTACTCAGAACTTTGTTGTAGCACCTTTGGCAGCGATTAGAGCATCGATTCTTCTTGGATATGACTCTACAAGCTTGGCACACCTGTATTTGGGAAGTTTCTCCCATTCATCAGATCCTCTCAAGCTCTGTCAGGTTGGATGGGGAGCGTTGCTGCACAGCTATTTTCAGGTCTCTCCAGAGATGTTCGATCGGGTTCAAGTCCGGGCTCTGGCTGGGCCACTCAAGGATATTCAAAGACTTGTCCTGAAGCCACTCCTGTGTTGTCTTGGTTGTGTGCTTAGGGTTGTTGTCCTGTTGGAAGGTGAACTTTCGCCCCCAGTCTGAGGTCCTGAGCACTCTGGAGCAGGTTTTTATCAAGGATCTCTCTGCTCTGTTGATCTTTGCCTTGATTCTGACTAGTCTCTTAGTCCCTGCTCCTGAAAAACATGTTTTTTGCTCTGACATGCACTGTCAACTGTGGGACCTTATATAGACAGGTGTGTGCCTTTCTAAAGCATGTCAAATCAATTGAATTTACCACAGGTGGACTCCAATCAAGTTGTAGAAACATCTCAAGGATGATCAATGGAAACAGGATGCACCTGAACTCAATTTCTTGTCTCATAGCAAAATGTCTGAATATTTATGTAAATAAGGTATTTCAGTATTTTTTTGAAATACATTTGCAAAAATTTCAAAAAGAACTTTTGCACTTTGTCATTATGGGGTATTGTGTGTAGATTGCTGATGATTTTTTTTTGATTTAATCAATTTTAGAATAAGGCTGTAACGTAACAGAATTTGGAAAAAGTCAAGGGCTATTAATTATTTCCGAAGGCACTATATATCAGCTCTCTGCAAATCAACTCAGACAATGACATTGCATCACAACAGTATTTCATAAAAAGATCAGCAACAATGTGTTATCTACTGCCAGGGATTGTTAGTTAGGTATCGACTGGACAGAGAAAATAATTAACTTAACACCAATATTTCACACATACTGTACTTCCCTCCATTACACATCATCTCCATGTCGACTCAGTCCCTGCTAAAGAACTTGAATCCTCCCTAAGTCCCTCCCTACCTCCTTGCCTACCTCCCTCCCTCTATACATCCATCTCCCTTTCCCTCTCTTTCTTTTGCCCTATCCTTCTCTCTCAAACAAACTCTCTTCCTTTCTCTCTCCCTCTCTCAAACACACACACTCTCTCTACCTCTCTCCCCCTTTTTCCGTCTATCTCTCTCTCTCTCTCTCTTTCAGTGAGTCAGTGTGTTTTAGAGCATGTAATAACTGTTAAACTGCTCAGGGAATATGTCACTACAGAGCGAGAGAGGGGAGATCGAGAGAGAGGGAGAGAGAGGGGAGGGCTAAGAGACTGTTGCCAGCTGAAAAACAACACACACACACACAGTCTCTCTCCCTCCTTCTCCCTTTCTTTCTCCCTCTCTCTCCAGTTTGTTCTTGGAATTATGGATGTTTTTCAACCGCTGCTTAGCTTCTGTTATCATTTCCTGAAGCGATGGGCAGGCTGACACGGTAATCAGCTTTTAAGCACCAAAAATTAACTCTCACTGGATAATTGTGTATACACAAGCTTTTCATGTTGCGCAATATTTCTATAGGCTATGCAACTGCACGAGAAAACAGAGTGATGACTCTACTAAAAAGAGGAGGATCCCATCAGCTTTCTATAGGCTACGCTTACTATATTTATTTCTCCACATTTCTAATAATAAGCACATTGCTTATCTTTACAACAGGAGTATAGCCTACCTGGCTTGCATGAAAATGAACTATGGGAAAAGTGTCCTCCATTCGCTATTTAAGTGTATAGATAACATGTATTTTTCCCCTGCCAGTTTTGAGACAGGTGCATTAAAATGGTCCATTCTAAATCAAAACAAATTTCACACATATACTATTTAGTATATGTAAAGACAAGATTAAATCAAGAATAGTCTGATGTGTAACAATATTAGCCTATCACTTGTGAATTATATATTATCACTTGTGAACGATGCCCAGCGTAAGGCAAGAGAAAATGCCTTTTTTGCGACTTTTTCGAATCATAGTAGCACACCTCATGTAGCCTAGCCTAAAGCCTAACTGGCATAAGCATTGCGTGAGTTACAATTTAGGGAAGATAATTTTCACCATAAAAATGCACCTTTATAATAAAAGCATTACATGCATAATCGCATTTGCAGTCACTTTAAAAAATTGTGTTTTCCCCCTAACGGAACATTCGCGCTTATAGCCTACTGCCGTGTGCGCATTGCTGCGCTTATAATGTGAAAAAATAGCCAAATAGTTTATCACATTTTAAGCATAATGTTCTGATCTGTTGCGTGAGCCTCATTGCTTAAAAAAGTTTTTGGGATGCAAGTGGTTGTATTAATTTGGGATCTATCTCATCCCACAACTGTCCCAGACTATATTTGGAATATTTATTTATCGCACAGAATAGAATAGGTTGACTTTTGTACTACGGGGGATAGTAGCTTGACATAGACTGGTGCTTTTGCTGTTCGTTAGGCCTTCTCATTTTGTTGGCTGACGAAAAGTAAATGTGGACAGTTCATCCAATATCTTCAATATGCACCTCGGAATTGGATAAAGACGCATGCAGTGCATCCCCGAAGGGCCTGTGAGAAAGACCCGATCACGTGATGGAGAGCCATGTGCGTGAGAGGTGCTTCGCAGCACACAGTACTCAGGGAGAAGTGAACAACAGCCACTGGCCGCAAAAGTCACAGATTTTTTTTAGGGTGCATTACAGCCACACAAAGGGGATGCCGCCAGGAAATTCGAGGCATTATCAAGGCGAGGCATTATGCTTGTGAATGAGAGACTGATGAAGTGTGTACAGCCTGCGGAAAAAACAAACAGAGCTCATGCCTTTCAAGCGACTTTTTTCAAATCATCATTAGAGTCGCATCATGCAGCCTTACAATGTATTAAAAATAAAAACATATAGCCCTATGTTTGTATCACAACTAAAGTTACATTAATAACTCTAAATTAAGCATATAGGAGTACCTATTTCTTTGCTAACCACTCAACACAGAATAGCTGCATGTGCGCACTCCCTCGTTTGGAGAAAATATACTTTCTATTTTATCCAGCTTTGTTAAATTCTATTCTTCATACTATAAAATAATATAAAATAATGCCACGGAATTCTAACCAAATCGTGTCTGCTAAATGAACTAATGTAGCCACATCCATATGGCATAGCCATATCAGGACTTAACATAAAGACAACTCAGAGTATGCTATTCTGTTCTTCATATCATGTTTCTTTAGACCTGTCTAAAATAAATAATGGATTTATTGTGAAGGTGTAGGCTATATTACATGGATTTATTAGACTACTGTGTAGATGTTCCAAAGGTCTGTATCAGTGGCTTTTAGGCTTTGTGTGGAAGACAGGAGATGCTAAATGTGTTCATGTTAATTAACGGTCAATCATCGTGAGATCGACAGTTATTTGACAATCACCGGCTGATGAAATTTCGATACCGCCACAGCTCTACCCTTGACACAGAATCATTACTGTTCTATATCATTTATTTATATCTCATCGTTCTGAAAATGCAACCCAGGTATGAGGTACAGTATCAGAGTAACTCATGGATTCACCATCAAATACACGGATATTACTCGATATTAACATCGTTCGGCGCTCTACTTCAAGTGAGCTTTGATTGCTAGCTTTGAACTGTTATCAATCAGTCTTGGATCGCTTTACAAAATGCTGTGACTGATGGATAGACTTATTGCACTACAGAGACTACCAAGTGTTACAGTATTGACACAGATATGGGCCTGTATTCATCTAGCGCTGATCTAGGATCAGCTACTCTTTCTCTGAGACACTTGATATTTTTAATATATATTTATATATTTTTTTTAGCTTTTTTTAACACAAGCCCTGCTCTCTCTATTGGCTCTGTGCATAGAAGAGGATCATGAGTGGATTTGATAACAAACACAGAAGCATAGCTAGAGGATTAGCAAGTTATCTGAGGAAACATCCTTCTGGCCGCTATTCTCTACACAGAGACGGATCTTTCTCAGTACACAGATGAAAAAATCCTTCTCTGATGCAAGGCTAATACAGGTCAGTGCCTTTTTTATCTGCTTTGTGCCTCTCTGGTCTCTGTTGGTTCTCTGTTCACCCTTCATTGATCAATCCTTGACTGACTGACCAGAGAGTCTACTCCACTCCACTCTAGACACCTAGTCTATAGTTGCAACATACACACCGCCAACTATAGGCCATAGTCAACAGAGCATCATGAAAACCTCTGGACTCTACAGACCCCTCAAGGACCTGAATTAGGGACACCTGCTCTAAAAGCTTGCACTATCCTTACAGGGTTGTCTGCCTAAAGCGATAAAATAGAAAATAAATCTTATTTCTATGAAAAAGCACTGTTAAAGTAAGTGAATCCCTGTAGTAGAATATCAGAGTTGCGGAGTCGGACATTACTTTCTCCAAATGTCTTATTTCTGGGTGGCTTCAGGATATTCAGGATCTATAGCTCACATCCTGCTGCTCACTGAGGTGTGTCCAGTGTTACTGTGTTCCTGTGCTGAGTGCTAACACTACTGTGTGTGTGTGTGTGTGTGTGTGTGTGTGTGTGTGTGTGTGTGTGTGTGTGTGTGTGTGTGTGTGTGTGTGTGTGTGTGTGTGTGTGTGTGTGTGTGTGTGTGTGTGTGTGTGTGTGTGTGTTTGTGTGTGTTTGTGTGTGTGTGTGTGGCCTACTCACCCTGCGGTGCCCCTCTGAGAGGCCAATTCGTCTCTAACACACCTGCAGTCAGACGTGAGCTGAATAACTATCAGTTCACATTGATATATTTCTCGTTTTCCCTCTTTTTCTCAATAATATACCTCTTTCTTTTCTAGCTCTCTCGGTTTCGTCTCTCTACTTCTGTCTCTGTTTTGTCTCTGTCTGTATAGCTCTCTCTCTCTCTTTTGCCCTCTACTTCTATCTTTCTCTCTCCTCTCTGTACTCCCTATGTCTGTTGTCCTTTCTGTCTCTCTCTCCCTCTCTCTTCACCTTTCTCAGTCTCTTGTCAATCTCTTTCTATTACTCTGCCCCTACTATTCACATCTCGCTCAATCTTTATTTTCCGTTTCTCTCTCATTCACTCCCTCTCTTTTCCTTCTCATCTCTCTCAGACTATCTCTCTCCATCCAACAACAAGCTTCCAGTGAAAAGGGAAGCAGGGTAAACAACCATGTTGGCCCGGAGCTCCCCTCTCTCATTTGGCTCCTCTCTCTCTATTGCCCAAGCGCCAGACAAACACACACACACACACTAAGTAGAGTCTAAATCTGGAATGTAGGCTGAAAGGTTGAGATGATAAATATTCAACTCTGTGTTGTGGTGGGTGTGTGCGTGTGGACCAAGGTAATGTTGCTTCTCCATGGGAACATGCATATTAAACACCTAGGTGTATACAGTGGTGTAAAGTAAGTAAGTAAAAATACTTGAAAGTACTTCTTAAGTAGTTTTGGGGGGTATCTGTACTTTACATTACTATTTATATTTTTGAAAACTTTTACTTTTACTCCACTACATTCCGAAAGAAAATAATGTACTTTTTAGCCCATACGTTTTCCCTGACACCCAAAAGTATTCGTTACATTTTGAATGCTTAGCAGGTCAAGACAAGGATCCAGTTCACAAACATCCCTGGCCATCTTCTGCTTTGTAATGTCTGGCTATCTGTAACCAAATAAATACAAATAAAATGGTGCTGTCTGGTTTCCTTAATGTAAGGGATTTTAAATTATTTATACTTCTTCTTTTACTTTTGATACACTACATGACCAAAAGTATGTGCTCGTCGAACATCTCATTCCAAAATCATTGGCCTTAATATGGAATTGGTCCCCACTTTGCTGCTATAACAGCCTCCACTCTTCTGGTAAGGCTTTCTACTACATTGGAACATTGCTGCGGGGACTTGCTTCCATTCAGCCACAACAGCATTAGTGAGGCCGGGTACTGATGTTGGGCGATTAGGCCTGGCTCGCAGTCAACGTTCCAAATCATCCCAAAATGGGATGGGGTTGAGGTTAGCGCTCCGTGCAGGCCAGTCAAGTTCTTTCACACCGTTCTTTCACACAACAAACCATTTCTGTATGGACCACGCTTTGTGCACTGGGGCAATGTCATGCTGAAACAGGAAAGGGCCTTCCCCAAACTGTTGCCACAAAGTTGGAAGCACAGAATTGTCTAGAATGTCGTTGTATGCTGTAGCGTTAAGATTTCCCTTCAATTGAACTAAGGGGCCTAGCCTGAACCACGAAAAACAGCCCCAGACCATTATCCCTCCTCCACCAAACTTTACAGTTGGCACTATGCATTGGGCCAGGTAGCTGAAGTAGTATTTTACTGGGTGACTTTCATTTTTAATTGAGTCATTTTCTATTAAGGTATCTTTACTTTTACTCAAGTATGACAATTGCTGGGCGCATATGCTGATTTCTCACATAAATGCACACATTCATTCAGAATGTGACAAAGCGAGTGCAACAACATCCGTAGGCTAGTTATTGGGTTCATAACTGTGCTTAAAACAACATTGCACAAGGAAACTGAACGTGATACATGGAAGCACTGCAAGACGAGGCTCTGCACTGCAGCTACATGTTGTTGTTTTTGCTGTTGTAGCTATGATGTATAGTAGAAGTAGAAGATCTGGTGGCTTATTCATGTTTTGAGTAGTTAGTCAAATGAGCAACTGATGTTACCAATACTGTGTGTGTATGAATAAGCTTATCTCTGTGTGTGAATGTGTGTCAGTAAAAAATCTGTTTGGTTTTGAACAAGTATGCCTAGGGTCCTATAACATATATTTTTTTTTTGCCTGATTAAGTTTTTCCCAAATTCCTTTTTCTCCGTTTTGTTTTTCCAGGTTTTGGTTTCCCCTGGGTTTTTTCCCAGGTTTTTCACTCTCAAAATCGCACTTTTTTAATAGAAAGACAGCTCAATTGGATGTTCTAAGTCCAAAACAATGCTTAAACCACATCAGGAGACCAGTTTTGAGGTCTGGGATTTTTTATTTACATTTTTGGGTTTAGTTAACTTTTAATTCCTGTGTACACCTAGCAAGGCTGTTGTTTAGTGGTGTTTTTTTTGCAAACATGTGATGGTAAAAAAAAGCCTTTCCATCTAACAGAATACTTTTCATTAGCATCTTCGCTAATAGCTACACAAAGTGGTAGCCGTTAGCGCACCGCACATACACAGAGAGTGGGAAATCTTATTGGCTCGTCAGAAAGTTGCAGGAAATTCGAATCACTGATGCATACTAATACATTTGCCCAAGTTTATCATAAGACATGAACAGATCATTCATTTAATACATTTAGTTGATTCCCTACTAAGTTCAACACACTTTTGAATATTGTATCAACTCTGTTTTAATGTCTGGATTCCGTGTGTCCGTCCACGTTTTCCTCAACGCAGATTTTATAGGGCCCGAGTGTAACTTTGAGAAGAGGCAAACAGAGAGCGAAAAAGCAGAGACCGAGAGAAAGACAGAAGGATAACATTTCTAAAGGAAAATAATCAGCAACTCTAGCCACCATGGAGATAACAAGAGGTGCCAAAGCTCTCCTAGTTGTTTTTCTCTCAACTCTTTACACTGTTTTTTTCCAGTTTTTTTCTGAGACCATAATGGTGCACCTGTTCATGAAAATGACTCAGTAGTTCACAGTGATTAAAATCAGGGCTAACCACTGTGCTACAATACTACACACTCAACCACTTGCACACACACACACACACACACCCCTACACACAAATTTCACCTTCAAGCTAGGGGATATCGCTAGGCAAGAGCTGATCAAGATATGACCAGTAACTGTAGGAGGCCACCGTGGAGCTGCAAGATGTCTTGGCTGCATTCAGTTTTCAACGAGGAGGTCAGCAAAGCCAACATTAATCCAACGCCTACCTGCTGTGTGAATAGCAAACTTGAATCTAAAACAATAAAACAATAGGAATCGTACCTTAAACATCTCTACAAATCAAATGCACATCAGAGTTGTATAATGTTATTCGGTTATCAGTGACAAAGTCAAATACACCAAGTCCAATATCAACCATGCACCTGTGGTGCAACCCACAACCTCAATCAGTTATCTACCAATCAACTGTAGCTTACATCAGACAGTGGCATCACAACAACATTTCAGAAATGCTCAACTGCAATGGGTTATCGGTTATCTACTGCCAGGTCTTGTTAGTTATTGACTGGCAGTGGTGTGTATCATGGATGCTAAGGGAAGCCAGGCTTCCCCAAAAAATGTACCAAGAAATAAAGAAAACAAATATTAATAATGTATCTTTCGTCTATCTGTGTTTCATAATGTTTCTTCAATTCACAAGAGGCTGAATGCATCTCACCGGAGAAAGCATCCAAGCGAGCGAAACAGCACCCTTCGGTTTCTGTATGTGTAGGTCACCTATTTGATGCTGCCTGGTCAAAAAGAGTTTGACATTGCTGCTGGCCGTAGCACTGAATGTAAGGGAAGCCAGCAAGCATTTGGCCTACCTTGAAAAAAAAAGTATAAAATAATAGCCGGTTAGTGTTGAGCTAAACTGAGTGAGCTCAACTGTGAATGGTCCTGGCACACCAAAAAAAAGTGTCAAGGGAAGCCAGTTTGGATTTGGCTTCACTCCAATCACATCACATCGACAGCAATACGTCATTGACAGAAACAACTTGAATTGTTGCATCTCGTTCTGTTGTTGTTCTCTGGTGGCTAGCAAGCTAGCTAGCTAAAATTGGCCCATACCTAAATTAGCCACGGATGGAGATAGGGATTTGGACTTGTGGTTTTACTTAATTCTCTGTACTGGCCAATGATTAGAACAGCGATTCTAATCCAACCATAAATTCATACATTGTGCCCCTGGCCTGAGGGGATGGAAGTTCAATATGTAGCTAGGCTTATGAAGGCTTATGTTAACTAGCTAACATTGCGAATGAAAGGAAGTTAGGCTAGCGAGAAAGCATTTTAGCAAGGTAGCCTAGGACAACAGAAAATAAAAGCATGTACTGTATGACTGTATCCAGGCTGTATCACATCCGGCCGTGATTGGCAGTCCCATAGGGCGGCACACAATTGGCCCAGCGTCGTCCGGGTTTGGCCGGGGTAGGTCGTCATTGTAAATAAGAATTTGTTCTTAACTGGCTTGCCTAGTTAAATAAAGGTTCAATTTTTTTAAAGTCATAGACTGTTTCGTCAATATGAAAGAGAGTCCAAGTCCATATTATGGCAAGAACAGCTCAAATAAACAAAGAGAAACAACAGTCAATCATTACTTTAAGACATGAAGGTCAGTCAATCAGGAAAATTTCAAGAACTTTTAAAGTTTCTTCAAGTGCAGTCGCAAAAACCATCAGGCGCTATGATGAAACTGGCTCTCATGAGTACCGCCATAGGAATGGAAGACCCAGAGTTACTTCTGCTGCAGAGGATAAGTTCATTAGAGTTACCAGCCTCAGAAATTGCAACCCAAATAAATGCATCACAAAGTTCAAGTAACAGACACATCTCAACATCAACTGTTCAGAAATCAGGCCTTCATAGTTGAATTGCTGTAAAGAAACTACTAAAGGACACCAATAAGAAGAAGAGACTTGCTTGGGCCAAGAAACACGAGCAATGGACATTAGACCGGTGGAAATTTGTCCTTTGGTCTGGTTCCAACCACTGTGTCTTTGTGAGACGCAATTGGCCCAGCGTGGGTGAACGGAAAATCTCCGCATGTGCATTTCCCACCGTAAAAATTGTTGACACTGTCTGTGAATTATTTAGAATTCAAGGCACACTTGACCACAGCATTCACAGCACAGCGCACTAGTGACACTAGTGGTGGGCTAGGCACAATGCATGCTGACACGGTTGCCATGTGTAGGGTGTTTCCTCCGACACATTGGTGTGGCTTCTGGGTTAAGCAGGCGTTGTGTCAAAAAACAGTGCGGCTTGGCTGATTGTGTTTCGGAGGATGCATGGCTCTTGACCTTCGCCTGTCCCGAGTCCGAATATTGCAGTGATGGGACAAGACTGTAACTACCAATTGGATACATTTTTTAAATAATAATTAAATAAAAAAATGATCATAGTTAAAATTTGATGGTATTTTCTTAGTATCCCTGCAAATTGATATGGTACTGGTAGTGACCCTGTATATAGCATACATTCTCGTGTGTTTTTATTTGGTGTGTGTTTGTATTTATCTTATTTTCTTAACTTAGATATTGAATATTGCATTGTTGGGAAAGAGCTCGCAAGTAAGCATTTCACTGTACTTTTTACACCTGCTGTATCCTGTGCACGTGACAAATAACCTTTGATTTGAAAATGGAATACATCGCTCGTTGAGACTGTTGCAAAACATGAGTCAGTACGAGTTGTGAAAGAGATGATTTTATACATTTGGGGATCGAAAATGGATCCACCCACACACCAAAAAACAATGCATATCTTACAGCACTAAACCAGCCTCCGCCACACACAAACACCCCGTCACACACACATCACTTCCACACACCCCCACCTACACACACACACACACGAACACATATCTGAGGGCTTCCCACCGAAACACCATAAGGTACCACCCTACCACCCATAGCTAAATGGACCCAGCGATAGAAACATGAATGAGGGAGGGAAGCAGAGAGGGTTTTGATGGTTATAAATATGGTTGTGCTGAGCGGCTGTGAGCGCTGTGTGTGTGTGTGAGGGCGGTGTGGGAACAGACAGAGTATTGTCCTGCCTGGCCTATCTGTGTCTGGCCCTGAGCCACAGCTAAAAGAGACATGCTGTACTGTACATGGATAGAGACTGACAACTCACTGATACAGTCAACAACACGGCTAGAGAGACATACTGTAGAACTGCATTCATACAGTCAACAACACAGCTAGAGAGACATACTGTAGAACTGCATTCATATCGTCAACAACACAGCTGGAGAGACACTGTAAAACTGCATTCATACAGTCAACAACACAGCTGGAGAGACATACTGTAGAACTGCAATGATACAGTCAACACAGCTAAAGGAGGGACATATTGTACATGGATACTGACAGCTCACTGACACAGCAACCACACAAACACAGTCAACACAGCTATAGTCAACTCACTGACACAATCAACTCACTAGCACAGTGAACACAGCTAAAAGAAACAGCTAAAGGAGGGGCATATTGTACAATGACTACACAGTCAACTCGATGACACAGTCCACACTGCTAAAAGAACACAATCAACTCAATAGCACAGCCAACACAACTAAAGGAGGGACAGGCTGTATACCGACACACACAGTCAACTCACTGACAGTCAACAATAGAGCAAAAGATGAGACGGTGCATTATTTTTGACCATGTAGCGAATAGGGTACCATTGCGGAATACCATACTGTTCAGTGACAACAGTCAACTCACTGCCACATTCAGCAAAGCAAAAGGAGACACACTGCACCCTAACATAGTGAAGATACTCAAGGAGACACATACAATAACACAGTCAACACAACACCATTCCAAATACCATGGTCAGCATAAGAATAGACACATTCCCTCTTAGTGGTAACTGGAGACATCAGTAGTGGGCTTGGTAGAGATTCCCAATGCCTTAACGTCCAATAATAGCAGGGTAGACCTACTTAAAATATGCCACTCCAAAAGGACCTTCAGCACCCCACCCACCAACTGCTTGGAATGACAACAACTCAATATTTACATGATAAATATGTTTACAACCAGGTGTGTGTGTTTGTGTGTGCGCGTAAGCCATTTGCTGTAGCCTACATATCTGAGATGTTTGAAATGTACGGAAAACAACATGAACGTCGATGAGTCGACATGCAGCGCGAGCTGTGCGACACACCTCCGTTTGACATTGACACACATTTCCCCCGTGGCGCGCGCGCACCAACAGCCTCGCAGCCTGGGGTCGATCCCCATCTCCCAGCCCGAGACACACACAAATACAAACGCATAAGGCATATCAATATGACTTGAACACCGTTACAAGCCTATAGATTTACATTTTGGCCAACATTTTGAAATTAAAAAAACAAGAGCGTCTGATTGGAATATGAGGAAGGGGTAGAAGGGGGCGGGGGCATATAGTAGGCTAATGTCCCTTCAGAGTTCAAGTTCATGCTTATTTCGTGTAATTCAATCAATGTCAGTATTCGGAAACAAGCTTCCCGTGGTTTCAGTCTGGTTTTATCGGGTTTTCTGTTCTGTCTGGGGAGTGAAAACTATGAACAAAGACCATCAATTGCAGCACCACAGGAACACTCTCTCACACACACCACAAAACGGCTTTAACCTATTAACCGTCGTGAAAATATTTTTTTGTATGCTTATCCCATTGTTTGTGATGATACAGAGCGTCTGCTAAACCATTTCTTTCTTGTTTTTTAAACTACTTATTTTTTTGGGGGGGGATTATTTGTGTATTAGTATTGCACTGTTAGACTGCACAGATGGAGCTAGAAACATAAGCATTTCGCTGCACATATTTTAACATCTGCTAATCTGTGTAAACGACAAAATTCATTTTGATTTGATTTGACCAGACACTGCAATGTTTAGTAGACTAGACAAGTGCATGGTTTGACTCAGCTGGGTAAAGATTGGGGTCACAACTCAAATGATCATAACAAACTGTAACATTCTCACCATGTACGCTTTTGCAGAATTGAAAAAATGCATCTACATCTCAATTTGGTGAATAAGTTGCAAGACGTTCTAGCTTTGTCCAATCTTGTCCTAAACGGGTTGTTTTTTACTTGCATTGCTGCACGATTGCTGATGTTATTTGAAAATTAAGACAAAATACTTGCCTAAAATAACATGAGAAAAAAATATACCAACAGACAATGTTGGTAAATCTATTACATGTAATAGATGTAATAGTATCTATCTACAATCTATTACATGTAATAAAATAGTCTACTTACCTTAAGTCAACAAAAATGTTCAGACAAAATATGGACTATGCAAATCACACAACTCCTGTCTCTTCTTCTCTTCTTTAGTTATTTCTTGTGTTTCACACTTGTACCTCGTCGGAAGCTCCCGACAGTCTTTCTTGATATTTCACTTTCATCCACGTTTATTTTTCGCTGATCGTGTTTTTTTTACAGTCCTTTCTCCAGTAGGAAGACAAATCCTACAAATAATATGGACCCGTCAATCAAGCGACCAGTTACTTTACTATGATTTTAGGGGAGGACAACTATGTTGTTATCAGACATATCCGTTAGGCTGCCAATATTTAGAATATATTTTAATAAAAGCTTCAAACTGCAGGACTGTATCCTAAACTGATAGCTACAACGGTTATCTAACGACTAAATGGCGATGTGATATTGGCGAAAACTCTTCGTCTCACCCTCGGCTCCCCCTCTCTCGGTTATGGTAGGCGCCCGTTGTTGAAATTACTTGTGGAACGAAACGCGAACGCATTCCAAGGTTCTGGTTAGTGATGGGCATTCCGGCTCTTTTCAGTGAACCGGCTCGTTCGTCTAAGCTCACCAAAAAGAGCCGGCTCTTTTGGCTCCCAAACGGCTCTTTAATACAACCTGAACAGCATAATAGAATATTGCACCATGTCAAAGAAAAATAAATAACAATTTGCAAAACTGCAGCATCCCACAAATTGAACTAAATGCAAAAAAGGATGCTATTACACATGTGTATTTAAAGTATAACTTTTTTAATGTATATAAACAAAGTGCATATACATGTAACAATTCAAAATGAATACAATCTGAACAACATAATAATAGAATATTGCACCATATCAAAGAAAAATAAATAACAATGTGCAAAACTGCAGCATCCCACTTAAAACATTAAACTGGTCTCTCTTTCTCTCTCTTCTTTATTGCCATGTTATAACCAGCAGCACACAGCAATGCTGACCATATTTTGCTTTTAGGAGAGATTTGCATTCAGAAATGCAAGCTGCCTCACTTTCGAGGGGCTGATGCGGTTTCTTCTCTCAGTAATTATTTGTCCCGTTTTCAAGAAGACCCTCTCAGAGGGAACGGGTGTGGCCACAATGCAGAGTCTCCCTGTTATGACTTTAGTACGCCGTGGGTAGACAGAGGCCTTGTTCTTCAACCAGCCCAGAGGATCTGCAGATATTTGCAGGAGGGGCTCCTCCAAATAGGATCGGACCTCCATTATGGCATCTGCTGAGGGATTCCTTTGTGCTGCATCCCCAGTTGCTCTCTCGTCAAACAGCATCCAAACAGCAGACGTTTGTGGCACTACTGCTGGTGCTTCTGCTCCATCTGATCCCTCTTCTTCCTGTTGCCCTGGTGCCTGAGCCAGCTGACCGCTGGGGCTGTCCCTCCCTGCTGTTGAGGTTATTCTTTGAAGAGCCTCATAAATCACTCTGGCATCACTGAAGGCTAACTTCTTAAACCTGGGGTCAAGTGCAGCGGTTTCTGATAGCACGTGACCATATTCCATTCTGAGGAACTTTCTGTCCATTGATGAACATAGGGGGTCCATCAACTCTGTCACATGTCCTGTGGTTACATTTGCTTCTCTCTGGCGGCTGGCTGTGATTCGCAGCAGACCCTTACACAGGAGTATCATTTTTGTGACTGTCACATAGCTGAAAAGAGAGAACAGTAACTTATTAGTTCAGGTTCATGTTTTGTCTACTGATACTACATTCTCATCTACTGCTACATATACATATGTAATACTGGATTAAATAATGATGTAGTAATAACTGCTTACTGTACCTCTCTCCACTGATCTCCACGGTGACCTTCTCAAAGGGTTCCAGGACTCTGCACACCTCCTCCACCACCTCCCATTCCTCTTGGGTCAGAGCATCAACAGGTGCATTGACAATGGCCAGGGTAGAGATGATGGCATCCTTTGACTCAAGAAACCGCTTCAACATATAAAATGTTGAATTCCACAGTGCAGTCTTGTTTAGGACTCAGTTCAGGCATCCCCATCTGGCATTGTGTAGACTTTAGGTTTTCAGCACCTACTGTGCTCCTGTAGAAGTATTCCACAGCTGCTTTCACTTTGTCCACAGTGGGCTTCATCACCTTCAGAGCATCTCTTACAATCAGGTTGATTGTGTGGGCAAGACATGGATGATGGGTCCATTTTAAAATGTTCATGGTTTTGGTTATGTTAGCTGCATTGTCGCTAACACAACATACCACTTTTCCATCTACTTGCCATTCTCTGGCCACTCTCAACAGTTCCTCTACCAAGTTCTCTGAGGTGTATCTGTCGCTGAACTCAAAGCAGTCCAGGAGACAGCTAGACATCGAAAAAATCTTAAATGAAGTTCCCTCACTGAAACCTGTGTGCTCTCGTACAGTTATGGAATAAGTGATTTTGAAAGGGTTTTCCTGATTGGAATTGTGTACATTGGATTTAGACTATTGCTATAATTTCTAAAACCTCTGTCCTCCACGATCGAAAATGGATGGAAATCGGTGGAAATCATTTTAGCCAATGCAATATCAATTTGGCCTTGTTTTGCTACAGACATAGACTTTGGCATAAACTGGTCCATAGAAGACTGCGTTGCTGTGGGTTGCAGAGTAGGCCTACTTGACTGAGTGGATACATCTCCACGTGTGGAGGTGCTGGCTTCACCACTATCACTAGCAGGCCCGCTAGTTTCTCGAAGCTCCGCTACAGCTAGCTTCACAGTTGGATGCAAAGTTCGCATATGCCGGTGTAGGCTGTGCGTAGAACCGGTTTTATATGAGATTTTGTTTTGGCAAATTCTACACTCTGCCCTAACAGTGTTTACATTATTAAAATGCATCCAAATGCTACTGTGCTTCCGACTCATTTTCCAGTTGTTGTTTCCACAGCTGTCCTTCCTCTCTCTCCTCGGCTGCTAAGTGTGTGACTGTGAGTGAGTTGGCTCGGCCCTCCCTCATGCATCTTTGGTTCATTGGTTGACACTGCGTGTCTGATTGACAGGAACAACAGGTGAGGCTGTTAGTCTGAGCAGACAGTCAGAACGAATGTGTGTGTGCTTGAGCATTTAGGCCTAAATTATTTTATTTATTTTTCGTTCTTTGAATTAGTTAATTCTATTCATTTAAATCTTTTGAATATTCATATCTTAATTTTTTATAGTGTTATAAATAGATTCGGCTCTTCTGATATGCGAGCCGGCTCCCAATGTTCACCTACAAGAGCCGGGTCTTAGAGCCGACTCGTTTGCGAATGACCCATCACTATTACAGATGCAGATATGTTGAGGGGGAAAGCATCGTGCTATTTGGGGATGTGCCAAAGGATACACACCTTAAGAAAAACAGAGAAAGAAAGGCAAAGGATTTCGGGAAGGATGTCAAGGGATACCCGGTTGGAAAGCGAGACTGTAAAGACTGACGCCGGACAGGAGAAGCAGGTACGGGGAGTCAAACATTTATTCAGGAACGGACATAGAACAGGACAGGAACAGCATCAGCACACGGGAAAACAAGAACATATGACAAACAATCCCGAAGCAGGGAACAGAGTTAGGAAACTGACTGATATAGGGAAGGAAATTACACAAGTAATTGAGTCCACGTGAGTCCAATGAGCGCTGATGCGAGTGACGGCGAAAGGCAGGTGTGCGTACTGAAGGTGGCTTGAGTGTGTAATGTTGGGGAGTCTGGCGCCCTCGAGCGCCAGAGGAAGAAAGAGCGGGAGCAGGTGTGACAGTGCCCCCCTCTAGGGGCGCCACCCGGCGTCCCACCTGCGCGAGCCGGCCAAGACATGGGCGCCGGGCAAGCCGGCTGGGGGTAAACTCCCGACGAACCGGGAGGGGCGTGGGAGCCTGGCGAGCCGGCTGAAGCATGGGAGCCTGACGATCAGGCTGAGGCATGAATGCCTGTTGATCCCGCTGCGACGTGGAAGCCCGATGAGTCAACGGAGACGTGACGTTCTGACGAGCCAGGTGGGCGAACAGGACCTGACGATCCGGTTGAGCCCCGACGTGGGATGGGCGCCATCCGAGCCAACCGGGGCAAGGAAACCTCTCGAGCCAGCTAGGGTGTGGAAGCCCGACGAGCTGGCTAGGCACCCCCGGTTCCATCGGCGGCGACCCAGAACCGACATCGGCGGCGACCCAGAACCGACCACCAACCAGAATGACAGTACTCCCCAATGCTTTGTGTGATGGCTTCGGGATTCTGTAAGGACTGACGCCGGAGTATGCGTGACAGAGACAGGGAATGGGGTTTGAAAGAAAGCTTATAGTAGTCAAGAGTGCTTATTACAGTGACATTTGGGGGGTCTCTATTGTGTACATTGCACGAAAAAGGTTTAGGGGAATAATAATAAATACATTATATAACGGTAAAAATGCATTTAGTTGCTTTATCCTCTAATGGGCCTACACCACTGCCAGTAGCCTACCCTCTCAGATGAAGCAATTTGACACAAATGAACACACGCGTAACATTCAATATAATTTTTATTTGTATTTTATTTAAACTTTATTTAGCTAGGAAAGTCAGTTAAGAACAAATTCTTATTTACAATGACAGCCTACCAAAAGGCAAAAGGCCTCCTGCAGGGATGGGGGTCTGGGATTTTAAAAATTAAATAAATACAATATAAATATAGGACAAAACACACACCACAACAAGAGAGACAACACAACACTAAATATAGAGAGACCTAAGACAACAACATAACAAGGCAGCATTACATGACAACACAGCATGGTAGGAACACAACATAACAACAAATTGGTAGCAGCACAACATGGTAGCAGCACAAACATGGTACAAACATTATTGGGCACAGACAACAGCACAAAGGTCAAGAAGGTAGAGACAACAATACATCTCACGAAGCAGCCCCAACCGTCAGTAAGAGTGTCCATGATTGAGTCTTTGAATGAAGAGATTGAGATAAAACTGTCCAGTTTGAGTGTTTGTTGCAGCTCGTTCCAGTCGCTAGCTGCAGCGAACTGAAAAGAGGAGCGACCCAGGGATGTGTGTGCTTTGGGGACCTTGAACAGAATGTGACTGGCAGAACAGGCGTTGTACGTGGAGGATGAGGGCTGCAGTAGATATCTCAGATAGGGGGGAGTGAGGCCTAAGAGGGTTTTATAAATAAGTATCAACCAGTGGGTCTTGCGACGGGTATACAGAGATGAACAGTTTACAGAGGAGTATAGAGTGCAATGATGTGTCCTATAAGGAGCATTGGTGGCAAATCTGATGGCCGAATGGTAAACAACGTCTAGCCGCTCTAGAGCACCCTTACCTGCCGATCTATAAATTATGTCTCCGTAATATAGCATGGGTAGGATGGTCATCTGAATCAGGGTTAGTTTGGCAGCTTGGGTGAAAGAGGAGCGATTACGATAGAGGAAACCAAGTCTAGATTTAACTTTAGCCTGCATCTTTGATATGTGCTGAGAGATGGACAGTGCACCATCTAGCCAAGTACTTGTATGAGGTGACAACCTCAAGCTCTAAACCCTCAGAGGTAGTAAAAACACCTGTGGGAAGAGGGGCATTCTTCTTACCAAACCACATGACCTTTGTTTTGGAGGTGTTATGAACAAGGTTAAGGGTAGAGAAAGCTTGTTGGACACTAAGAAAGCTTTGTTGTAGAGCATTTAGCACAAAATCTAGGGAGGGGCCAGCTGAGTATACAACTGTATCATCTGCATATAAATGGAAGAGAGCTATGTTGCCTGAGCTATGTTGTTGATGTAAATTGAGAAGCGCGTGGGGCCTAGGATTGAGCCTTGGGGTACTCCCTTGGTGACAGGCAATGGGTGAGACAGCAGATTTTCTGACTTTATACACTGCACTCTTTGAGAGAGGTAGTTCGCAAACCAGGCCAAAGACCCCTCAGAGGCACCAATAGTCCTTAGCCGGCCCACAAGAATGGAATGGTCTACCGTATCAAAAGCTTTGGCCAAGTCAATAAAAATAGCAGCACAATATTGCTTAGAAGCAAGGGCAATGGTGACATCATTGAGGACCTTTAAGGTTGCAGTGACACATCCATAACCTGAGCAGAAAATAGATTGTATACCCGAGAGAATACTACAGACATCAAGAAAGCCAGTCAGTTGATTATTGACAAGTTTTTCCAACACTTTTGATAAACAGGGTAAAACAGAAATAGGCCTATAACAGTTAGGATCAGCTTGATCTCCCCCTTTAAATAAAGGAAGAACTGTGGCTGCCTTGCAAGCAATGGGAACCTCCCCAGAAAGGAGAGATTAAAATGTTTGGAGATAGGCTTGGCAATGATAGGTGCAGCAAACTTAAAGAAGAAAGGGTCTAAACTATCTGACCCAGATGTTTTTTTGGTGTCAAGTTTAAGGAGCTCATTTAGCACCTCGGACTCAGGGACTGCCTGCAGGGAGAAACTTTGTAGCGGGGCAGGGGAAAAAGAGGGAGAAGCATCGGGGATAGTCGTATTAGAAGGGGTGGGAGATGAGGAAATGTTGGACGGGCAAGGAGGCATGGCTGAGTCAAATAGGAATCCTGACTTAATGAAATGGTGATTAAAGAGCTCAGCCATGTGCTTCTTGTCAGTAACAACCACATCATCAACATTAAGGGACATAGGCAGCTGTGAGGAGGAGGGTTTATTCTCCAGGTCTTTAACCGTTTTCCAGAAATTCTTGGGGTTAGAGCCACAGAGAGAGAACTGCTCCTTAAAGTAACTACCTTTGGCCTTCCGGATAGCCTGAGTGCACTTATTTCTCATTTGCCTGAACGAGAGCCAGTCAGCTTGAGTATGCATGTGCTGAGCCTTTTGCCAAATGCAATTCTTGAGGTGCAGTAACTTTGCAAGATCACGGTCGAACCAGGGGCTGAACCTGTTTTTAATTCTCATTTTCTTTATGTTTGTTACAGTTTTTCTCAGTCGCTTTGGTGCATTTCTTAGATCAAAAGTGCAATTCTTGATACTACTTGTACAAATTCCAAATCATCTAGTCACTTGTGCACATCATTAAAGCAATTTCTTATTCCTTTGAACAAATTGCAATTGATAATGTACAAGTGTCAGCTTTTTTCCACATTATCAATTGCTCATGTCATGTTGATCAAAATATAGTAGATGGTTCTCTGTTGAATAGTCTTACCCCTCAAAACATCTAGGCATTAGTTCCTTGCATAAGCCATTACATGCAAAATTGTTGAACTATTTGTCATAAACTGTCAAGCATAGTTTTACACATTTCTATTAGACCTTTTGTACAAAAACGTGAATTGATGAATCGTGCAGGTGAAATTGACCCTCACTCATGAAGGAATGTAAAGTGATAGTTCAACCAACAATCAACCAGTTGTCTAAATTGCTCAAAGGTGCATCTCATGAAGAATCAATTGACAAGCATATATAGACAGACCACAACACAGAGTTGCAATTTTCCAATAATGGATGGACCAGGAAACGAACAGGGTCAACAGCCAAGAGGAGGAAGAAGAGGAGCAAGGATGCGTGGTGGAAGGCAAAACAGAAGAAGAGGCAGAAGACATAGGTGCATATCTGATGACATAAGGGCCACTATTGTAGACCATGTTGTCAATCATGGCCTTACAATGGCTGAGGCGGGTCGAAGGGTGCAGCCGAATATTGGGAGATCAACCGTGTCCTCAATAGTTCAAATGTTTCGAAGATAGAACAGGTATTTCCACCAATGTACAGTGCACTGTTACTGTATATAAGCAGTATACTATATACTTCCTACAATGCTTCATATTACAGTAGTCCACTTGTATTTCACAGCATACAGAAATATACTCTATACAGATACATACTGCACCTTACATGCACCCACCTCTATGTTTTACAGTAAAATGTGTGTTCGCATAGTTTTTGTCTATGTGAAAGTGTGCGATGCATCACTGCATTTTTCCCCACATAGGACTGCAAGATTACCTCAAACCGGTGGCAGAGGACGCCTTTTCACACCTCAACAGGAGGAGACTATTTGCACCATGGTCCGAGCAAACAATGCCATGAGACTCAACTGTGGAAACAACAACTGGAAAATGAGTCGGAAGCACAGTAGCATTTGGATGCATTTTAATAATGTAGACAATGTTAGAGAACAGTGTAGAATTTGCCAAAACAATATCTCATATAAAGCCGGTTCGACGCACGACCTACACCAGCATATGCGAACTGTGCATCCAACTGTGAAGCTAGCTGTAGCGGAGCTTCGAGAAACTAGCAGGCCTGCTAGTGATAGTGGTGGAGCCAGCACCTCCACACGTGGAGATGTATCCACTCAGTCAAGTAGGCCTACTCTGCAACCCACAGCAACGCAGTCTTCTATGGACCAGTTTATGCCAAAGTCTATGTCTGTAGCAAAACAAGGCCAAATTGATATTGCATTGGCTAAAATGATTGCCACCGATTTCCAGCCATTTATGATCGTGGAGGACAGAGGTTTTAGAAATTATAGCAATAGTCTAATAGTCTTTGAGTAAAGCCAGTGTGACTATGTATGCAGATGACTCAACACTATACATGTCAGCTACTACAGTGAGTGAAGTCACTGCAACACTTAACAAAAACCTGCAGTTAGTTTCAGAATGGGTGGCAAGGAATAGGATAGTCCTAAATATTCCAAAACTAAAAGCATTGTATTTGGGACAAATCATTCACTAAAGTATGAACCGTAGCTAAATCTTGTAATAAAAAATTTGGAAATTGAGCAAGTTGAGTTGACTTAACTGCCTGGAGTAACCCTGGATTGTACACTGTTATGGTCAAAACATGTTGATACAACAGTAGCTAAGATGGGGGGAAGTCTGTCCACAATAAAGCACTTCTCTGCCTTTTTAACAACACTATCAACAAGGCAGGTCCTACAGACCCTAGTTTTGTCGCACCTGGACTACTGTTCAGTCATGTGGTCAGGTGCCACAAAGAGGGACATCAGAAAAGTACAATAGGCTCAGAACAGGGCAGCACGGCTGACTCTTAAATGTACACAGAGAGCTAACATTGATAATATGCACGCAAATCTCTCATGGCTCAAAATGGAGGAGAGATTGACATCATCATTACTTGTTTTTGTAAGAAGTATTGACATGCTGAATGCGCCGAGATGTCTGTTTAAACTACTAGCACCCAGCTTGGACAGCCATGCATACCCCACAAGACATGCCACCAAAGGTCTCTTCACAATCCCCAAGTCAAGAACAGACTATGGGAGGTGCACAGTAAAACATAGAGCCATGGCTACATGGAACTATATTCCACATCAGGTAACTGATGCAAGCAGTAGAATAAGATATTTTTTTAAAGATTCAAAAACACTTTATGGAACAGCGGCAACTGTGAAGAGACACACACACAGGCACAGGCACATACTGTAAACATGACAACACACGCACTCTAAACACAAGTGCACATGGATGTTGTATGGTAAATATGTGGTGGCCTGAGGGAACACACTGAATATGTTGGGTAAGGTGTCATGAAATGTAATGTCATGTAGTATTTTAAACTGTATGTAACTGTCTTATGTTGCTGGACCCCAGGAAGAGTAGCTGCTGCCTTGGCTGTTATGCTGGTGAATGAGGACCCAAAAGCGACGTAATAGAAACAGAGTCTTTATTCCAGTATTAAACAAATAATGATTCTCCTGGATATATCGATGGTAAATCCAAAACAGGAAACTGAAATCCTCTCGTCAGTAGAGAGGAACGACTGGAAACGCGACCACAGACTGCAGGTCGCTTCAGGAAGGCACAGGCCGTAGCTGACATAGACACCTGCTCACACGCAGCATCTGAAGAAGGCAAAAACACGACAGGGCGGAACAAGGACAGAACAGCAAACATCAAACGAGAATCCGACAAGGACAGGAGCGGAAAACAGAGGGAGAAATAGGGACTCTAATCAGAGGGCAAAATAGGGGACAGGTGTGAAAGAGTAAATGAGGTCGTAGGGAGAATGAGAAACAGCTGGGAGCAGGAACGGAACGATAGAGAGAGAGAAAGAGAAAGAACCTAATAAGACCAGCAGAGGGAAGCACAGGGACAAGACATGATAATCAATGACAAAACATGACAGTACCCCCCCACTCACCAAGCGCCTCCTGGCGCACTCGAGGAGGAACCCTGGCGGCGACGAAGGAAATCATCAATCAACGAACGGTCCAGCACGTCCCGAGAAGGAACCCAACTCCTCTCCTCAGGACCGTACCCCTCCCAATCCACTAAGTACTGGTGACCACGTCCCTGAGAACGCATGTCCATGATCCTCCGTTCCTTGTAAATAGGAGCGCCCTCGACAAGGACGGGAGGGGGGGAGGGAAGACGAACGGGGGCGCGAAGAAAAGGCTTGACACAAGAGACATGGAAGACAGGGTGGACGCGACGAAGATGTCGCGGAAGAAGCAGTCGCACAGCGACAGGATTAACGACCTGAGAGACACGGAACGGACCAATGAACCGCGGAGTCCACTTGCGAGAAGCTGTCGTAAGGGAAAGGTTACGAGTGGAAAGCCACACTCTCTGACCGCGACAATACCTAGGACTCTTAATCCTACGTTTATTGGCGGCTCTCACAGTCCTCCCCGCAGACGAAGGCAGATCGGTAATAAAGTCTAAGGCGATCTGAGACCATGGTCGAGAAGGAATGGGAAGCGGTCTAAGACGACCGGCAGGAGGAGAGTTACCTGACTTAGTCTGCGCGCAGTCCGAACAAGCAGCCACGAAACGGCGCGTGTCCCGCTCCTGAGTAGGCCACCAAAACCGCTGGCGAATAGAAGCAAGCGTACCCCGAACACCGGGGTGACCAGCTAACTTGGCAGAATGAGCCCACTGAAGAACAGCCAGACGAATAGAGACAGGAGCGAACAGAAGGTTACTAGGACAAGCGCGCGGCGACGCAGTGTGAGTGAGTGCTTGCTTTACCTGTCTCTCAATTTCACAGACAGTCAACCCGACATCACGCCCTTCAGGGAGAATCCCCTCGGGTTCCGATGACGACAATCGATGAGAAAAGTAAGCGCAAGGATGGACCTTATCGTCAGACTGGAAGCGCTGGGACAGAATGGCTCCCACGCCCACCTCTGAAGCGTCAACCTCGACAATGAATTGTTTAGTGACGTCAGGAGTAACAAGGATAGGGGCGGATGTAAAATGCTTCTTGAGGAGATCAAAAGCTCCCTGGGCGGTACCAGACCACTTAAAACAAGACTTGACAGAAGTCAGAGCTGTGAGAGGGGCAGCCACTTGACCGAAATTACGAATGAAACGCCGATAGAAATTAGCGAAACCGAGAAAGCGCTGTAACTCGACACGTGACTTAGGAACAGGCCAATCGCTGACATCCTGGACCTTAGCGGGATCCATCTGAATGCCTTCAGCAGACAGATAATCATCGAGAGCCTTACGTTCGGGAGCCGACAGAGAGAATAATCTACCCCGAAGAGAAGTGGTCCCCGGATGGAGATCAACACAACAATCATACGACCGGTGAGGAGGAAGAGAGTTGGCTCTGGACCGACTGAAGACCGTGCGTAGATCATGATATTCCTCCGGCACTTCTGTCTCATCACCAGGCTCCTCCTGAGTAGAGGGGACAGAAGAAACAGGAGGGATAGCAGACATTAAACACTTCACATGACAAGAAACGTTCCAGGAAAGGATAGAATTACTAGCCCAATTAATAGAAGGATTATGACATACTAGCCAGGGATAACCCAAAACAACAGGTGTAACAGGTGAACAAAAAATCAAAAAAGAAATGGTCTCACTGTGGTTACCAGATACAGTGAGGGTTAAAGGTAGTGTCTCATATCTGATACTGGGGAGAGGACTACCATCTAAGGCGAACATGGGTGTGATCCTCCCTAACTCTCTGAGAGGAATGTCATGTTTCCGAGCCCATGCTTCGTCCATAAAACAACCCTCAGCCCCAGAGTCTATCAAGGCACTGCAGGAAGCAGCCGACCCGGTCCAGCGTAGATGGACCGACAAGGTAGTACAGGATCTTGATGGAGAGACCTGAGTAGTAGCGCTCACCCGTAGCCCTCCGCTTACTGATGAGCTCTGGCCTTTAACTGGACATGACATGACAAAATGTCCAGCAGAACCGCAATAGAAGCAAAGGCGGTTGGTGATTCTCCGTTCCCTCTCCTTAGTCGAGATGTGAACACCTCCCAGCTGCATGGGCTCAGTCTCTGAACCGATGGAAGGAGATGGTCGAGATGCGGAGAAGGGAAACCCCGTTAACGCGAGCTCTCTTCCACGAGCTCGGTGACGAAGATCTACCCGTCGTTCTATGCGGATGGCGAGTGCAATCAAAGAGTCCACGCTGGAAGGAACCTCCCGGGAGAGAATCTCATCCTTAACCTCAGCGTGGAGTCCCTCCAGAAAACGGGCGAGCAACGCCGGCTCGTTCCAGTCACTGGATGCAGCAAGAGTACGAAACTCTATAGAGTAATCCGTTATGGATCGATCACCTTGACATAGGGAAGCCAGACCCCTGGAAGCCTCCTTCCCAAAAACTGAACGATCAAAGACCCGTATCATCTCCTCCTTAAAGTTCTGATAAACGTCAGAACACTCAGCCCTTGCCTCCCAGATAGCTGTGCCCCACTCCCGAGCCCGCCCAGTAAGGAGTGATATGACGTAGGCGATCCGAGCTCTCTCTCCAGAGTATGTGTTGGGCTGGAGAGAGAACACAATATCACACTGGGTGAGAAAGGAGCGACACTCAGTGGGCTGTCCAGAGTAACATGGTGGATTATTAACCCTGGGTTCCGGAGACTCGGAAGACCAGGAAGTAGCTTGTGGTACGAGACGAAGACTCTGAAACTGTCCTGAGAGATCGGAGACCTGAGCGGCCAGGGTCTCAACGGCATGACGAGCAGCAGACAATTCCTGCTCGTGTCTGCCGAGCATTGCTCCCTGGAACTTGACGGTAGTGTTGAGAGAATCCATAGTCGCTGGGTCCATTCCAGGTCGGATTCTTCTGTTATGCTGGTGAATGAGGACCCAAAAGCGACGTAATAGAAACAGAGTCTTTATTCCAGTATTAAACAAATAATGATTCTCCTGGATATATCGATGGTAAATCCAAAACAGGAAACTGAAATCCTCTCGTCAGTAGAGAGGAACGACTGGAAACGCGACCACAGACTGCAGGTCGCTTCAGGAAGGCACAGGCCGTAGCTGACATAGACACCTGCTCACACGCAGCATCTGAAGAAGGCAAAAACACGACAGGGCGGAACAAGGACAGAACAGCAAACATCAAACGAGAATCCGACAAGGACAGGAGCGGAAAACAGAGGGAGAAATAGGGACTCTAATCAGAGGGCAAAATAGGGGACAGGTGTGAAAGAGTAAATGAGGTCGTAGGGAGAATGAGAAACAGCTGGGAGCAGGAACGGAACGATAGAGAGAGAGAAAGAGAAAGAACCTAATAAGACCAGCAGAGGGAAGCACAGGGACAAGACATGATAATCAATGACAAAACATGACATTGGCAGGAACTAATGGGGATCCATAATAAATACAAATGGGATGTTGAATGGTTTGAAAGATGTAGGCTGCATATACTGTAGCTTCCCTTTTCCATGTGGTCTACGCTTCACAGTTGATCATGTTAACTGCCTGCAAATTCTAATGCATGGACATGACTTATGGATGCCAAGTTGAACCCTTTCAACCAAATCATTGCTGCTTGAGGCTGATAAGACCCAGTTACAGTTTTTTTTTTATTTTTCTTTTACAATTGCTAGGACCCATTTCTCAGTACTTATGTAACTTTTTCAAACTCTTCACAGTCAGCACAACAGCAGTCCATGTGGGCTAAACTGTGGATCATCTTTTATTGCTTTGGCACAAAATGCATTCAATGACTACATCTTTCAAATTTCATGAATTATTTTCTCACTCAGACACAACCACCACCAAAACTCTATGTACCTACAGGCCAATTTGCACATGTTTACACACTCCTATCAAACCTGTTAAACTTAAGTTCAAAACCTAACATAACACAAAATTTAATAAGACAGCAATTTGATACATTTCTACAGGCATACCGTATTGAAATATATTCCAAATCTAAAAAATGAAATACTATCAAAACAATTAGACCAACCACAGCTGATTCCCATTGTAGCTGAACACCTACCCAGGTGTAGTCTTTCAATTTCATTACCATCTATACAAAAGGGGACATCTTAGGAATAATGCTGTACTGTAACGTAAACAAAAAAATTATGAGCAAGCCTTCCTTCATGAACTGGCCTCTGTAAAATGGTATAGAATCAGCTTGATCCCCTCTGTCGAAGACGCTTGGATCTTCTTTTTTGATATTTTCAGTGGTATTGTTACAGTTTTTCCCAGTCGCTTTGGTGCATTTTTCACATCATCCCTAACATGTGCAAAATAATAAGTGCATTTCTCAGAACAATTTGTACAAACTGCAATGTACAATAGATATGTTTCTAAAGCTAGTCAGTCACTAAAAATCCTTAGTACATCTCTCAAAAGTAAATATTCATGCCAATGATCATGTCAGTGTCATCAGAATGATAAGTCATTGAGTCATTGTTCACGAACAAGGTCGTCAAAATGTTTAGGCATGTTGTCAATGTAACTGTGTACTTTGACAGTATTACCTGATGTAAACTTAGGCTACAGTTTGGATGACAGTTACTGTATTGAAAATGCACAAGGCTGCACTTCTATGGCATATATCAATTTCAACAGTACTATTTACATATTACTGTATGTGGGTTATTGATTGAAAGAGACTGGACAACCCAAGGAGCACAAAGGGAAAAAAACTAAATTAGAAAGAAACACAGGAAACCACCCCTAAGGCACAACTTTGCCCGCAGCACTGTTGTACTGTCTCTACACATCCAGACGTTCCTGTCTGTCGGCCCACATATTCTCATCCACATCACACCGGATATTTTCCCTTCCAATGCAACGTGGAAAGAATCTTTTGGAATGCCTTATCCATCCTCTGCAGGCGTCTACTGTGATGTCCTCACATGCTGCATCCATTGCAGCCAGCAGTGTCATCTGTGTGTGTGGCTGACGATCGTACACCTTCCACCTCCATGCTGAAAAGAACTCCTCAATTGGGTTAAGGAATGGTGAATAAGGTGGGAGGAATTCTATGAGCATCCTCGGGTGGGTCACAAACCATTGCCTTATGATGTTTGATTGATGGAAACTCACATTATCACAAATGACCACATACTTTGGCAAATCCTCTCTAAACAGACCCCTCTCATCATCAGGGATGAGAGCCCTGTAGAGAGTCTCTAAAAAGTTGAGTAGCTGCTGGGTGTTGTATGGCCCTATAAGGGGGATATGGGTTAGGACACCATGCTCCGAAATAGCAGCACACATGCTGATATTTCCTCCCCGTTGGCCTGGCAAATCCACAGTAGCTCTGTGACCGATGATATTCCGACCCCGCCTTCTGCATTTGGTCAGGTTGAAGCCAGCCTCATCCACGTATACAAAGTTGTGAGAGGGTTCACTTGATTCCAACTCCATTATACGCTATATCCCAGAACACACAGTTGAATTTGTTTTGGTAAGGAAGAGTGACATAAAATGTACATATATTGCATGTTCCTTCCACAGCAATGGAAATGTGCAGTTTATGCTTATTGTACTATGTATCACTATAAAATGTTGCTGTAAAGTAGTTACATAGATATATGTTTTACCTGTACATACTGGTACCGTAGCTCCTTAACTCTGTCCTCATTCCTTTGGAATGGTACACGGTACAGCTGTTTCATACTCATCTGGTTTCTATGCAGCCCCCTGTCGATGGTTGAGATGCTAACCGTATGGATGTTTTCAAAGACATCGTTGTCTTCTATAATGGTCCTTTGTATTTCCCTGAGTCTCATGGCATTGTTTGCTCGGACCATGGTGCAAATAGTCTCCTCCTGTTGAGGTGTGAAAAGGCGTCCTCTGCCACCGGTTTGAGGTAATCTTGCAGTCCTATGTGGGGAAAAATGCAGTGATGCATCGCACACTTTCACATAGACAAAAACTATGCAAACACACATTTTACTGTAAAACATAGAGGTGGGTGCATGTAAGGTGCAGTATGTATCTGTATAGAGTATATTTCTGTATGCTGTGAAATACAAGTGGACTACTGTAATATGAAGCATTGTAGGAAGTATACAGTATACTGCTTATATACAGTAACAGTGCACTGTACATTGGTGGAAATACCTGTTCTATCTTCGAAACATTTGAACTATTGAGGACACGGTTGATCTCCCAATATTCGGCTGCACCCTTCGACCCGCCTCAGCCATTGTAAGGCCATGATTGACAACATGGTCTACAATAGTGGCCCTTATGTCGTCAGATATGCACCTATGTCTTCTGCCTCTTCCTCTGTTTTGCCTTCCACCACGCATCCTTGCTCCTCTTCTTCCTCCTCTTGGCTGTTGACCCTGTTCGTTTCCTGGTCCATCCATTATTGGAAAATTGCAACTCTGTGTTGTGGTCTGTCTATATATGCTTGCCAATTGATTCTTCATGACATGCACCTTTGAGCAATTTAGACAACTGGTTGATTGTTGGTTGAACTAACACTTTACATTCCTTCATGAGTGAGGGTCAATTTCACCTGCACGATTCATCAATTCACGTTTTTGTACAAAAGGTCTAATAGAAATGTGTAAAACTATGCTTGACAGTTTATGACAAATAGTTCAACAATTTTGCATGTAATGGCTTATGCAAGGAACTAATGCCTAGATGTTTTGAGGGGTAAGACTATTCAACAGAGAACCATTTACTATATTTTGATCAACATGACATGAGCAATTGATAATGTGGAAAAAAGCTGACACTTGTACATTATCAATTGCAATTTGTTCAAAGGAATAAGAAATTGCTTTAATGATGTGCACAAGTGACTAGATGATTTGGAATTTGTACAAGTAGTATCAAGAATTGCACTTTTGATCTAAGAAATGCACCAAAGCGACTGAGAAAAACTGTAACAGTTTTGAAAAGAGTATGTAAACATGTGCAAATTGGCCTGTAGGTACATAGAGTTTTGGTGGTGGTTGTGTCTGAGTGAGAAAATAATTCATGAAATTTGAAAGATGTAGTCATTGAATGCATTTTGTGCCAAAGCAATGAAAAATGATCCACAGTTTAGCCCACATGGACTGCTGTTGTGCTGACTGTGAAGAGTTTTGAAAAAGTTACATAAGTACTGAGAAATGGGTCCTAGCAATTGTAAAAAAAAAAACTGTAACTGGTCTTATCAGCCTCAAGCAGCAATGATTTGGTTGAAAGGGTTCAACTTGGCATCCATAAGTCATGTCCATGCATTAGAATTTGCAGGCAGTTAACATGATCAACCGTGAAGCGTAGACCACATGGAAAAGGGAAGCTACAGTATATGCAGCCTACATCTTTCAAACCATTCAACATCCCATTTGTATTTATTATGGATCCCCATTAGTTCCTGCCAAGGCAGCAGCTACTCTTCCTGGGGTCCAGCAACATAAGACAGTTACATACAGTTTAAAATACTACATGACATTCCATTTCATGACACCTTACCCAACACATTCAGTGTGTTCCCTCAGGCCACCACATATTTACCATACAACATCCATGTGCACTTGTGTTTAGAGTGCGTGTGTTGTCATGTTTATAGTATGTGTCTGTGCCTGTGTGTGTGTCTCTTCACAGTTGCCGCTGTTCCATAAAGTGTTTTTGTATCTTAAAAAAAATATCTAATTCTACTGCTTGCATCAGTTACCTGATGTGGAATATAGTTCCATGTAGCCATGGCTCTATGTTTTACTGTGCACCTCCCATAGTCTGTTCTTGACTTGGGGATTGTGAAGAGACCTTTGGTGGCATGTCTTGTGGGGTATGCATGGCTGTCTAAGATGGGTGCTAGTAGTTTAAACAGACATCTCGGCGCATTCAGCATGTCAATACTTCTTACAAAAACAAGTAATGATGATGTCAATCTCTCCTCCACTTTGAGCCATGAGAGATTTGCGTGCATATTATGTTAGCTCTCTGTGTACATTTAAGGGTCAGCCGTGCTGCCCTGTTCTGAGCCTATTGTACTTTTCTGATGTCCCTCTTTGTGGCACCTGACCACATGACTGAACAGTAGTCCAGGTGCGACAAAACTAGGGTCTGTAGGACCTGCCTTGTTGATAGTGTTGTTAAAAAGGCAGAGAAGTGCTTTATTGTGGACAGACTTCCTCCCATCTTAGCTATTTTTGTATCAACATGTTTTGACCATAACAGTGTACAATCCAGGGTTACTCCAGGCAGTTAAGTCAACTCAACTTGCTCAATTTCCAAATTTTTTATTACAAGATTTAGCTACGGTTCATACTTTAGTGAATGATTTGTCCCAAATACAATGCTTTTAGTTTTGGAATATTTAGGACTAACCTATTCCTTGCCACCCATTCTGAAACTAACTGCAGGTCTTTGTTAAGTGTTGCAGTGACTTCACTCACTGTAGTAGCTGACATGTATAGTGTTGAGTCATCTGCATACATAGTCACACTAAAGCCAGTGACATGTCATTAGTAAAGATTGAAAAAAGTAACGGGCCTAGACAGCTGCCCTGATTCTAACTGGATTATGTTGGAGAGGCTTCCATTAATAAAGAACACCCTCTGTGTTCTGTTATACAGGTAACTCTTTATCCACAATATAGCAGGGGGTGTAAAGACATAACACATACGTTTTTCCATCAGCAGACTATGATCAATAATGTCAAAAGCCTGACTAAAATCTAACAAAACAGGTCCCACAATCTTTTTATCATCAACTTCTCGCAGCCAATCATCAGCCATGTGTGTAAATGCTGTGGTTTTTGAATGTCCTTCCCTACAAGCTGAAAATCTGTTGTCAATTTGTTTATAGTAAAATAGCATTGTATCTGGTCAAACACATTGTTTTCCAAAACTTTACTAAGGGTTGGTTTACAGGCTGATTGGTTGGCTATTTGATCCAGTAAAGGAGATTTACTATTCCTGACCAAAATTACTTTTGCTTCCTTCCAGGCCTGAGGGCACACACTTTCTAGTAGGCTTAGATTGAAGATGTGGCAATATCGTACGCTATTATCCTCAGTAATTTTCCGTCCAAGTTGTCAAACCCTCGTGGCTTGTGAATTGTTGATAGAGCACAATCATTTTTTCACTTCTTCTACTGTCACGCGGGACTAGGCGGGTGAGGAAGGAATCAGGCGCAGAGAGTTCCACAGGGAAAAAAGTGCACTTTAATATGACACACCCAAACAAATTGGACCACCCAAAACAAAGGGTGCAGGTCCAGAACATAAACACCTCTACCTTAACAACACACATAACACAAAACAATCCCGCACAAAACAAGGGCGGGGACACATACTATAAATAAGGATGCTCATCAAACACATACAACAGGACACAGGTGAAACTAATAACACACAACCAACAGACAACAAAAAAAGGGATCGGTGGCGGCTAGTAGGCCGGTGACGACGACCGCCGAGCACCACCTGAACAGGTAGGGGAGCCAACTTCAGCGGAAGTCGTGACAGTACCTCCCCCCATGACGCGCGGCTCCCGCAGCGCGCCGCTACCGGCCTCGAGGGCGACCCGGAGAGCGAGGCGCTGGGCAATCCGGGTGGAGGTGGTGGAAGTCTCTCAGGAGAGAAGGATCCAAAATGTCCCCCACCGGTACCCAGCACCTCTCCTCCGGACCGTACCCCTCCCAGTCCACGAGGTACTGTAGGCCCCCCACCCACTGTGTACGCCGGGGACCCCTCGATGTCCAGAGGGGGCGGAGGGACCTCAGGCACCTCACCTTCCTGAAGGGAACCAGCCACCACCGGCCTGAGGAGAGACACATGAAACGAGGGGTTAATACGATAATACCTAGGAAGTTGTAACCTGTAACACACCTCGTTTATTCTCCTCAGGACTTTAAATGGCCCCACACACTGCGGCCCCAGCTTCCGGCAGGGCAGACGGAGGAGCAGGTTTCGGGTCGAGAGCCAGACCCGGTGCGAACACGGGGGCCTCACTGCGGTTCTGGTCAGCGCTCCTCTTCTGCCGTTCTCCCGCCAGTCTCAGCGACTCCTGGACGGCTTTCCATGTGTCCTTGGAGCGCGGTACCCATTCCTCTACCGCAGGAGCCTCGGTCTGGCTCTGATGTCATGGGGCCAGGACCGGCTGGTAACCCAACACACACTCAAAAGGGGACATGTTCGTTGAGGAGTGGCGAAGGGAGTTCTGAGCGAGCTCAGCCCAAGGAACATACCTCGCCCACTCACCAGGTCGGTCCCGGCAATATGACCGCAGAAACCTGCCCACATCCTGGTTTACGCGCTCCACCTGCCCATTACTCTTGGGGTGAAAACCCGAGGTCAAGCTGACCGAGACCCCCAGTCTCTCCATTAACGCCCTCCAAACTCTGGACGTGAATTGGAGGCCCCGGTCAGAAACGATGTCCTCAGGCACCCCATAGTGCCGGAAGACATGGGTAAACAAAGCCTCCGCAGTCTGCAGGGCCGTAGGGCAACGGGATGAGACGGCAGGACTTAGAAAACCGATCCACAACGACCAGGATTGTTGTACTTCCCTGTGACGGGGGAAGGTCGGTAAGAAAGTCCACCGATAAGTGTGTCCACGGCCATTGTGGAATGGGGAGGGGCTGTAACTTCCCTCTAGGCAAGTGTCGAGGAGCCTTGCTCTGAGCGCACACCGAGCAGGAGGAGACATAAAATCTCACGTCCTTAGCCAATGTGGGCCACCAGTATCTCCCTCTAAGACTCTGCACTGTCCTCTCGATGCCAGGATGACCCGAGGAGGGTAGAGTATGAGCCCAACGTATAAGTTTATCCCGGACCCCCCTCGGCACGTACTGAGCACCTGCTGGACACTGAGGAGGGGGCGGCTCTAACCGTGAGGCCCTCTCTATCTCCGCGTCCACCTCCCATACTACCGGTGCCACGAGACATGAAGGTGGAATGATGGGAGTCGGCTCAACGGACCGCTCCTCGGTATCATATAGGCGAGACAGCGCGTCGGCTTTGGTGTTTTGGGAGCCTGGCCGGTACGAGATGATAAAACGAAACCGGGTAAAAAACATGGCCCATCTAGCTTGATGCGGATTTAGTCTCCTCGCTGCCCGGATATACTCGGGATTACGATGATCCGTCCAGATGAGAAAAGGGTGCTTCGCCCCCTCAAGCCAATGTCTCCACACCTTCAGAGCCTTGACTACAGCTAACAACTCCCGGTCCCCCACGTCATAGATTCACTCCGCCGGACTGAGCTTCCTCGAAAAGAAGGCACAAGGGCGGAGCTTTGGTGGCACGCCCGAGCCCTGGGACAGCATGGCCCCGACCCCCGCCTCGGATGCGTCCACCTCCACTATTAACGCTAAAGAGGGGTCCGGATGCGCCAACACGGGTGCATTGGTGAACAGCTCCTTCAGACGACTGAAAGCTCTGCCCGCCTCTGCTGACCAACAAGCGCACCGGTCCTCCCTTCAGCAGTAAGGTAATGGGAACAGCCACCTGACCAAAACCCCGGATAAACCTCCGGTAGTAATTGGCAAACCCTAAAAACCGCTGCACCTCTTTCACCGTGGTCGGAGTTGGCCGGCTGTAACGCGGTCACACTCCATCACCACCCCGGAGGAGGAAATACGATAACCCAGGAAGGAAACAGCCTGTTTGAAGAACACACATTTCTCACATTTCTCAGGAATCAGGCGCAGAGAGTTCCACAGGGAAAAAAGTGCACTTTAATATGGCACACAAAAAAACACAAGCCCAAACACAGGGCGCGGTTAAACAAATTGGACCACCCAAAACACAGGGTGCAGGTCCAGAACATAAACACCTCTACCTTAACAACACACGTAACACAAAACAATCCCGCACAAAACAAGGGCGGGGACACATACTATAAATAAGGACGCTCATCAAACACATACAACAGGACACAGGTGAAACTAATAAGACACAACCAACAGACAACGAAAAAAGGGATCGGTGGCGGCTAGTAGGCCGGTGACGACGACCGCCGAGCACCGCCCGAACAGGCAGGGGAGCCAACTTCGGCGGAAGTCGTGACATCCACACTCAATTTACGGAATTCAAAATTACAATGCTATGTTATACTTCGATACGTGGATGTATAGTGTTAACGTTTGTTGCTGGCATGTCATGCCTAAGTTTGCTAATCTTGCTAATGACAAAATAATTAAAGTAGTTGGCAATATCAGTGGGTTTTGTGATGAATGAGCCATCTGATTCAATGAATAATGGAGCTGAGTTTGCCTTTTTACCCAAAAATTCATTTAAGCTTCTTACTATCATGTAAGAAGCTTAAAGAAGAAGCTATCATCTGATTTGCCTATTTAATTTATCTTTGTTTCCTAGTGTAGTTTTTTCTTGTTTTTATTCAGTATAGTAACATGATTTTTCAATTTGCAGTATGTTTGCCAATCGGTTGTGCAGCCAAACTTATTTGCCATTCCTTTTGCCTCATCAATCCATAGGGATTTAACAGTTTTTACAGTCAATTTCCTAATGGGTTAATACTTATTAGTAACTGGGATAAGTAATTTCATAAATGTGTCAAGTGCAGAGTCTGGTTCCTCCTCATTACACACCACAGACCAACAAATGTGACCGACCGGCTCGATTCGGTCTTATGTAGCTAAATTTGCAATGGTGTTTTTACATTGGATAAAAGTAAAGACTCAGAGCTAGAAAATGGTATATCATACACTACAGTTGACGAACAATGGGAAAGTAATTCTGCTTTGAAAGTTGATAAACTTGCAACCTCACTTTTGAGAAAATGTCCCTTGAATGTTTTGGTAAACCTACTGGAGAGCTCTCCTTTGTGTACACCCATTCAGCATCGTTCACACCCTCTTAAGCCGTAGCCCCTCTTTAACGATTCACATGTGAGGCCATGCACTAAACAACTAAAGATTTCAAGACTCAAGGGTGGTTTATACTATGGGTGTATTCGTAAATTCAATCTGGAGCGCCAGAGAGCGTTGATATATTGTCCGTTCGTAAATTTAGAGCGTTTCGGTCTCGGAGTGTTCAGAGTGCACACTGGATGCTCTGGCCGAGGAGTAGGGTTGATCCGAGCGTTCTGACCTAATAACGTCAGTCAAGTTCCCAAGCTAACTGGCTAATGTTGGCTAGCTTGCTAGCTACTTACAGACACATGAGAAAACAGCTCACTCTGACCAACTGTAACTGTGCTGCTGGAAACAACAAGTCGCTGCCAAAGGTGCTTCATTAAAGTTCTGAGTAAATGGTCTGAAGTCAACCAGCGTGTTTTTCCCGTGCTCCTGCTTTTGCTATTCTCTCTAATGCTAGTCCTCCCGGTTCTGAACCTTGCCTGTTTTCTGGACTCTGTACCTGTCTGCCTGCCTGCCATTCTGTACCTCCTGGACTCTGATCTGGTTTTGAACTTTTGCCTATCCACGACTATTCTCTTGCCTATTCCTTTTGGAACTAATAAATATCAAACACTCAAACCATCTGCATCCGGGTCTGGCCCTGATCCCTTATACCTAGTCAGCTCGGGGATTCGATCTAGCAACTTTTCGGTTACTGGCTCAACACTCTAACCACTAGGCTACCTGCCACCCCGATTGGAGAGAGGTCTTAAATCATTTTCCACACACAGTCTGTGCCTGTATTTAGTTTTCAGGGCTGAGAATCCACTCTCACATAGGTACGTGGTTGCAAAGGGCGTCAATGTCTTAACAGCGCGATTTGCCAAGGCAGGCTACTCTTAGCACGGCCCAATCCGGAAATATAGCAGTGGCTTCTGATTAAATAATATTTGCACAGAACCGTTTGTTGCAATTTCGATGAGGCTCTCTTGTTCAGATATTGGTAAGTGGACTGGAGGCAGGGCATGAAAGGGATGATGATTCCAGTTGTTTGTGTCATCCGTTTCCGGAAGGTACCTAGGTAATTGCGCACCCAACTCACTCAGATGATTCGCTATATCACATTTGACATTGTCCGTAAGCTTGAGTTCATTTGCACACAAAAAATCATACAATAACGCAAAGGCCTGTGTGTTGTCCTTGTTAATGCAGAGAGAGAAAAGCTCCAACTTCTTAATCATAGTCTCAATTTTGTCCCGCACATTGAATATAGTTGCAGAGTCCCTGTAATCCTAGATTCAGATCATTCAGTTGAGAAAAAACATCACCCAGCTAGGCCAGTCGTGTGAGAAACTTGTCATCATGCAAGCCGTCAGACAAGTGATAAGGATGATCAGTAAAGTGAACTTTAAGCTTGTCTCTCAATTCAAAATAACGTGTCAATACTTTGCCCCTTGATAACCGATAAGAGGTCATAGGATATATGTTTTCAAATCAAATCAAATCAAATCAAATGTTATTAGTCACATACACATGGTTAGCAGATGTTAATGCGAGTGTAGCGAAATGCTTGTGCTTCTAGTTCCGACAATGCAGTAATAACCAACAAGTAATCTAACCTAACAATTCCACAACTACTACCTTACACACACAAGTGTAAAGGGATAAAGAATATGTACATAAAGATATATGAATGAGTGGTGGTACAGAACGGCATGGCAGATGCAGTAGATGGTATAGAGTACGGTATATACATATGAGATGAGTACTGTAGGGTATGTAAACATAAAGTGGCATAGTTTAAAGTGGCTAGTGGTACATGTATTACATAAAGATGGCAAGATGCAGTAGATGATATAGAGTACAGTATATACATATGAGATGGGTAATGTAGGGTATGTAAACATTATATTAAGTGGCATTGTTTAAAGTGGCTAGTGGTACATTTTTACATAATTTCCATCAATTCCCATTTTTAAAGTGGCTGGAGTTGAGTCAGTATGTTGGCAGCGGCCGCTAAATGTTAGTGGTGGCTGTTTAACAGTCTGATGGCCTTGAGATAGAAGCTGTTTTGTAGTGATTCCTAAGTTGTTGATTTAAAGAATATTTTTGATTGCAAATATGCAGAGGGAGTCGAAAAGAGAACACACAGAAGGCTGTATAAAACACCTGTCTCCGGATTACATCTTCAAACTAAGGGCAAAAATGGCATCCGTGACAGAGAGGGAGAAGTGTCCATCCATGTATACGGGTAAGATAGTCTAGCTAGCTACATTTTCAGATATTACACGTTTCTAATTTTGTCAGAAAGTTGTTTTCATTTCAAGTTAAAGCGTACAGTTAAGTAGCTAGCTAACGTTACGTGTATGATCTGTGTAGTAAAATTATTCTTATCTCAGAGCAATTTGTATTGCTAGTTATAGCCTAATGTTAGCTAGCTAACATTGAACCTGGTTGGTTAGCTACCTGCAGATTCATGCAAGGTAGTAACGTTATGAGTTGGGAGTATGGTTCATTGTTTAGCTAGCTAGCTACATGTCTAAACATAAGACTCCACTATGCAAGTAACCATTTCAATAGAATGTTCATGATGCCACTGCGACAACTGTCGATAGACGTAGCTGGTAAATTCGTTCTGGCTCTTGTCTGAGTATGCCAGAGCGCAGAATAACTGACGAATAACTGACGAAACGTTCTATAATTATATACTATTAGTTTGTTTATCTTACTGTCTGAAAACAGCTAGTTTGTCTGGCTAAAATAAATTGCGTTAGCCGCTAATACTAATCGCTTGTTAGCTGACTAGCTAGCTAGCTAACTAATAAATCTACTGCATCAGAGCAAACCTAGGTCAAATCAAATCACATTTTATTGGTCACATACACATGGCTAGCAGATGTTATTGCGAGTATAGCGAAATGCTTGTGCTTCTAGTTCTGAAAGTGCAGCAATATCTAACAAGTAATATCTAACAATTCCACAACAAATACCTAATACACATAAATCTAAGTAAGGAATGGAATAAGAATATATAAATATAAATATATGGATGAGCAATGTCAGAGCGGCATAGGCTAAAATGCAATAGATAGTATCGAATACAGTATTTACATATGAGATGAGTAATGCAAGATGTGTAAACATTATTGAAGTGGCATTATTAAAGTGACTAGTCTTCCAGTTCTTAAAGTGGCCAGTGATTACAACTCTGTATGTAGGCAGCAGCCTCACTGTGCTAGTGATGGCTGTTTAACAGTCTGATGGCCTTGAGATAGAAGCTGTTTTTCAGTCTCTCGGTCCCAGCTTTGATGCACCTGTACTGACCTCGCCTTCTGGTAGGTAGCGGGGTGAACAGGTAGTGGCTCAGGTGGTTGTTGTCCTTGATGATCGTTTTGGCCTTCCTGTGACATCGGGTGCTGTAGGTGTCCTGGAGGACAGGTAGTTTGCCCCCGGTGATGTGTTGTGCAGACCGCACCACCCTCTGGAGAGCCCTGCGGTTGTGGGTGGTGCAGTTGCCATACCAGGCGGTGATACAGCCCAACAGGATGCTCTCAATTTTACAAACTGTAAAAGTTTGTGAGGGTTTTAGGTGAAAAGCCACATTTCTTCAGCCTCCTGAGGTTGAAGAGATGCTGTTGCGCCTTCTTCACCACACTGCCTGTGTGGGTGGACCATTTCAGTTTGTCAGTGATATGTACGCAGAGGAACTTAAAACGTTCCACCTTCTCCACTGATGTCCAGTCGATGTGGATAGGGGGGTGCTCCCTTTGCTGTTTCCTAAAGTCCACGATCATCATCTTTGCTTTGTTTGCGTTGAGTGAGAGGTTATTTTCCTGACAACATACTCCGAGAGCGCTCACCTTCTCTCTGTAGGCTGTCTCGACATTGTTGGGAATCAAGCCTACTACTGTTGTGTCATCTGCAAACTTGATGATTGAGTTGGAGGCATGCATGGCCACACAGTGATGGGTGAACAGGGAGTACAGGAGGAGGCTGAGCACACACCCTTGTGGGGCCCCAGTGTTGAGGATCAGCGAAGTGGAGATGTTGTTTCCTACCTTTACCAACTGGGGGCGGCCCTTTGGAGCTTAATGATGAGCTTGGAGGGTACTATGGTAAGCTATAGTCAATGAACAGCATTCTTACATAGGTATTCCTCTTGTCCAGATGGGATAGGGCAGTGCGATTGCGATTGCGTTGTCTGTGGACCTATTGAAACAGTAAGCAAATTGAAGTGGGTCTAGGTTGACAGGTAAGGTGGAGGTGATATGATCCTTGACTAGTCTCTCAAAGCACTTCATGATGACAGAAGTGAGTGCTACTGAGCGATAGTCATTTAGTTCAGTTACGTTTGCCTTCTTGGATACAGGAACAATGGTGGCCATCTTGAAGCATGTGGGGACATTAGACTGGGATAGGGAGAGATTGAATATGTCCGTAAAAACACCAGCCAGCTGGTCTGCGCATGCTCTGAGGACGCGACTAGGGATGCCTATCGAGGGTTAACAGGTTTAAATGTCTTACTCACGTCGGCCACTGAGAAGGAGAGCCCACGATCCTTGGTAGCGGGCCTTGACGGTGGCACTATATTATCCTACAGTGGGCAAAGAAGGTGTATAGTTTGTCTGGAAGCAAGACGTCGGTGTCCGAACGTGGCTGGATTTCCTTTTGTAGTCCGTGATTGTCTGTACACCTTGTCACATACATCTTGTGTCTGAGCCGTTGAATTGCAACTCCACTTTGTCTCTATACTGACATTTTGTTTGTTTGATTGCCTTGCGGAGGGAATGATTACTCTGTTTGTATTCTGCCATATTCCCAGTCACCTTGCCATGGTTAAATGAGGTGGTACGTGCTTTCAGTTTTGCGCGAATGCTGCCATCTATCCATGGTACTGGTTAGGGTAGGTTTTAATAGTCACAGTGGGTACAACATCTCCTTTACACTTCCTTATAAACTCACTCACCGAATCAGCATACACGTCGATATTATTCTCTAAAGCTACCCGGAACATATCCTAGTCCGCGTGATCAAAACAATCTTGAAGCGTGGACTCTGATTGGTCAGCATTGAATAGTTCTTAGCACGGGTACTTCCTGTTTGAGTTTCTGCCTACAGGAAGGGAGGAGCAAAATGAAGTCATGGTCAGATTTGCCGAAAGGAGGGTGGGGGAGGGCCTTGTATGCACCGCGGAAGTTAGAGTAACAATGGTCCAGTGTTTTCCAGTGCGAGTGCTACAATCAATATGATGATAAAATTTGGTTTGCCTTTCCTCAAATGTGCTTTGTTAAAATCCCCAGCTACAATAAATGCAGCCTCAAGATATATGGTTTCCAGTTTGCATAAAGTCCAATGAAGTTCCTTGAGGGCCGTCGTGGTATCGGCTTGAGGCGTATATACACGACTGTGACAATAACCGAAGAGAATTCTCTAGGGAGATAATATGGTCAGCATTTGATTGTGAAGAATTCTAGGTCAGGTGAACAAAAGGATTTGAGTTACTGTATGTTGTTACAATTACACCATGAGTCGTTAATCATGAAGCATACACTCTCGCTCTTCTTCTTCCCTGAGATATGTTTATTCTTTTTGGCACGATGCACTGAGAATCCCGGTGGCTGTACCGACTCTGACAGCATATCCCGAGAGAGCCATGTTTCCGTGAAACAGAGTATGTTACAATCCCTGATGTCTCTCTGGAAAGCCACCCTTGCCCGGATTTCGTCAACTTTGTTATCTTGGGACTGGACATTAGCAAGTAATATACTCAGAAGCAGTGTGTGGTGTGCGCGCCTCCGAAGTCTGACTAGAAGACCGCTTCGACTCTCTCTCCTCCGGCGGCGTTGTTTGGGTCGACCTTTTCAAAAAAGTTCAAATGCCCTGGGTGTTGAGGACAAACGATCGACTTTGGGTAAGTGGTATTCCTGGTCATAGTGCTGGTAAGTTCACGTCGCTCTGATATCCAATACTTATTCCCGCTGTATGTAATAACACTTAAGATTTTCTGGGCTTACAATGTAAGAAATTATACATAAAAAAATGTAATAATGCAAAGTTTCCTAAGGACTAGAAACGAGGCAGCCCTCTCTGATACCAGTTCTAGCGTAGGCCTAAATCATCATGTTGTTGGTGCAACAGTATCTTCTATATCAGAGAGGAATAGGCGAAGCATGACTATGTTAGCTCCATGAAGTAAGCGATAACATTTAATCACAGACTTTCTAAACCCAGAGGCGCAACATTGCGAGCCTTCCAGAAATGTTTGCGAAACAGACCAAACAGCCCAGGCCGGGGTTTGAGAAGTCAATGAGAAAAGTTATTTTTTTTACCCCTTAGTTGTTCATTCTCTAACAATCTTAAGGCAAAACCTATATTTGAGCCAATGTCTTAAATAGTTGAACATGTTATGTGTTTTGCTAGCCAACATCGCCATGACATTGCCTGCGTGTGTGATCAGTGTGATCAGGGATTTCTGTTGGGTTTCTATCTTCATACTGTACTGTCTTTGATTTTATATAACCAAATATATGGTCCCACTCCCCTGGGAAACACCGAACAACACTTTGGTTTCTACCTTGTCACAATAAAGCCTCCGTAGAGATCCTATTAGTATTCTTATTCCTAATTCTATGAACACCTCCCAGGCTTTTTCATGAATTGTCATGTCAAACAACACTATTACATTTTAACTATAGAATTTGAATAATCTTTCTATTTCCATGATTCCAACAGTTCACCCAAGTGTTTCGATCTAAATTGCAAGTCAAATCTCAGTTGCAATATTTGGTTAAAATATTGTTTGCCCATATTGTGCAGCCCTACGTGGCAGTGTGGCAATGATCTCAAATAAGATCAACTTTTTGTCATGCACAACTCATAAAGCAAATGTAGAACTTTTATTATAAAATACTGTCAAATACCATCCAGAAAATATTGTAATATGATATTTTGGCCATATTTCCCAGCCATAGAGTGTGTGTGTTTTTTAGGGGAGTGTCCCATCCCTCACAGGTCACTATGACATGGTCAGGTCATATATCGTTCACTGGAAACAGTATGAAACTCAACAATGGAAAAAGCATAGAGTTTGCCAAGTCACTGCACAATCACTAATGTCAACAACAGAGCTGTGTCAGTTACACAAAAAAGAGCTGTGCAGTGTGTGGCCGTGCATGCGAGCGCGTGCACAAGGCTATAAAAAAATAAAAAAAACATTTATCAGTTATTTAACCGGTAGCTTTTGGAGCGGTCCATCCATAAGTCCATGTTGTTAATTTCACCGGCCGCCGACCTCTCCACTCCCACTTCATTATCTGAATGTCTGTTGATCAAATAACAGTCCTGCTACAATTGTCTTACATTAGATCGTGTGTCGATTCCGCCTGCACCAATCTGTCTCGTATCTTGCAAAGGGTAATGGGACAGATCAAAAGTAATCCGGCTACCTAGGTAACATCTTTTGCTGCACCCCAATATTGTGCTTCAATGAGCAGTATTTCTGAAGTTTGGCTAGCATACATTTCTCCAATAGCTGACCCAGTCACTGAAATCATCTTTGACTGAAACGATGCTGCTGACCAACCAGTACTTAGTGCTGTACACACAATGTTGAATTTTCCAACAAAAGCCACTTTATACCACATTGCCACTGTGGTATAAAGAACTGGAGACAGCATCCAAGATGGCGGACAGTTGTTTTCAACGTAACCTACTCACGTTTGCATATGCCGTTTCATGGTTGCTGCCATGTTGTTAGTTTCGGGTTTTACTGAGATTACTCCGCCTGCGCACTATGTAACGTTATGTAACGGAGCAGCGCAAGCATGAGCCCGGGCAGCAACTTCATTACGTGGGAAACTTTTGGAGAATTCTGCCAGTGTTGCCGGGGACATGGATCTGCGTGGCTGCGACTAGTTGGGGGGGAGGGAAAATTTGCAGGCACCCCAGTGACCACAACCACTAGAAACATGAAAAGTAATTTGTTATGCAGTTGTATGCAAGTACCTTACTGAGGACTAAATCAAATGTGCTCTAGCTAGCTGTGACTGTTGGGGCTCCATCCTTTCTAACCCCTGCCAAGAGACCTCTTCGACCTATCTTTTCAACATGAGTACAGCATGAGGTACTTTATTTTTGTCCTGCTATTCAAAAAACTATCAACAAGTGCTGCATCAGAGTAAGAATGACCAGATAAAGAACGCCTTACAGACGTGGAAGGTTGTGCATCCTGACGTAAATTATCTGCTCCTACTTATATGGATTATTTTGTATATGTTATCTGCAAATATTTCTCTAAAGTTATCATTTTAATGCATGAATCATTTAGCTAATCTGTTTGGCTGGCAAATTGGCTGAATCATGCGCCGATTGAACAATGTCCGTTGTCCCCTCCAGAGATTGGACAGTTTGATGAGCCAAGCTGGTGATCCATCTTCTCTCCATCTGTGGGCATAGTGTCCATCAACAGGGCACGGATATCCTCAGCCTGAGGACGGAGGATGTGGTCAGCGGGAGAGTTACTGGGTGATAATGGATTTCCCGAGGCATACATCTAAAAATATATTGGATGGGAATTATAGTGAGCAGACTACTTCATTGTAAGTCAGAAACTTAGTTGTGCAGATATAAAGATATAGCACATGCATACATTCACCATGTCTACCATTTTGAGCAAAAAACACGAGAGCTCTTGTTCATGTTGATAATCAGAGAAGACTTAACACTTCATTTGACATCTTCATGCTATCTACTGTTAACACTAGTGTCGAGAGGGGTGAAATCCCACAGAGGAGAGGACAGAAGAGACAGAGGAGGACAGGACAGAGGACACGAGACACAGGAGAGGAGAGTGACAGAAGACAAGTAACAGAGGAGAGATGAGAAGACAGGAGAGACAGATGAGAGGAGCGGAGAGAGAATACATGAGAGGAGAGAGAGGACAGGAGGAACAGAGGATAGGAGAGAGGTGACAGGAGAGAAGTGACAGAGAGAAGAGATGATAGGAGAGAAGAGAGGACCGGAGAGACAGAAGATAAGTAACAGAGGAGAGACAGACGAGAGGACAGGAGTGACACCTCTCTCTCCTGTCCTTTCTCTCTCATTAGAGACCTATGAGCATCATTAGAAAGCACATACACCACCAGTAAAATCAACCATTACACCTCCAATAGTTAGCTAACATTAGGTAAACGAGCGTAGATAGCTTGTAAATCAAGCTAGTTATAGCTAGAAGTCAACAGGGTTGGGTAGGTTACTTCCTAAATGTAATCCATTACAGTTACCTGTCCAAAATTGTAATCAGTAACGTAACTTAGGCGCTAGGAGAAACGCTGGTTGACTTGGGAAAACAAGACGAACTGGCACAGAGAGACAGGAAACACAGGGATAAATACACCAGGGAATAAAGGGGAAAACAGGAGACACCTGGAGGTGGGTGGTGAAGACAATCACAAAGACAGGTGAAACATATCAGGGCGTGACAGACATAGCTTGGACTGTAGCCTACAAAAGCCTATTGCAGTTTTTATCCCACGGATGATCAAACACATTTGGTATGTGTCATCATAGTGGTCTCTGATTTGTGGTCAGACTCGCTCAGGTGGAACAAACGTAAGCCTTTTTTCAATGTTCATTTGAACGTCATTGAGTAAACAGAAGATTTTTTTTCACAAACATCCTTTCTGAATTTAAAAGTAATCATCTGTTTTTTCAAAAGTATCTCTAATCTGATGACAATATTTTTGCTGGTAACGTAACCGATTACAGTTATTATTATTTGTTTTACATGTCATCCGTTGCTCCCCAACCCTGAGAGTCCCAGTAGTTCTTGTTGCTAATCTTATTGTTGCTTCTGTTTTTTCTGGCAGCGTTTAACAGGTGCAAAGAATTCTCCCAGCAGGAACGAGCACGTCCCAGTCAAGAGTGCGTGAGTGATTTCCTTTCAGTGTGTTCATGTGACATAAGCTCGCCAATGTCACAGCATGAATCTAAAATGATATTATAAACTGGGTGGTTTGATCCCTAAATTCTGATTGTCCGAAACATGTATTTTTACTGCTCTAATTATGTTGGTAACCAGTTTATAATAGCAATAAGGGACCTTGGGGGTTTGTGGTACGTTGCCATTATGCCACGGTTAAGGGCTGTATCCATGCACTCTGCGTTGCATCGTGCATCAGAACAGCTCTTAGCCAGTGGTATATTGGCCATATAGCACACCCCCTAAGGGCGTAATTGCTTAAATAATTTTGACTGAGTGATGGGGAGAGAGAAAAATCGGCCTCAGTGACAATTACTTGAATAGTGCAATGGATGTTTTGTTTATTAAGTTGATGCCTAAAGTGTCTTATTTGGAATACAAATGAGTTCTCTATAGGACCGTCTATGAGAATTGTCTTTCTATGCCGTACTTCAGCTGAACTGCAGTACCGGAAATGTCCTCTGAAGATAGTTGTAGCCTCCCGAGTCTGCTGTTGTACTCAGCTGCCCCAACGATACGATCGCAGAGAAACATGCTGATCTAGGGACTGATTTCTGATGAAAGTTAGTGCCTCTTAATTTTGTGGCTGCAATGTCTACAACTTCAGGGTAATTTAAACAGGCTAAGCAAGCTTTTTATGTCAGTGAAGGACGTGTTAGCTAGCTAACTGTGTCAGTAAGCTAACCAGCTACAACAGTTAGCTACACAGCTGATCAAGTCACTGCACTGCCACTGCGACCAAACTCCTTGCACGGAATTTGTGCAGGAGATCATTTTCTCTCACAATTGCACACTATTAAATCACTGTCTCAACGTTTATAATAATTTAGCGAGCTAGTTATTCTGCCTATTTCATGGTGTCACACTAGGGTGCAGTGATATAAAAAAATTGAATGGTGGATGCTCATTATTTGAATATGACTTCCACATCCTACGAGACATCAGTATAGGGACTAGCGTAGTGAGGAGTGAAGCCATCTGACGTGAGACAATTTCCTCCTACACTACTGATCCACCTGACATAGGTTCAAACTGTACTAAAAACATTTTAAATACTTTCTGTGCTTGATCGAGCTTTACCTGGCACAATGGTACAAATAGAAGAGTCTCAAAAGTGCATCCGCTCCACACCCCTGGCACTCCAGAAAGGGCTTAATCTAACGCTCACAAGTATTTGAAAAATATTGAATACTTTTGAATCCCAGGTCAGTATGCTAGACAGGGCTGTAATCCATATAGTGATTAGATTGGAGCTGCTGCGTCACTCAATACTGTGCTAGAACTACGCCTCGGGCTGCATGGTCCACCACCACGTCCCTATTGTAATCAACCACAGAGGTGAGAAGGCAGTCTATCCTTCTCCACCAGGCACTTCCACATATCCAGGTCAGGTTGATCAAACAAACTTTGGTTCATACTAACACGTTCTCATGGCCTGTTATGTCATCGCAACTCTACATATTCAGATTGTTCCGCCGAGGACACTCTTTTCAGTTTGAGTCTGTTATTCCTTGGGGACTGGTCCTGTATCCAATAAACTTCAGTATTACACTGTATATACAAAAGTATGGGGCCACACCTTCAAAATAGTTAATTTGGATATTTCAGTCACACGTTGGTGACGGGTGTATAAAATTGAGCACACAGCCATGCAATCTCCATAGACAAACATTGGCAGTAGAGTGGCCTCACTGAAGAGCTCAGTGACTTTCAATGTGGCACCGTCATAGGATGCCACCTTTCCAACAAGTCAGTTTGTCCAATTTCTGCCCTGCTAGAGCTGGCCCAGTTAACTGTAAGTGCTGTTATTGTGAAGTGGAAACATTTAGGAGCAACAACGGCTCATCCGCCAAGTGGTACTCCACACAAGCTCACAGAATTGTACCGCCGAGTGTTGAAACACGTAGTGTGTAAAAATCGTCTGTCCATGGTTGAAACACTCACTACCGAGTTCCAAACTGCCTATGGAAGCAACGTAAGCACATGAACTGTTCGTCGGGAGTTTCATGAAATGGGTTTCCATGGCCGACCAGCCACACACAAGCCTGAGATCACCATGCGCAATGCCAAGCATCAGCTGGAGTTGTGTATAGCTCGCCGCCATTGGACTCTGGAGCAGAGGAAACACGTTCTCTGGAGTGATGATTCATGCTTCACCATCTGGCAGTCTGACGACTGAATCTGGGTTTGGCGGCTGCCAGGAGAATACTACCTGCCCCAATGCACAGTGCCAACTGTAAAGTTTGGTGGATGGGTAATAACGGTCTGGGGCTGTTTTTCATGGTTCGGTTCTGTGCTTCCAACTTTGTGGCAACAGTTTGGCGAAAGCCCTTTCCTGTTTCAGCATGACAATGCCCCCGTGCACAAAGTGAGGCCCATACAGAAATGGTTTGTCGATCTGTGTGGAAGAACTTGACCGGCCTGCGCCGAGCCCTGACCTCAACCCCATCGAACACCTTTGGGATGAATTGGAACGCCGTCTGCGAGCCAGGCCTAATCGCCCGACCTCACGAATGCTATTGTGGCTGAATGGAAGTCCCTGCAGCAATGTTCCAACATCTAGTGGAAAGCCTTCCCAGAAGAGTGAAGGCTGTTATAGCAGCAAAGGGGGGGACCCATTACATATTAACGGACATCATTTTTTTATGAGATGTTCGACGAGCAGGTGTCCACATAATGTTGGTCAAGTAGTGTGTATATATTATTATATGGCACAGTACACTGTCCCATCTCTAGGGACTTCTGTCTAACAAAGAAAAGTCCTGTTTTAGTTGGGGTGTTTGATGGTCTTCTAACCCATACTCTTACTAGGTCCTACATCACAGCAAGATGTTGTTCTTCTGCCAAGCGAATACGCAGGAATCGTCATCCAGCTGTTCAAAGGTTTCCCTCTATCCCAGTTTCCCTGGGTCCTAAATTCCAGCAGAATATCCTTGTTCCTCTGTCTCCCTCTTTGTGTCTCCTACTCTCATCCTTCACCATTATTTTCTTTTAATTAAATGTAACATTACATTTTTTTCAAATTTCTTTAATATTTAACTTTTTGTATTTTTTCCTTCACATGATCAAAGCAAACTCAAAGTCTGAGGGTCATGATCACCTTCATCTTAGTATGTTTGACCCTGACTGTCCTGGTCCTCTCTTTGCTGGTTTCTTAGCTGGTGATGGGTTAGATCTTCAGAATATCGGCTCCATTCGATCACTGATCTTGTTGCAAGGTCCTTTTTTAGTCAGTTCAGCTGACCCCCAATTTTCCCGTTTTGGTCCTCTCTCTCTCTCTCTTCTGTTGTATTGGCTTAGCTCTTCAGAACATGGCCTTTCTTTCAGATGTTTCTGGATGGGGTGTCTGACCTGATAACTTTGTGGCTGGCGACCCCTTTTGTGATAGCAAATTCATCAGGGACCTCGTAACTCAAGATAAGAATAGCGTACAGGGAGTTTTACTATGACTTCGGCAGTGCGGGACAACACAAGTCTTGGGCCCTGGGAAAGAACACGTTTTAAAAGGCCTGCCTCTTGGCATCGGAGAGAACATTTTGCAGATAATTAAGCTAATTTCTTTCAATTCCACACATTTTGTCATTGGGCCGAGAGATTTTGTTGCAGCTTTTCAGCTAATATCCTGAAATTCTATACATTTTGCCAAGAGACAGAGAGAGAACTTTTAAGTTAAGCTTAAAGCAAGAGTGCCCAATTGAAACAAAGCCACTCCGCCTCTTATGATAAAAAAAAAAAGCTGAGGGATGGGCCTGGAGAAATGTAACCGATCAAATTCATAGACAGAGCTATGGATGCAAGGACTGACATCCATGATATACCAATTACAGTTTTACCCATGATTTGAGGCTATACAGTGTTTGTTTACAAACATTGGAGTAAAACAAGCTATTTTGAGTTCTGATGGGGCACAACGCAGCACTGTTGAAGTTATATTCTTCAAGAATCAATGGGTATATAATGGTAATCCATACCCAAAAATGGTGCTGCTTGAAAGTATGTGAACCCTACAGGGCATGTCATTATTTTGCAAAAAATAAACAAAATCCTCATCTAAACCCCAATTTGTAATAAATACATTCCAAGTAAATGACAGAAACAAAAAAATTATATTTTCCTTATTTAACAAGTGGTTTATTGAACAGAAACTCAGATTTGATGTGAACCCCTCAGTCAATAGCAGCGATAACTTGGCGTAAACGTGCCCTACAGCCAGTAATCAGTCTCTGACATCTGTTTTGAGGGATCTTTGCCCACTCCTCCAGACCTCAGCCAATTGAGTGAGGTTCGAGGGTTCTCTGACATGAACTGCCTGCTTCAGGTCCTGCAACAGAATCTCAATTGGATTTAGGTCAGGACTGGTCCAATCCAAAAAACAAATCTTCTTTCTCCTGAGCCATTCTTTGGTAGATTTGCTTGAATGCTTTGGGTCGTTGTCTTGTTGCAAGACCCATTGTCGACCCAGCTTTAGCTCCTTGACCGATGGCCTGACGCTCTGTTCAAGAATCTCCTGGTAATACCTCAGAATTCATGGTTCCCTTGACGATGTGGAGTCATCCAGGTCCAGAGGAGGGAAAGCAGCACCAGATCTTGACATTCCCACCACCATGCTTGACTGTTGGGATAAGGTTCTTTTGGTGGTAGGCAGTGTTGGGTTTTCGCCAAACGTAGCGCTGTTGATTGTGACCAATAAGGATTGTGACCAATTTTGGACTCATCGGTCCAGAGAATGGACTTCCAGAAACCTTCAGGTTTGTCCCAGTGGTCTCTGGCAAAGTTAAGACGGGCAGATTGGTTCTTTTTTGACAGCAGAGGTGTCTTCTGAGCCTCTGTGTTTGGGGAGTTTCTACCATTCTTCTCTGCAGATCCTTTCAACCTCTGTCAGGTTGGATGGGGAGCGTTGCTGCACAGTTATTTTCAGGTCTCTCCAGAGATGTTCAAGTGCAGGCTCTGCCTGGGCCACTCAAGGACATTCGGTCCTGCAGAAATGTTTTGTTACCCTTCCCTAGATCTGTGCATCGACACAATCCTGTCTCGGAGCTCTACAGACAATTCCTTCGACCTCGTGGCTTGGTTTTTGCTCTGACATGCACTGTCAACTGTGGGACCTTATACAAACAAGTGTGTGTGCCTTTCCAAATCCTGTCCAATCAATTGACTTTACCACAGGTGGACTCCAATCAAGTTGTAGAAACATCTCAAGGATGATCCATGGAAACAGGATGCACATTAGTATAATTTCGAGTCTCATAGCAAAGGGTCTGAATACTTATGTAAATAAGGTATTTCTGTCTTTTGCCTTTGAATACATTTGCAAAAATTTCTAAATGCCTTTTTTCACTTTGCCATTATGGGTTATTGTGTGTAGATTTATGTGGAAAAAAATATTTAATCGATTTTAGAGTAAGACTGTAACGTAACAAAATGTGAAAAAAGTAAATTGGTCTGAATGCACTCTACCTAGTTTCTGTTTTACCAAAGGTATATTTTTCAGTTAGACTTGATGGTGGGACTCTTGGACCCTGTGGCACCACTATCACCTTAGTCACAAGAAAGTCAATATAAACATTGGCAACGGATACAACACAAACACATGCACTTTTTTTGTGTCATCTTCTCTGATTGTCATTTTTTTATCAAAATAAACTTTCCCTCCTCCACAATGTCTTTCCTCTCAATGGTCTCTCTCTCTCTCTGTCACATGGATCTTTACAGCACCAGTTAAAGGAGTCTACTAATTCACTTTCAACAACTACAAGAGAAATGGAACAGCTATTGCCAATGGATAGGATCACAACTCCAGCGATGGCGATGACATGGTGAGCACCGTGTCCTTGGAGGTCGGAAATCGGGTCTGGGTGACCCTCATCGACAGCACTCCCATTGGGGGTGAGGAACTGATCACCACCTTCAATGGCTTTCTGCTCTTCCCCGTGTGAGGAGAGAGCAGGGCCCGCATTCATAAAGCATCTCAGAGTAGGAGTGCTGATCTAGGGTCAGTTTTCCATTTTTTTTTTTTTTTTTAGAACATAATGAATCAAGGCCCTGGTGTGTAGAAGCAATCCAGTGTAGAGAACCTTACATATGTGTCTGTACAGCCAGTGTAGAGAAATGTCAACTTTACATCTTCGAAGGAGCCACCCTTTGCCTTGATGACAGCTTTGCACACTCTTGGCGTTCTCTCAACCAACCTGGAATGCTTTTCCAACCATCTTGAAAGAGTTCCCACATATGCCTTCACTCTGCCGTCCAACACATCCCAAACCATCTCAGTTGAAAAACAAATGATAGTACAACTAAACCAGATGGGATGGCGTATCGCTGGAGAATGCTGTGGTAGCCATGCTGGTTAAGTGTGCCTTGAATTCTACGAAAATCACCAACAGTGTCACCAGCAAAGCACCCCCACACCATCACACCTCCTCCTCCATGCTTCACGGTGGGAACCACACATGCTGAGATCATCTGTTCACCTACTCTGCGTCTCACAAAGACAAAGCGGTTGGTAACAAAGAAGTCAAATTGTCAATAGTCCAAAGGACAGATTTCCACTGGTCTAATGTCCATTGCTCGTGTTTCTTGGCTCAAGCAAGTCTCTTCTTATTATTGGTGTCCTTTAGTAGTAGTCTCGTTGCAGCAATTTGACCATGAAGGCCTGATTCACGTAGTCTCCTCTGAACAGTTGATGTTGAGATGTGTCTGTTACTTGAGCTCGGTGAAGCATTTATTTTTGCGGCAATTTCTGAGTCTGGTAATTCTAATTAATTTAGCCTCTGCAGAAGAGGTAACTCTGGGTCTTCCTTTCCTGTGGCGGTCCTCATGAAAGCCAGTTTCATCGTAGCGCACTTGAAGAAACGTTCACATTTTCCGGATTGACTGACATTCATGTCGTAAAATAATGATGGACTGTTTCTCTTTGCTTATTTGAGCTGTTCTTGCCGTAATATGGACTTGGTATTTTACCAAATAGGGCTATCTTCTCTATACCACAACACAACTGATTGGCTCAAATGCATTAAGAAGGAAAGACATTTCAATAATACACTTTTATCAAGGCACACCTGTTAATTGAAATGAATTACAGGTGACTACCCCATGAAGCTGGTTGAGAGAATGCCAAGCGTGTGCAAAGCTGTCATCAATGCATAGGGTGGCTCCTTTGAAGAATCTCAAATATAAAGTATATTTTTATTTGTTTAACACTTTTTTGGTTACTACATGATTCCATATGTGTTATTTCATAGTTTTGATGTTTTCAATATTATTCTACGGTGTAGAAAATAGTAAAAATAAAGAAAAACCCTTGAATGAGTAGGTGTGTCCAAACTTCTGACTGGTACTGTATATGCCCCCATCTGTCTCTCCCTCCATCCCTCCACATCTCTGCCCCCCCCCCCCCCCCCTCACTCTGTCTGCCCTACACCCATCTCTCCTCCCCTTCTCTCTGTGCCTCAGGCATGCTGATTGCACTGTATAGATCGGTCTGTCTGTTTCTCTGTTCTGTATGTTGACACCAGACCAGGTCTGACCCACTCACAGGCGGCTGGTGGCACAATAATTGGGGAGGACGTGCTCATTGTAATGGCTGAAATGGAATCAACGCAAATGTCTCGAACACATCAAAGACACGTTTTCCATGTGTTTGATTCCATTCCAGCCATGATTATGAGCCGTCCTCACCTCAGCAGCCTCCTTTGGACCACCCTCCTATGTAGTCTACTAACACATACACTACATATACAAAGCATGTGGACACCTCTTCAAATTAGTTGATTCGGCTATTTCAGCCACACCTGTTGCTGACAATTGTATAAACTCGAGCACACCGCCATGCAATCTCCATAGACAAACATTGTCAGTAGAATGGCCTTACTGAAAAGCTCAGTGACTTTCAATGTGGCACTGTCATAGGATGCCATCTTTCAAACAAGTCAGTTCCTAAAATCTCTGCCCTCCTAGAGCTGCCCCGGTCCACTGTAAGTACGGGACTGCCAAGTGCTGAAGCGCAAGGTGCGTAAACATCGTCTGTCCTCGGTTGCAACACTCACTACCAAGTTCCAAACTGCGTCTGGAAGCAACGTCAGCACAATAACTGTTTCCTCGGGAGCTTCATGAAATGTGTGTTCCATGGCTGAGCAGCTGCACACGAGCCTAAGATCACCATGCGCAATGCTAACCATCGGTTGGAGTATTGTAAAGCTCACAAACCATTGGACCCTGGAGCAGTGGAAACGTGTTCTCTGGAGTGATGAATTCCGCTTCACCATTTGGCAGTCCAATGGACTAATCTGGGTTTGGCGGATGCCAAGAGAATGCTTCTAGCCCCAATGCACAGTGCCAACTGTAAAGTTTGGTGGATGAAGAATAATGGTCTGGGGCTGTTTTTCATTTTTCGGGCCAGGCCCCTTAGTTCCAGTGAAGGGAAATCTTAACGCTACAGCATACAATGACATTGTAGACGATTCTCTGCTTTCAAGTTTGTGGCAACAGTTTGGGGAAGGCCCTTTCCTGTTTCAGCATGACATTGCCCCCGTGCACAAAGCGAGGTCCATACAGAAATGGTTTGTCGAGATCGGTGTGGAAGAACTTGACTGGCCTGCACAGAGCCCTGACTTCAACCCCATTGAACACCTTTGGGGTGAACTGGAATGCCGACTGCGAGCCAGGCCTAATCGCCCAACATCACTGCCCGACCTCACTAATGCTGTTGTGGCTGAATGGGAGCAAGTCCCCGCAGCAATGTTCCAGCATCTAGTGGAAAGCCTTCCCAGAAGAGTTGAGGCTGTTATGGCAGCAAAGGGGCGACCAATTCCTTATTAATGCCCATGATTTTGGAATAAGATGTTCAACGAGAAGGTGTCCACATACTTTTGGTCATGTAGTGTATGTTGTTGGAGAGTGGATGGCATAAGGCTATGAGTAAAGTTAGATTCATGGGAAAAAGAACACGAGAGAAGAGAAATAGGGGGGGGAAAGGAGTGGAAGGGGGGCCCTGGGTGAAAAAGTTTGGGAACCCCTGACTGATATCTCTAGAGATGAAAGAAGTGTGTGTGTGTGTGTGTGTGTGTGTGTATTGTTGAGACAGCTGCAGAACTTTGGGAGAATTGGGGGGGGGGGGGGGGTTGTTTTGTTTTCCTGAGGCATTGGCAGCTAGGGGGTGTGTCCCTGCTCCAACGTGATTGGCCCTGCGGACGATTGCATTGGGAGTGAAATCACAACATCCTGCCTGACCTACTTGAAGGAAAATTTCACCCCAAAACTATGTTTTGGTATTTGTTAAGTAGTCAAACATTAGGAACACCTTACTAATATTGAGTTGCACCCCCGCACCCCCCACCCCACCCCTTTTGCCCTCAGAACACATTTGTCAGGGCATGGACTCTTCAAGTTCTCGAAAGCGTTCCAGAGGTATGTTGGCCCATGTTGACCCCAAAGCTTCCTACAGTTGTGTCAAGTTGGCTGCATGTCCTTTGGGTGGTGGACCATTCTTGATACACGCAGGGAACTGTTGAGCCTGTAAAACCCAGCAGCGTTGCAGTTCTTGACACAAACCGGTGTGGCTGGCACCTACTACCATACCCCATTCAAAGGCACTTAAATATTTTGTCTTGCCCTTTCACCCTCTGAATGGCACACACACGCAATCCATGTCTCAATTGTTTCAAGGCTTAAAAATCCTTCTTTAACTTGTCTCCTCCCCTTCATCTACACTGATTAAAGTGTATTGAAAGCAGGGGCATTCACCATGACATCAGGACTGTCTCTTTCACACTGCCTCTCTCTCCCTCTTTCCCACTTTCTTTCTGTTACTCCCTCACTCTTTTCCTATTTTTTTTCGCTCTCTCACTCTGTTTCTCTCTTTTTCCCACTCCTCTCTCTGCACCTCTCCTTTTGGCTCTCTATTGCTCCCACCCTCTCACTCTCTCTGTCCCCCCTCTCTCTCTTTCCCTCTCTCGCTCCGTTCCTTTCTTTCTTTCTCCCACCTCTTCTCTCTCTTTCCTTCACTCTCTCGCACCCTTCCCCCTGTCAAATTTGTAAAGAATTTTCCAAGATAAAAAACAACAGACATTGCTGATGTTAGATTTATCACTTAAAATTCACGTTGTGTTTTTCAAAAGCAGATGTATTGTCAGCTTTGTGATCCTATGGGGTGTATTGTGTTATACAGGGATATTCCTGGTTGACTACCACTCTGTGGATCTATTCTGGACTAACACTGTATTGTCTGACCTCGATAATGGCTCAGGAAGGAGAGAGGGTGAGAGAGGGATGGAAAGAGCGGTAGAGAAACTGATAATGACAGAGGATGTATGGAGAGAGGAATATAAAAGCGAGGGACAGCATCAGAGGGAGATATCTAATCCTCTCCCTCCCTCCATGACTGTGCATCGCCAAAGGGAGAAAAAAGGCAGGAAACAAAACAGCCCTAAGCACTAGCTCCCCCTCTCTTCTCCTCCTCCTCTCCTCCTCTACTCCACAATCACACTATCACACAGACTCCCTCTCTTTCCCTCTCACTCATTTCTTCTAAAATACTCCCTCACTTCCTACCTCCCTTCTGTCCCCCTTGACCTGTTTCTGTCCTCTCTTCTCTCTCCTAACCATTGGTTTTGTTCTCTCCTGGAGTTCTCTTCTCATTGACATTCAGTCCAGCTCTGAGGCTAGTTGCAGGGCAACCACAGCACAATACCATTCGTAAACGCAAATGAGCATGCACACACACACACACACACACACACATATACGCATGCATGCACACACGCACTGCCCAGGGGGAGACGCTGATAAATCGCCCTCTGGGCTTACAGCTCCATCTCTCCTTCTCTCTCCCCCTGTTCCATAACCTCCCTGGCGCTACAAAGCACTCCTCTTTCATCTCACACCCTTCTCATCCCATCTCCCACTTTCTCTTAGCCACAATGACCTCTGTTTAGGTTACATTCTCTTCATCATATTAGTATTCTGTCCTCCCATCTCCCAACCCATTTAACTAGAATTTTTCATTCAGTACATTGGAATTTAACGGTAAAAGTAATCTTTCTGTGCAAAACATCATCACGCACTGCTTTTTATCTGCAAAAAGTCCGTTTGATGGGAAGATATCTCTGGTGGGAGTTATTGTTTTAAGCAGATTTTATAATATTCACATGAAAATCTTTTGCATTTTGCATGGAAACCTAGCTATATACTGACCAGTTGAATCCAGGTGAAAGCTATGATCCCTTATTGATGTCACTGGTTCAATCCACTTCAATCAGTGTAGATCAAGAGGAGGAGACAGGTTAAAGAAGGATTTTTAAACCTTGACAATTGAGAGATGGATTGTGTACGAATTGAGGCTGTTCTGAAGGTAAAAGGGGGTGTAACTCAATATTAGGAAGATGTTCCTAATGTTTTGTACTCTCAGTATATAATAACAAAGCATTGTATCATAAACTACATATAACTAACACATTATATACTAACATTTAACATAACAAAATTGTATAATAATGTAATATAATAAAATCACATTATATACTGAACAAAAATATAAACGCAACAAGTTTTAGTTCCATGTTTCATGAGCTGAAATAAAAGATCACAGAAATGTTCCATATGCACAAAAATCTTATTTTTCTCAAATTTCGTGCACAAATTTCTTTACATCCCTGTTAGTGAGCATTTCTCCTTTGCCAAGATAACCCATCCACCTGACAGGTGTGGCATATCAAGAAGCTGATAAAACAGCATGATCACTATACAGATGCACCTTGTGCTGGGGACAATAAAAGGCCACTCTAAAATGTGCATTTTTGTCACACAACACAATGCCATAGATGTCTCAAGTTTTGAGGGAGCGTGCAATTGGCATACTGGCTGCAGGAATGTCCACCAGAGCTGTTGCCAGATAATTTAATTTTAATTTCTCTACCATAAGCCGCTCCAACATTGTTTTAGAGAATTTGGCAGTACGTCCAACCGGCCCCACAACTGCAGACCATGTGTAACCACGCCAGCGCAGGACCTCCACATCTGGCTTCTTTACCAGCAGGATCGTCTGAGACCAGCCACCCGGACTGCTGATGGAACTGAAGAGTATTTATGTCTTTAATAAAGCCCTTTTCTGGGAAAAAAACGAATTCTGATTGGCTGGGCCTGGCTCCTCAGAGGGTGGGCCTGGCTCCCAAGTGGGTGGGCCTATGCCCTCCCAGGCCCACCCATGGCTGTGTCCCTGTCATGTAAAATCTGTAGATTAGTACCTAATGAATTTATTTAAATGAACTGATTTCCTTATATGAACTGTAACTCAATAAAATCGTTGAAATTGTTATATTTTTGTTCTATATATATATATAACAGATGATATACTATATTGTTGAATACTCGTTTCTGATTGGCTTGAAGGGCATTCTAGAGCGTGCATTCAATGGCTATAGTTCATTCTTACATGTTCTATGTTTGATCTGCTTTTGAAAACAAAAGTTGAATTGAAAACATTATTGGCATTGTTGAATTTGATTTTCATAATAGCAAATATAGGACTGATGGTTTGGTTAGCTAAACTAGCAAGTCAGTTTGTTTGCTGACCAAGGCAACTCCTGTAGTAGCTATCTATTAAACTTGCTCGCTACTTCAGTGGGATGTTGAACACATTTCTACCTGTTAAATTATAAATTATGATATAAAAGGGATAATCAACGCAGGGCTCCATGTGTTCTCTGGAAAATAATGAACGATGAAAGGTTAGCTCCGCTAGTACATCGTCATGTAATACACCTTCCAAGTCGTTCATTATTTTCCATAGAATGCATAGCCCCTTGTTGATTATCCCTTACATAATATACTAAGATCATATCATATACTACAACCAAAGTGAGTTACTTCCCCTATCGTGGCCTTTGCTCAGAATGTGAGGGTTGGTTGAATACAAATTGACTCAGGGAGAGAGAATCATCTGTTGAACATTTCCTTCATATCTCCTGTTCCGGGAATCTTACAAAATCTTTTCCACATGTCCTCTATCTCTCCATCCTCATCCCTCCATCTGTCATCCACTCCTTTATTTGTCTCTACTCTTTATCAGTCTTTTTTACACCCTGTCCTCCTTTTATTCACTATTTTCATCTAACACTTTTCTACTGATCACCATCTGTCCTCCTGAAATCCTGTCCGTAATAAAAGAGGGATGAATAATTATCTTTCATCGTCACTTTTTTTTCTTTTTTTTTTCTGTTCCATCTGTCAATCTGTCCATTCTGATTTGAGGACCTCTGTTTCTCAGAGGCAGATAATGTGAGGGACATTCTGATTCCTTAGCTATCACAGGAACTGTGGAGTGAACATGAGCCTATAAGAGAAAGCAGGGCAGAGAAGACAGGACTAGGGAGGACTAGGAGGAGAGGAATGGAGAGAGTAGAGGAGGGAGGAGAGATATGATGAGTCCTAGATAAGAATTTATCATTATAGTCAGATAGGCCCAGACCTGCTCCATACTCTGTAAACACACACTGCATGCACACACGCACTCCACTTGCATACCCATATCCAAAAGCAAATAGCTATGCATTGAATACTTACAATCTTCCCATTGAGCACATACGTTAGTTCAATGTCTAGGTTTGATTTACATTTGGATGAGATGTCAACTACCGTGAATTCAACGTGAAATCAGCCCAGAAATGTCAACCGTCATTGGATTTGGGTTCAAAGTTGGGTAAAAACCTGACTAAATTCCCTGACGTTGATGCCTTGTTGCAAATCCAATCAGTTTCCCACGTTGATTCAACATCATCGCATGCCATTTTTTGGGGTTGAAATGATGTGGAAACAACATTGATTCAACCAGTTTTTGTCCAGTGGATTTGTATATCAACTCTGCAAAATAACTTACTGACATGTACACAGGCATACACGCAATCATTCTGATTGCATATCCAAAAGTAGCAAAACAGCCATTTATGCATTGAACCCACCTTTGCAAAAGTACTTACTTGTAGACACAGGCAGAGAGAGAGAGAGAGAGAGAGAGAAACACTCCTATATTACACCCACACATGTCACCTCATCTTGATTACAAACAGCTCAAAGACATTCTGGACTGGAACATTACCACTTTGAATTTTTTATTCACAAGCACAGTCCATGTAATGATTAACTGAAATCACATGGCAACCGAGACAAACAAACAAACCAACATGAATAATGCCCATTTTAGAACTCAAGGTCAAATGAGGTCACAGTCCTTATGTATTTCCTGATAAACACAATGAAAATTGTTCTAGCCAATAAAAACGGCATACAGAGGAAAATCCTGACATAACAACCTCCTATACAAGTCTGTATCATTGTTAACCTTGTAAAATCTTCCAACTCGTGTGCTACATTTTCATCGTAGCCTCAGTGTAAAATTGTCGTTGCACAGTGCCACCTACTGATGTAAACACAGCAGTACAGCACCCTCTCAGCTATTCTCCAGTTCAGTGGTTTTCAAACCCTTTTCACTCAGGCCCCCCCCCCTTCCAGCATTGGGGAACATCTAGCGCACCCCTGCGTGCACACGCCCTGTCTATTTCTATGGGCACAAGCACTGTTCATGACACAAATTGTTCACCCCCCTCTTGTTGGTGGAGAGAATATTGCAGGTTTAAAGCTTATTTCCTGCAATTCTACACATTTTGTCATGGGGTGCAAAGAAAATGTTCGAGTTTTAAAGCAAATTTTCTTGCAATTCTATACATTTTGCCATGTCTAATCTATGTGTATACATGTGACATGAGTGGGAGAAAAAAAAATGACAACAATATCTATGGGCTAAAACATTAAAGAAAAAAAAGCCTTAGCTGACATGGGCTAGTTGATCTGAACATTTCTGACAAGTTATAAATAGCTCTCTAAAAGGTATCCGATGACTGACATGACAAGAGGAAAACTGCTGATTCACGACCCAGTTTTGAAATTGCACCTTGTCCATTCAACGATTACAACTTTCAAGAGTAAGTTTAAAGCCGAACTGAGTTCCTTAAAAAAATGTGAACTCACACGCCTCAGAGTTTGGGAACTAATGCTCCAGGGCTCTCAAACTCAACTCTGGACTTCGAAGCCAGTTTCACTGCATTTTTTCTTTCCCTCTAGTCGGGGACTGATTTAGACCTGTGACACCAGGTGTGTGCAATTAATAATCAGGTAGAACAGAAAACCAGCAAGCTCTGGACCTCGTTGGGTAAGAGTTGAGTACCCCTTCTCGAGGGGTCCCCTAGGCATTTCACAATTTTGTTTAGTTGACAAGTTGAATCAGGTGTGCTAGCTCTGGAATAGATCAAATACATGGAGTGGCTGTGGTTCCCGCGGAGAAGTTTCAGAACCACTGCATCCAGAACAGGGTTGGGGTCAATTCAATTTCAATACCAGTCAATTCAGAAAGTAAACCAAATTCCAATTCCAAATGTTCCTCGTTTAAAGGAAAATTGGAATTTCAGTGTGCTTCCTGAATTGAAATGAAATTGACCCAAACTAGAATAAATTAAATCTCAATGACAGATAAACAAACATCCTGACCTCTCGCTCTCAGTTTCCTTTCACTTCACAGAATGTAAGCTTACGAGATCAGGGTGGTCGAACAAGGCTACAGAATAATACAGAAGAGACATCAGAAGAGAGGAAGAGGGACAGATATTTCCTTGACATACAGTAAATAGTAGAGTGTTAGTGAATGTGTATGTGGGAGCGCACATTCGAAAACGTGCAGTATATAGTTGAAACGTCCATTTGAACACAGAGCTCAGTAAGTACAACTGTCCATGTATGTGTGCGTGTTGGCATGTACAGTTAGACACATTTTGTTGTGTGTTGGTCAAGGTTTGTGTGCGCGTTCGCGTTGCTTAAGCATCGTCTCCGTTGGCGCCATCTCCGTTATCCTCTCCTTCTTCCTCATCGTTATCATCCCTTCCTCGACTCTGTACCTGCCGACAGGATTCAATAAGCTGACGTGAGACACCGCCTGCCTCCCAAATGGCATCCTTTTTCCCTACGTGGTGCACTACTTTTGACCAGAGCCATAGTCAAAAGTAGTGCACCGACAGCCACTGCTTCCTCCTCAATGTTTTCCTTCACACTACAACTCCTTTCCGTCTGCACTTCTCTTCCAGCGCTTCCCCGTCCCCCACAGTTCCTTTCCCCTCTCAAGTGTGGCTCAGTTTGTAGAGCATAGCGCTGGGTTGGATTTCCAAGGGAGACCCGTACGAAGTATGGAAATATATGCACTTACTACTTACTGTAAGTCGCTCTGGATAAGAGCTTCTGCTGAACGACTAGCTAAAATGTAAACGTAAGCTACACCTCCACTTCCTCCAGTAGGTCTCCTTCCCCCTCCTCCTCCTCTGAGTCGTTGAGAGACTGGTTCTCTCCCTCTTTAGGCTTTCCTCCTTCCCTCCGCAGTTGAGGAGATGAGACACCTCCCCTGTCTCCGGCTTCCCACTACTCTTCATGTCTAGAGAGGGAGCCAGAGAGGTTTTATTGATAAACAAAAATGAGTTGCTTTATACATGTTTATGTCTGAAAATGCGGTGGGCAACAAGTGTACATCCATCACTCGCGTCTGTCCCGTCCTACCGGACTTCTTGCTGTGGTCCTTCTCCATGCGCTCCAGACACTCCAGCAGGTAGTCCACCTTGTGTTTGATCTGGGTCAGCTCTCTCTTGATGGTCTGCAGGTCATCTGTCTTCACTGGGTTAGGAATAGGGGGGAGAGAGGAGAGAAGGAAGGAGGAGAGAGTCAGAGGCATACATTTACAGTCGGTATGGATGTCACTTCCATAGAATTAACATGGACACGTGTCTACCGGGTAAATGGATAATGGGTAAATGGTCTGAGTGAATTTGGACTTGGTAAGTGTGTGGCAAGGATGAGATCAAGTTATATCGTGTGTAGTTAGTAAGAGTGTGTTTGATCAATGGCGGAAGTGTCGAAAGCGTCTGTCATTCCATGTATGTGTGTGGCACTGACTGGTGTGTGAGATCGAGGTCCTGCTCTGGCTGCTCCTGGAGGTGGAAGATGAGAAGCTGGTCTTGGTGCGTCGGCTGCCCCCTCCAACTCCACTCAAACTGACCCGGGGATGTTTGGAGGGGATCGCCGGCCGGGACAGGGGTGGAGGCGGAGGGGGCACACGGGAACGGTATGAGTACATCCTACAACGGCAACACAAACAGGCACACACACATGTTATACGACATAAGGCTGTTACAAATGTAATGCATTCAATGTGTAACATCTCTCAAAAGAACGCTGCAGTTTAAGGAGGAGGTACAGCAAAAATATCAGATCCTTTATCCCTTTTTAAATACAGTGTGTGTGGCAACAGCGAACCAAAGGCTTACCGGTCATAGTAATCTCTCTGGAAGTCATAGTCCAAATCAAATGAAGAACTGGGCGGGTGGGCGGACAGACGGACGGGGTGGTGGGAGAGAGAGAGAGTGAGAGAGATTAACTGAAGCACTTGGTACAGATCCTATTTAATTATATTTATTCACACAGAGAGGAGTTGAGGTACACCTGTACATGTCTCCTGCGGAGCGCTTAACCGTCTTCGATCTCTGAGGCTTCGGTTCACAAGCGAGGTTAATGTCTGAGAGAGAGGAGGGGGTAGGGAGAAAGACATACAGAAAGAACAGAAATAGAGCAGAGGAAAATCAAGAGGAAGTTCTATCTAGACAGGGGGTGTAACATCCACATTATCACATGTCCCCACATACACTATGCCTTTAGAAGAGGGGAAACATATTGGAGGAAGATTGGGGACACGGGAGCAGGAGTGGAATACCGCTGCCTGGGTTCTTACCTAGGACCTGTCCTACAATCATCCTCCCGTCCTCGCCCGCTACAGCGGCCCGGGCATTCCTCTCGTTGGCGTACTGGACGAACGCGAACCCCTTGTGGACGGAGCAGCCCACAATCTTGCCGTACTTGCTGACGAAGAATGTGTTAATTTATTGTCCAATGTACAACGAATGGAAATGTGCCTTTTGTACATCTGTGGCTGTTCAATGTATATTTTTACGCTACACAAGAATTGCCCTTCTGGGACAGCATTGAATTGAATTCTTCTGCTCTATCCCAACCCCGCCGAAAGACACACATACACAGAGGCTGGTGATGTTGGAGCAGAGAGCAGCCAAGAGTATCGTGCCACCTACTTGAAGATGGCCTCCACATCTGCCTTGGTGACCAGGAGTGTGTTGAGGTTCCCGATGAAAAGCCGGGAATGGAGCGAACGAGGGTCCGTCTTGTTGGTCACGTTGCTGGACATCATGCTACTGGAGGTGAGAGGCCTGCTGGTGTGTTTATGAGAGGGAAATGAAGGGAGGAGAGGAAAGAGAGAGGAAGAGGGAGAGAACGGAGAAGTTGAGATATGCCTGCCTGTACGGGGCTGCTTTCCAAAATAAACTGGACCTGATTTGAGAGTCTGCGTCCATACACACACACACACACACACACACACACACACACACACGATTGGTTGTTTAAAACAAGCATCCCATTCATTATGTTTGTAGGGCTACTTTAGATGATGGCTTACAGCAATGAATGTGCATAGGAGGACTTTAGGCCCTTTCCACTTTTCTGTGCCTATAATCTACATATAATGGTTTTGTACATAGGAAGGTGGGTGGGGGTTCTCCTTTTTCACACACACTATTTGTGTGTCAGCAGTGCTTTTTGTTATATTTCAGGGTTTATACCGGAAGGCCTCTGCTTCTACATCTAGAGAACATATTTGGAAGGTTGAAGTGACCAGAACTCACTCCATGTCGCCTGTGCCCTGGACGGGCGTGGTCTGCCTGTTTCAGTTGGAGAGAAGAGTGTTGTTATCTCTCACGTCACCCCGCTCCTCCGCTCTCTCCACTGGCTTCCAGTTGAAGCTCGCATCCGCTACAAGACCATGGTGCTTGCCTACGGAGCTGTGAGGGGAACGGCACCTCCTTACCTTCAGGCTCTGATCAGGCCGTACACCCAAACAAGGGCACTGCGTTCATCCACCTCTGGCCTGCTCGCCTCCCTACCTCTGAGGAAGTACAGCTCCCGCTCAGCCCAGTCAAAACTGTTCGCTGCTCTGGCACCCCAATGGTGGAACAAACTCCCCCACGACGCCAGGTCAGCGGAGTCAATCACCACCTTCCGGAAACACCTGAAACACCACCTCTTTAAGGAATACCTAGGATAGGATAAAGTAATCCTTCTAACCCCCCCCCCCCCCCTTTAAAAGAGTTAGATGCACTATTGTAAAGTGGTTGTTCCACTGGATATCATAAGGTGAATGCACCAACTTGTAAGTCGCTCTGGATAAGAGCGTCTGCTAAATGACTTAAATGTAAATGTAAATGTTATTTGTCAACTGAGCCTGAGCTCGGCTATGCATCGTGGGAGACGTAGTGCATCTATGGAGTGGTGTCTCTAGAACTACAAAAGTCTTCAGAAGTGAAGCGTTTCATATTTTTTGGATCAGTGCTGCTCCCATGAGGTACTTCAAAAGTATTACATATATACAGTATATACGCCTCACAAAAAAAAAAAAAAAACGTGGAGTCATGTGGAGGTAAAAGAAAAAAGGAGAGGATGGCCAAAAAAAAAACCTGTTGGATGAATAGTATTATCATATCAAACAAGACAAATAAGTTAGAAACCGATTCATTGGGCAGGTCAATTAGCCAATTCAGAAACCCCCAAAGTGCTTAGCAATATTACTGTACGTAGATAGACAAACAGTATGAATTACAACTGGCATGTGAGGCCCAACATACTGTAAGAGACACTTGATAATATAATAGTATAATAGCCGCCTTGTGCACTCTCGATGAGGTGTCGCACAAATATCTGAACAGCAATAATATAAAATGTCTTCGGGTCCTTGAAAAGTGCTATATAAATCTCATGTATTATTAATAATATGAAGTGATTTTGGCATACCGTCTTTCATTACACATGTCTGTAAATCAAATCAAGGGACATGTAATTAGTTGGCGTGGTGTCAGAAAGAGGACATTCCTAAGCGTCAATGTAAATCCCAAAGCAGAGTACCTCTTGGCCCACGTCTACTTTCCTAATGATAAAAACAGAGGTCCGGTTACAAAAATGTCAAAGGGCAAAGGGCCGGATGGATATTGTCATTTATCGGCGTAGTAACAAACCCCCACCTCGATACCCATGCGAACCCAAACTGTTGCCATTTTAAAGCTCAACTCCTGCAATTCTACACATTTTGCCATGTCTTATGTGTTTTCATACCTGAGTGACTCAGCAAAATCAATGGGGCCCACCTTGGATGTCAAGAGGAAAAATGCATAAGAGGAAAAATGTCCATGAACTAACAAATTTCATAATTAAATTGCACCTCGTGCAGACATTCTACTATTATAACTCTCAACAGCAGTAAGTTGAAAGCCTGACAGTTCCTACATTTTTTATTTGACAAAATTGTACGTCAGGACCGCAGTCCATATTCACCCCTTTCTAGGTCCAGATATGAACCGTGGTCTGCCAGTTGAGTGTGGCTGGCGTAGGGTCTAGGGGTCGATTTGTCATTGGGCCCTAGTCTGGCAGATGTCAAACTCAGAGGAGGGGTACAAACCAATCGTGCTACATAATTCCCTTAGTGGATGACACAACTCCCCATTAGAGATATTATTGTACAAGGAGTGAAAAGAAACACACAGCATGTGGAGTTGTTTCATAGCATAGAGCGCTTCAGGTTTATATTGTGGGTCGCCGTTTCTAACCAGCACCTTCGATGATTGCCTGCCTCCAATTTATTCAGTTCCCAGGTGAACAATTTCATCAATTTTTTTTATCATGAAAAACAACTGGTAAAGTAGGGGTTCAATGTGAAATGCAAACTAATAGGCTACTCAAAACTACAACAATGGAGAGTAGTGATTGGATATCACAACAGCAGCAGAAAACTCCTTGCTTTGGGATTTTCGAAAAGGGGAAAAATGCTACTTCAAAAAGGCAGAGAATAAACTAAACTGGATTCAAAATCGATAGCCAATCACTCTCCATTGTTATAGGTCTGATTAGCCTAGTAGCTTGCATTTCACATTTAACCCTACTTTTCCAGCTGTTTTTCATGATAAAAAAAAAATGGATGAAATTGGTCACCTGGTAACAGACAAAACTTTTAAGATTTGTTGCCGCTCAAACTAAAAAAGGGGAACCAAAAAATAAACATTGAGAGAGCGCCTGTAATGTTGAATAAACCCTTAGAGGCTACCAACTATGCTAATGATGTCAGAGGTTTTTGAAACAAATAATTCTGATTGTTTTAGTGGTCATATACAGTATATACACGTACAGTGGATTAAGAAAGTATTCAAACACCTTGACTTTTTCCACATTTTGTTATGTTACAGCCTTATTCAAAAATGTATTAAATACAAAATTTCTCATTAATCTACACACAATACCCCATAATGACAAAGCGAAAACAGGTAATTTTTTGTGTGTGCAAATGTATTAAAAATAAAAAACAGAAATACCTTATTTACATAAGTATTCAGACCCTTTTCTATGAGACTTGAAATTTAGCTCAGGTGCATCCTGTTTCCATTGATCATCCTTGAGATGTTTATACAACTAGATTGGAGTCCACCTGTGGTAAATTCGATTGATTGGACATGATTTGGAAAGGCACACACCTGTCTATAAAAGGTCCCACTGTTGACAGTGCATGTCAGAGCAAAAACCAAGCCATGAGGTCGAAGAAATTGTTCCGTAGAGCTCCGAGACAGGATTGTGTCGAGGAACAGATCTGGGGAAAATTTCTGCAGCATTGAAGGTCCCCAAGAACACAGTGGCCTCTATCATTCTTAAACTGGAAGAAGTTTGGAAGCACCAAGACTCTTCCTAGAGCTGGCTGCCTGGCAAAACTGAGCCATCGGGGGAGAAGGGCCTTGGTCAGGGAGGTGACCAAGAACCCGATAGTCACACTGACAGACCTCTAGAGTTCCTCTGTGGAAATGGGAGAACCTTCCAGAAGGACAAATATCTCTGCATCACTCCACCAAATCAGGCCTTTTTGGTAGAATGGCCAGACCGAAGAAACTTCTCAGTAACAGGCACATGACAGCCAGCTTGGAGTTTGCCAAAAGCCACCTAAAGACTCTCAGACCATGAGAAACAAGATTCTCTGGTTTGATGAAACCAAGATTCAACTCTTCGGCCTGAATGCCAAGCGTCACGTCTGGAGGAAACCTGGCACCATCCCTACGGTGAAGCATGGTGGTGGCAGCATCATACTGTGGGGATGTTTTTCAGCGACAGGGACTGTGAGACTAGTCAGGATTGAGGGAAAGTTGAACGGAGCAAAGTACAGAGGTCCTTGATGAAAACCTGCCCCAAAGCGCTCAGAACCTCAGGCTGGGGAGCGAAGGTTCACCTTCCAACAGGACAACGACCCTAAGCACACAGCCAAGACAGCGCAAGAGTGCCTTGTGACAAGTCTCTGAATGTCCTTGAGTGGCCTAGCCAGAGCCCGGACTTGAATCCAATCAAAGATCTCTGGAGAGACCTGAAAATAGCTGTGCAGCAACTATCCCCATCCAACCTGACAGAGCTTGAGAGGATCTGCAGAGAAGAATGGGAGAAACTCCCCAGATACAGGTGTGCCAATCTTGTAGCATCTTACCCAAGAAGACATGATGCTCTAATCGCTGCCAAATGTGCTTAAACATAGTACTGAGTAAAGGGTCTGAACACTTATGTAAATGTCATATTTCAGTTTTTTATTTTTTATAAATTAGCAAACTTTTCTGAAAACCTGTTTTTGCTTTGTCATTATGGGGTAATGTATGTAGATTGATGAGGGGGAAAAACTATTTTAGGCTGTAACTAGAGATGCACCGATATACAAATTTTGGCTGACACCGATATCCAATATTTTCCTCTGCAAAAAAAAACGATACCGATTATCGATATTAAATATTTTAGCGGCCGTTTAAGCATTCTAGTACAGTTAAATTGGTTTACACACACACACACCGACCAAAGTTATTTTGTTGGCATTTACGTATGTTCCCATTACCAGTATAACATAATCAAAACATATTTCTTTCACTTACTTGCTGTGCTGTTTCGTTGTTCACTTGTTCAGTCTCAACCAGGATTGCATTATACATGTCAAGCAGTGAAGTTTCAGCTTTGTCTGTCAGTGGCCTCTCTTCCTCGGTGCGCATGGTCACTGTGTCCGTTTCCATCTTGTCCAGCTGTGTCTAACTTTTCACGTAAACCCTGTTTCTTGTCTGCAACGAAGTAGCGGTCCTTGTACCTAGCATTTAACATGGTGGCGACACAGTAGAGGCTCAGAGAGAATGCCATCGAATCGCTTGTTCACAGCCTCTAGTAGAGTACTTTTCCAAGTTAACCTGACGATCTGTGTTGGCAGTTTTGTTGAGCAGGCATTTCAATGCCATGACATCACGTCTGCTGCAGACTCAGTTGAGCTTATTTCTCGAGTCAGTTGTTCGAAATGGAGCTAGGAGTGTTCATGTTTCCAAGTTTCAAACATGTTCTCAAATGCCATTGAAATGGCAGCAGTGGTATGAGAACCAGCACATTCTTGAGCATGCAATACGGCTTTCCTCAGTACGAAATCCTCGTCGACCCACTCTGCTGTCAGACTCATAAAGCTCATGGGGCTGACATTGGTGGTCCAAATGTCAGTTGTGAAGCTAATAGCAGTCACACCCATAGCAAGTAGCTCATGGATGTGAGTTTCAACAATACTGTGTAACTCCGGTAAGGCAACATATTAAAAATAGCGCTTACTTGGTAGTGTGTACCGGTGCTCGACTAGTCGGCGAAAGCCAACATCATCCACAACAGAGAATTATTGATTGTCAAGGGCAAAGAATTCCATTATCTTGGCGTTAATGGATTTCGACTTTGAGTTGTGTCGCTGAAATGTTCTTACTCTTTCAAATAACTGCTCGACTTGTTGACTGCTCGATCCACACAGCAAACATTGTGGGCTCGGTTAGGAATGCTGTGTTGCACTTGTAGCGCTATATTTTCTGTGGCGTCATTACATCATCTACCTACGTTATATAGATATGCACATCAGCTTTGACATCGGTTTTGCACATCGGCTTTAAAAAAGATATCGAGCCAATGTTGATGTTGGCATTTTTAGCTAATTTCGGCCGATACTGATATATTGTTCCTCCCTAGCTGTAACGTAACAAAATGTGGAAAAAGTCAAGAGGTCTGAATACTTTCTGAATCCACTGTATACAGCAAGACCTCCCACATAAGCATTCCTGTCTCTTCTATAGATGTTATATCCTTGTTTTGCTAATGCTCTATTATCAAATTAATTATCTAAGTGAGTCTCAGAAAAGGCTAATATATGAATGTTATCTGATGTTAGCAAGTTATTGATTTCATTAACTTTATTTCTAAGGCTTCATATATTAATATGGGCCCTTCTCAGCCCTTTCCTGGGTAGCTTATCAGAGATACATCATATGGAAAAGAACAAATAAAGCAAGAGAAAAAATGCATGCGCTCAGCAATCAGTTAGTCAGTTGGTGTGTGTAAGTGTGTGTGTGGGCTGTGGGATTGAAGCTACGAACCCACAGGCTTGGCTCTCTCATCCATTCCAGGCTTTTCGGAGAGAGGGTGGACAATGAGCCAGCCTGTCATAGCGGGTGTAAGCAATGTCCCAACGCGCTCTGACAGCTTCCATGGCTGGGATAAGTTACTTCCTTTTCTGGCACACAGCTTCAGGATAGTCCTCGTTAAGGAAGATATACGTTCCTCTCAAGTTCTTCACTCTTTCCAGAACAGCTACCTTGTCCTTGAAACTCAGGAACTTGACCACTATCGGCCTGGGCCTGTCAATTGGGTCGGTGGTGGGTTTCCAGTCCTGTGGGTGAGCTCCACCTCAATCTTCCTGTGATCCATCTTCAGTTTCTCCAAGATCTTTCCTCTTACGTTGTCCTCAGACTCCGTCCAGTTCTAATGCAGGGATGCAATTCTGCAAGTCCGTCCACAACCATGTTGTTCCGCCAGGTTTTTTTTGACTAGGTACACAGCTACGACCGGAAGTTACATTTTCGTAGCAGGCAAGGAGAATTTACGCCGCACGTTAGGAGAAATAACCTCTATCGATCCAGTATCTCTGCACGTTGTAAATACGGTACTGGAGCTGACGTATATGTTAGGCTTACTTACTTTATCGTGTTCTTCTTGTTTTGTTCTACCTTGTTATTTTTAGTATTAATTGTTATTGATTACTGCCTTGGGGTTAGAGTTTGCAAGAAAGGAATTTCACTGTACTTCATTATGCATGTGGCATTAAAACTTGAAACAATACCTCCAGCCACAGCTCAGCCGTAAGCAGCGACCCAGTAGTACTTGACAGCATCCCACAATTGGATCCCAACCCACCATTGGATCCAAACCCACCATTGGATCCCAGCCCATCCCAGCCCATCATTGGATCCCAAACCACCACTGGTTCCAAACCCACCATTGGATCGCTGCCCATCCCAGCCCATCATTGGATCCTAACCCTCCATTGGATCCAAACCCATCAACGGGGGAACAATGTTCCAAACCCAGCACCACGTCTAGAAAAACTTGCCATTGCCGTGACTGTGGTGAAACGTTTGCTCTGACAGTTGACCTGCAGAGGCATGTGACTCTTGTCAAGAAGAGACCCAATGAATGCCCTTTCTGCAAAAAATTATACAACTGTAAACTGAAGGCTGATGTCCGACTCTGTCACGGTGGGACACAATGCACCTGTCCTGTTTTTGTCAAGAGATTCAAAATCAAAGGAGATCTGTCGAGACACATATAGATTCACACAGGAGAGAGATCATTTAGCGGTGGTGACCGTGGGAAAACCTTCAGTCTCAAAGGTTACCTAAGGAAGGACAAACTGACTCTCACAGAAGAGAAACCATTTAGCTGTGAGGACTGTGGGAAAAGCTTCAGTCAGAAGGGAGACCTAGGGACGAATATACTGACTCACACAGGAGATTAATAATTTAGCTGTGGTTGTGGGATAAGCTTCAGTCTCAAGGGGACCCTAACCAGGCATAAACTGATTCACAGAGGAGAGAAATCATTTAACTGTGGTGACTGTGGGAAAAGCTTCAAGCACAGGCAGACCCTAAAGCAGCATAAACTTACTCGCACGAGAGAGAAACCATTTAGCTGTGGTGACTAGGAAAATGTCCATCACAGGCAGACCCTATTCATAGACGCTATTTAGCTTTAGTGCTTATTGATCATCAAATCAAATCAAATTTTCAAATGTATTTATATAGCCCTTCGTGCATCAGCTGATATCTCAAAGTGCTGTACAGAAACCCAGCCTAAAACCCCAAACAGCAAGCAATGCAGGTGTAGAAGCACGGTGGCTAGGAAAAACTCCCTAGAAAGGCCAAAACTTTGGAAGAAACCTAGAGAGGAACCAGGCTATGAGGGGTGGCCAGTCCTCTTCTGGTTGTGCCGGGTGGAGATTATAACAGAACATGGCCAAGATGTTCAAATGTTCATAAATGACCAGCATGGTCAAATAATAATAATCACAGTAGTTGTCGAGGGTGCAGCACCTCAGGAGTAAATGTCAGTTGGCTTTTCATAGCCGATCATTAAGAGTATCTCTACCACTCCTGCGGTCTCTAGAGAGTTGAAAACAGCAGGTCTGGGACAGGTAGCACGTGCGGTGAACAGGTCAGGGTTCCATAGCCGCAGGCAAAACAGTTGAAACTGGAGCAGCAGCACGGCCAGGTGGACTGGGGACAGCAAGGAGTCATCATGTCAGGCCGTCCTGAGGCATGGTCCTAGGGCTCAGGTCCTCCGGGAGAGAGAGAAAGAAAGAGAGAGAGAATTAGAGAGAGCATACTAAAATTCACACAGGACATCAGATAAGACAGAAGTACTCCAGATATAACAAACTGACCCTAGCCTCCCGACACAAACTAATGCAGCATAAATACTGGAGGCTGAGACAGGAGGGGTCAGGAGACACTGTGGCCCCATCTGATGAAGGTACCTTCTTCCCAGGGGACTTTTGATAACAGCCCCTACGCTTGGTGTAAATGTGAACAGGCATAGCTTGCGGTACAGTTTTGGAAACATAAGGAATGTATCTAGTAGAAAGAGGAGGAAGGGAAGCGCTACTAAGGTACACTATAGTAGATTTTGGTAGATAGAAGGTGCTCTTTGGTAAAAGGGGTAAATTGGTCATCAAAAAGAAAGGAGGACCAAGGCACTCTTCATGATAAGGAATGTATCTTTCATATCAGCAAGAAAGAATTTTCACCCCCAAAAAAGTGAAATTAATACACATCTTTATAGGGTTAGGGTTAGCGTAGGGGCGGCAGGTAGCCTAGTGGTTAGAGCATTGGGGTGGCAGGTAGCCTAGTGGTTAGAGCGTCAGGGCTAGCAACCGAAAGGTTGCTAGATCGAATCCCTGAGCTGACAAGGTAAAAATCTGTCGTTCTGCCCCTGAACAAGGCAGTTAACCCACTGTTCCTAGGCTGTCATTGTAAATAAGAATTTGTTCTTAACTGCCTTGCCTAGTTAAATAAAAAAATTAAGTCTTTCCACACTGCCATATCTCCATGTTATAGTGTGTGTTTAAGGAAGACAGCTAATTACCACAGGTGGTCGCCTCTATCTAGCATGCTCTGTAACGGAAGAAAGCCACCAGAAACATGTTGTAACTGAAAAATACCGTCAGCTGCAACTGTGAAAAAGCCGGATAAAACATTTTACAGGGCGGCAGGTAGCCTAGCGGTTAGTGCGTTGGGCCAGTAACCTAAAAGTTGCTGGTTTGAATACCCAAGTTGACATGGTGAAAACTCTGTCTGTGCCCTTAAGCAAGGCACTTAACCCTAATTTGCTCCAGGGGCGCCTTACTTAATTTGCTCCAGGGGCGCCTTATGGGTGACCATGTAAAACAATTCAATTTACTGCACCTATCCGGTGTATGTGACAATGAAACACATTTTTTAAGTGCATATTTTGCAGTTGTGAAATTCTTTTTATGTGATATGAAAGTTTCTAGAACGATATTGCAATTGAGAATCCATTCACATTTAGATGGAGTATTTGGCTGTTTTGGCTGCTAGAGCCCGTCTACTTTTGAAAAATAACATATAAAGTTCTTGGACCTTAGGGAGTAACGGTAGGCTCATCTACACTCCTTAAGAGTACATTCTCGGGCTAAGGCGGACCCTATAGACCCAAACGGTGCACAAACTGACTCACACAGGAGATAAATTATTCAGCTGTGGCGACTGTGGGAAAATCTTCAGTCTCAAAGGTTACCCAAGGAAGCACAAAGCAACTCACACAGGAGAGAAACCATTTATCTCTGGAGAATGAATGGTCAGACTGATGTTATTGTTGATACATTAAATATATACTTTCCAGAAACGATCTCCGTCCATTTCTTGAAGACTATTTTCATTCATTGATATACAATCGACTCCTGAGAAATAATCGATTCTCCCAGATCATCCTATACTTATGATAACCACTGTTTTTCTAATGTTAAAAAAATAATAATGTAGTAATCGTTTCACTTTACTAGTCTCTAGACTGGCTGCCTTGCACGGTAGTAAACCCCCCAACCAGCTGGCGGCGCTGTTGTGTTTCTGGGCTTGCCACACGCTAGCTAGAACCAAGGAATCGTCTAAAATTCCTTGAGTGGAACACGGAAGTAGGATTGGAGACGAATTTGTTTTGATTTTCAACATTCACCGTGTTGACTAAAGAAATACCAACTGACTCAGTTGAATTTGCAACGCAAAGCTAATTTGACAGAACATGTCTAAACTAGAGTTCTTGCGTGTGTTTTTGAACGAGCGTTTAACGGCTGCTGCTGTGGAGATTTTCGGGGCAGTTGAGAAAACGGTAGTGGGGTACCAGGAGGAGAATGATCGGCTACGGAGACTGCTGTGTATCACACCGAAGATAGCATGTATAGGTTCGTATCTATACTGAACACAAATATAAACGCAACATGTTACAGTTTATATAAGGAAATCAGTCAATTGAAATAAATTCATTTGGCCCAAATCTAATGATTTCACATTACTGGGTATACAGATATGCATCTGTTTGTCACAGATACCTGTTTGTCAAGATCAGAAAACCAGTCAGTATCTGGTGTGACCACCATTTGCCTCATGCAGCGGGACATATCTCCTTCGCATAGAGTTGATCAGGCTGTTGATTGTGACCTGTGGAATGTTGTCCCACTCCACTACAATGGCTGTGCGAAGTTGCTGGATATTGGCGAGAACTGGAACACGCTGTCGTACAGGTCAATACAGAGCATTACAAACGTGCTCAATGGGGTAGCATGTCTGGTGAGTATGCAGGCCATGGCAGAACTGGGACATTTTCAGCTTCCAGGAATTCATGTTCAGATCCTTGCACCATGCACCGTGCATTATCATGCTGAAACATGAGGTGATGGCAGCGGATGAATGGCACACACATGGGCCTCGGGATCTCATCATGGTATCTCTGCATTCAAATTGCCATTGATACAATGGAATTGTGTTCATTGTCAGCAGGTTATGCCTGCCCAGACCATAACCCCACCGCCACCATGGGGCACTCTATTCACAACGTTTACATCAGCACACCGCTCGACCCACACAACAACATACACATTGAAGTCCGTTATGATTGGTTGTGCAAACCCACAGTTTCATCAGCTGTCCGGGTGGCTAGTCTCAGATGATCCCTCAGGTGAAGAAGCTGGATGTGGAGGTCCTGGGCTGGCGTGGTTACACATGGTCTGCGATTGTGAGGCTGGTTGGACTTATGGCCAAATTCTCTAAAATGACGTTGGAGTCGTCTTATGGTAGAGAAATGAACATACAATTCTCTGGTAACAGCTCTGGTGGACATTCCTGCAGCCAGCATGCCAATTGCACACTCCCTCAAATCTTGAGACATCTGTGGCATTGTGTTTTGTGACAAAACTGCACATTTTAGAGTGTCCTTTTATTGTCCCCAGCACAAGGTGCACCTGTGTAATAATCATGCTTTTTATTCAGCTTCTTGATATGCCACACCTGTCAGGTGGATGACTTTTTTTATCGAAATAAGCTTTTTGTGCGTGTGGGAAAATTTCTGGGGTTGTTTATATTTCAGCTCATGAAACATGGGACCATCACTTTACATGTTGTGTTTATATTTTTGACAAGTAAATCATTTTACATAAGAAATGTCAGTTTAAGTTTTGAACATTTGGAAATTAATTAAAATATATTTTTTAAGAGGTTGGCTTATTTGGAATACCTATGCATGAGCTTAAAGGGTACACTCGGTACCCATTAAGCACAGTCCAGACTTTTCACATATTTGATCAAATATTTTATTTCTAATACATTTTTTTTAAAAGTAAAGTCATAAAACTTCACGAGATGAATCTGTCATTTTATATCTACTTCTACAAAAATTAGGCCAGTATATGTTATAAATGTCTAAACTTCGATTTTGGTGGGCTTAGTAGGTTAACTTAATAGGTATACTGTGAAGGTACTTCACACTGAAGGAAGTTAAGTGACATGAAAGCCACCCTTAACAAAATATAGTTCACTTAAAGGCCTAGTGCAGTCAAAAACGTGATTTCCTGTGTTTTATATTTTTTATGATAAAATTATGATAATGCCCTTTCAGTGTAAGAGCTGTTTGAAAAGAGCCATTTCATCCCGTTTTGGTGGGATGGAGTTTTGGCCTACCTGGTGACATCACCAGGCGGTAAATGAGTTAATAGACCAATAAGAAAGAGTTCCAAACTTCTCTGCCAATAACAGCTTTTTTTTTTGCTGCCCATTTTTGTCATCGGACGACAAAACTCTACACACATTTTACATACATGCCATTTAAATTTATTTTTATTTTTTATTACACGTTAGTTACATAGCAAAAATATAGTTATTTGATATACATCAGGGTAGGGCTGAATTCAAATTGAAGGCAGTCAATTCAGAAAGTAAACTAAAATTCCAATTCAGTAATTGTAAAATATTCATTTATTTTCAATGACTTCTCAATAAACTGTAGAAGCTATTTATTACCAAACTATTTACATTTCAACATTTTAAATAAATATGACCTGAATTGACTACCTTTAATTTGAATTGAGCCCAGCACTGACATCTAGATAGATTGTACTTAAACATATCAGGTAAATGTGAAATAGTGTTTCCAGTCATAACTATTATAAATCATGAGCTTTTAATCCTACCCCTTAGCTACCCTCAGCCAACCCCACCTATTTCTGTAGACCACCCGCTTACGATTTCCGTGTGCCATATATTTTTCAACTGTGCTATGTTGTTGCACATGCAATTAGAAAGGTACAAAATGTATAGTATCTACAGATTGTAAGTCAAAGTTATATATTTTTATTAAGTGTTATTTTTTGATTATTGACTATGGTTTTCCAAATTTCCCAACTGTGCTATTTGTAGGGTTAGTTTTAGGTGAATGGTGTGATTTTTCTGCCATTCCTGAACCTGTGACCAGAAACAAGCTACATAGGTGCAATACCAGAATAAGTGATCTAGTGATTCTGTCTCTTCGCAACTATAAAAGCTGGTATTCAGATTTCCCATCCCCATTCCCAGACAGTCCTGCAGAAATTGAGGAATTGCTCTTTGCTAAGAAACTACACTACATGACCAAAGGTATGTGGACACCTGCTCATTGAACATCTCATTCCAAAATCATGGGCATTAATATGGAGTTGGTTCCCCCTTTGCTGCTATAACAGCCTTCACTCTTTCGGGAAGGCTTTCCTCTAGATGTTGGAACATTGCTGCGGGGACCTCCATGCAGCCCCAAGAGCATTAGTAAGGTTGGGCACTGATGTTGGACGATTAGGCCTGGCTCGCAGCTGGTGTTCCAATTCATCCCAAAGGTGTTCGATGGAGTTGAGGTCAGGGCTCTGTGCAGGCCAGTCAAGTTCTTTCACACTGATCTTGACAAACCATTTTTGTATGGACCTCGCTTTGTGCACGGGGGCATTGTCATGCTGAAACAGGAAAGGGCCTTCCCCAAACTGTTGCCACAAAGTTGGAAGCACAGAATGTCATTGTATGCTGTAGCGTTAAGATTTCCAAGGGGCCTAGCCCGAATCATGAAAAACAGCCCCAGACCATTATTCCTCTTCCACCAAACTGTACAGTTGGCACAATACATTGGGGCAGGTAGTGTTCTCGTGGCATCTGCCAAACACTGATTTTCCCTTCAGACTGCCAGATGGTGAAGCGTGATTCATCACTCCAGAGAATGCGTTTCCACTGCTACAGAGTCCAATGGCGGCAAGCTCCCGAAAGAACAGTTATTGTGCTGACGTTGCTTCCAGAGGCAGTTTGGAAGTTTAGTAGTGAGTGTTGAAACCGAGGACAGACGATTTTTACGCGCTGCACACTTCAGCACTTGACGCTCCCATTCTGTGAGCTTGTGTGGCCTACCACTTCGCTGCTGAGCCGTTGTTGCTCCTAGACGTTTCCATTTCACAATAACAGCACTTACAGTTGACCGGGGCAGCTCTAGCAGGGCAGAAATTTGACATACTGACTTGTTGGAAAGGTGACATCCTATCACTGAACTCTTCAGTCAGCCCATTCTACTGCCAATGTTTTCCTATGGAGATTGCATGGATTTGTGCTCAATGTAATACACCTGTCAGTAACAGGTTGTGACTGTAATAGCTGAATTCCTGATACTTGCTGGTTGAAAATGCAATCTACACAGGACCTTCTAATCAGCCTGTTTGCATGGGTGGGAGTTTTGGCTTGCCTGGTGACATCACCAAGCGGTATATTGGTTGATATACCAATAATAAAGACAGTTCCAAACCCCTCTGCCAATAACAGCTAGTTTTAAGATTCCCCCTCCCCATTTAGACCACTCCCAGACAGCCCTAGCCAAATTCTTGCTTAAGAGCAATTTTTTGCCATTTGAATGGAAAACTATTACAGTAAGGTGCCTAATTGTTACCCAGAAATGATTTGATATTGATTTAAAAACAGCTGCATTGGTCCTTTAAACTACATGTAGTTCACTATTCCCCAACACTGCCAATTAGCTGGGCAGGCCAAACGCATTTTCATGATTTCAGTAATTTCATAAAAATCAATAAATCACAGCACTTTTTGGGGCTCGTTTGACAGTTTTTACCTGATTTAAGTTGATCTCTGTTGAAAAATTATCTTAAAAGTACTGTTTCTGCTTCCTGTTGTCGTGGATTTTCGATTTATAGCCCAGTATCATAACCCTGGTTTCAAATGTCCAATTCCATAACCAATATGCTGAACTTAGTCGTGATATTTGACCAAAACATTAAAAAAATACTCTACACGTCACACTTGTGTTCAGATAACTTGTATTTTGCTCAGTTAGTACCTTATAATCTACCACATAGAGGCACTCTTTCCTCAGTGTCCTGGCTAAATTCCCAAGCTGTCCCTCATACCGTCACGGTCACCTAATCATCCCCAGCTTACATTTGGCTCATTCATCCTCCTCCTCTCCCCTGTAACTGTTACCCAGGTCGTTGCTGTAAATGAGAATGTGTTCTCAGTCAACTTACCTGATAAAATAATGGTAAAATGAAATAAGAACATACTACTTTTGTATATTTAGTGTAGCTACGTGTACTCAGGCATGTCTAAAGGCTGATGACTGTATGATTCAGGTGTTCTATTTAATTATGTGGTATATAGCAAACCTCTGCTCCTCTTCTTCCCTCCAGACTCCCTGCAGCTCTCTCCCATAGTTTCTGAAGAGGAGGTTCCCCCTGAGCAGCAGCACTGTGAGCAGGAGTGGAGCCCCAGTCTGGGGCAGGAGGACCTAGAGCACACACAGATTAAAGTGGAACAGGAGGAACTCGGCACCAGTCAGGAGGAAGAGCAGCTTCAAAGGCTGGAGGCTGATATCATAGAGTTTAAGTTCACTCCTTTCTGTGTGAAAAGTGAATGTGATCAGGAGGACCCACTTTGGTCCTTGACTCTTCCCCAAACACAGACTGTGGAGAACAGAGACAGTGACTCTAAACCAGTGGATTCTAAACCTTTTGGCACTGTGACCCACCTAAAGGGTCTCGACAATCCCCGTGACCCTCCATATAATCAAAACAATGACTCCAGCCATTGCTCCGTTGTAAGCCGCAACCCAGTAGGACTTGACAGCAGCCCTCCATTGGGGGAACACTGTTCCAAACCCATCACCATGTCTAGAAAAACTCACCGCTGCTGTGACTGTGGTGAAACGTTTGCTCTGAAAGCTGACCTACAGAGGCATGTTACTCTCCCCAAGGAGAGACCCAGTGAATGCTGCTTCTGCAAAACAAACTACAACTCCACCTGTAAACTGAAGGCACATGTCCAACTCTGTCATGGTGGGAAACCTTGCAGCTGTCCTGTTTGTGGCAAGACCTTCAATGTGAAAGGAGATCTTTCCAAGCACATGATGATTCACACAGAAGAGAAACCATTTAGCTGTAGCTGTGATGACTTTGGGAAGAGCTTCAATCTCAATGAACACTTAACCATAGATATACTGACTGGCACAGGAAGGAAACCATTTAGCTGTGGTGTCTGTGGAAAAGGCTTTAGTCAGAAGGGTTCCCTTAAAAAGCATATATTTACTCACACAGGAGAGAAACGATTTACCTGTAGTGACTGTGGGAAAGGCTTCCATCAGAAGTGGACCCTATCTGAACATATACGTACTCACACAGGAGAGAAACCGTTTAGCTGTGGGGACTGTGGGAAAAGCTTCAATTTGAAGGGGAACCTAAGGAAGCATAAACTGACTCACACAGGAGATAAACCATTCAGCTGTGGTGACTGTGGGAAAAGTTTCAATTTGAAGGGGAACCTAAGAAAGCATAAACTCACTCACACAGGAGAGAAACCGTTTAGCTGTTGTGACTGTGGGAAGAGCTTCAATCTCAAGCAACACCTAACCATGCATAAATTGACTCACACAGGAGAGAAACCATTTAGCTGTGGTGACTGTGGGAAAAGCTTCACTCAAAAGTCTAGCCTGCTGACACACGTGAAAACCATCCACAAAGAAATAAAACTGGATGAAAATTGATAGAAGCAATTAAATTATGACAAATAGATATTATGTAAGAAGAAGGAAATTAAAGGGTAGGATGTGGACATCACTCTTAGGGGGGGAAAAACTGAAGAAAACAACTCTGGATTATTCATATAGATGTGTGATTAATTTACTTTTGTAAATAAAGTTACATTTTATTTGAATGATGAGGTAATGATAAAACAGAACAGAGTATTTTAGGAAACACACAGATTTGCTGTTCAAAGTCTGTTGATGTTTCACGGCATTAGAAACAGGAATTCCTCTTAGTTTGTTTTGGAATTTCTCTCAGGGTGATGAGAAAATGGTCTGACTGATGTTATTTGTACAAAAAAAAAAGTACTTTCCAGAAAATGCTAAAGACTGTTTCTCATCCATTTTGACCTAATGCTGCTTATCTATATTATAATATAAGCCTTGTAAGCTGCGGGAGAGTCTACAATTTTGGGCTGATTTTCTTCATTTTAGGTTAAAAAGAAGAGTGTCGTCCTCTTACATCTTGCTGTACACTTGATATGTGTTGGGGATGAATCAGAATTAGTTGGGTAACATAGATAAGATGTTTTATTTTCATAATATGCTTGTGAGATACTTGTCATTAAAATATTTCCCTTTGGACTATAGGGTTGGCAGTTGCAGTTATCACTTCTCAGCTAGGGCTTAGTCACTTGGGGCCCAGAGAGGGGAGAGGTCAGGCTAAAATTCATATGTCAATGTATCTGTTAAACAATGTCTGTACGCCAGTCACTCCCTCCTTTTCTCACTGGGGGGAGGAGTATGGCAGTGTCTGGAACCATTGTATGTCCCCTCTGAGGTTGCCCTTATCTTGACCTAGTATATGACCTAAGAGGCTCACTGTCTTCAGTGAGTTTGTCCAGGTTGGGGTGTATTTGAGATGGGCGTATCTAGAATTGACAATTGATATATGCCATTGGATGAGGTAATGTTTTGGTACTCTGTGAAGTACCAAGAATGAGATTAGAACCTCGTTTAGGAGACCAAACTGAACGATAATTTATAGCGAATGCTGTCTAGCTAAGGGATACTCCTTTCTCAAGTAAAAGTCTTTGTGAGAAATTCCTATTATCTGTGGTTTGTCATGTCGACTAGGGGGTGGATCTTTGCTATAAAAGATCTCAGTTGCCATTATGTTGGCCACTCTCAACTTTTCATTAGAGATACTGAAATGTTGAAAGTCAAATGCTATTGCAAAAGCTTAATTATTATTAAAGGTGAAGTTTAAGTATAACTCTGACTGGTGTGTGGTTTGCTCTCTCATCATTTGGTAATACAGGAAATTGCCACGACATATGTCGCTGTGTTTTGTATATTATTATTTATAAAAAATGTGTTTGGAATGGCAATGTTGCCAGGGGAGATTGTGCTGTCTTAATGCATTTGATGTAAGCAATTGTAGGCCCATTTTGAATCTGTAGAATGACTCCATTACCCATAATGCTCATTGACTGTATTTTTACAAAATTACCATGGCAATTATTGCGTCACAATAGTAATATACATTTTTGCAACATGCAGCAATCCATGATATTGAAGGTACGGTAACACTTTACTTGACACCCACGCTCATAACTGCTTTATGGCTGGTTATACCACCTACAGTGCATTCGGAAAGTATTCAGACCCCTTGACCTTTTCTACATTTGAATGTCAGTGTTCTGCCACGGCCAGCGAAGAGCCTGGATCTCAATCCCGTTCAGCACATCTGGGACCTGTTGGATCGGAGGGTGAGGGTTAGGGCCATTCCCCCCAGAAATGTCTGGGAACTTGCAGATGCCTTGGTGGAAGAGTGGGGTAACATCTCACAGCAAGAACTGGCAAATTTGGTGCAGTCCATGAGGAGGAGATGCACTGCAGTACTTGAATGCAGCTGGTGGCCACACTAGATACTGACTGTTACTTTTGATTTTGACCCTCCCCCTTTGTTCAGGGACACATTATTCCATATCTGTTAGTCACAAGTCTGTGGAACTTGTTCAGTTTATGTCTCAGTTGTTGAATCTTGTTATGTTCATACAAATATTTACACATGTTAAGTTTGCTAAAAAAATAAACACAGATGACGTTGATAAATGTCCACTGTCTTGCCATTTTCTTCACACAGAGAGAGTACAGAGACCAAAAACACCAAAACAACACTCATTAATCTCTTAACACAGTTTACTAGAACTGTAGCAAAAGAACTCTCAACAACTTACAATAATAACAACTTGATACTACAATGAATCCAACAAATATTGCATTTTATATTCATTGTCATTGACAGCACATTTTGCAACCACTGAGTTAGCACCACTCTTTAGTTCCTGAGTAATGACTTGGTTAAATGCACACCACCACACTAACCAGGTCTGCATGGCATCGGCTACACAAGCTCAGGTTCTCACAGAGAAGCAACATCAATGTAGGGTAGTCACTTTCTTTCTTCACATTTGCTTCAATTTACTTTTAGTGCCATTTACTAAGCTTTTGCACTGTTTTCTCAATAAGGGATAAAAAAACTCAAATTAAGCTAATTCATGAAACTCTTCATTTCCATGAATGTCTTATTCCTTTTTCACTTAAATTCTTAGTAAATCAGGTAATTAGTGTTCATAAACAAACACACTAACTCAGTACTTACATAGCAGAAAACAGAGCAAGGTGTGCTCCATTCTGTTCCCACGGACAAGTTACTTTTTATACAACTACAGTCCTTCTGACAAACCCTTCTACTTCCTATATGATGATAGTCTGCTGAGATCATGCCTCTTCTAGAAAGATTCTAGAGAAATGTAAAAAGACTGTGAGATAGTAGCATTTGCGTGTTTATATACTGTCCAACTTCTTATGGTTGGCTACATGGTCTCACACTTGTTCCTTCCTCATTATTGGAAGAATTGAGAATATAGACCTGAAGTGGTGAGATCAGAGCTTGTGGTTTGATATCAGAATGTGCAGAGGCTTGTTTCATGTTGCACCCACCATAGATAGATAGATAGATATCCATATAAAGTAAACTATCTATCTATCTATCTATCTATCTATCTATGTATGTATGTATGTATGTATGTATGTATGTATGTATGTATGTAAAAAAAAAAAGCTGACAGCTGCCTACCATGAACCTGCAGAGTGACAGCCTTAGTGAGAATCTGCTTGTCTGTTTCAGCAATAACTAGAAATTCCCCTGAGTCTTGCAGAGTCAGTTTCCGAATTGTTAAACTGAAGTTAAATACATTCATCTCTAGTCTCCCATCGAACTGGGATCCTGGTGAATATACAACTACTTTTGAGTTGAATTCTGCAATATCCTTTCCTCTGTACTTCCACTGCATTGTGGTGACATTTTGCCCCTCTAAGTCTGCAGGAATCTCCACGGATTCCCCTACTGTCTTGTGGAACGATGAGTATGACGAAACACCCACACCTGAAACACAAACATGTACATTAGCATTCTGACACCAATCAATGGTTACACTTTACATTTCAGTGCACTTACTACTGTGTAATTATTCATGTAAGTACGGTATAGCAAGTACAGGATGAGATGACAGGAAAAGAGAAGTGGGGGTGGATCTAATAACCCCTCCTCAGCTCACAAGTACAAATACCATTGTGTTTACTGTGTCATTATCCACCAGAAATGCATTATATACTGCATGGGTGGCATTACAAATACATATCTGTCTGAAGTAAGATAAATTAAGACAGTTTACAGCTCAATGAAGTGTGGTATTTAGGGCATAACTGCAGTTATCCTAGTCCGGCTGTAATAAAAACAATAATTTGATACAATCCCGAATTGACTTAAATTTAATGAATGACAAGCATCTAGCACAGGGTCGTAATATCTTTGCATTCAAGAAGCACTGCAACAGCTGCTGACCCAACCACACCATTGGCACTCATTCAAAACTGCAGAATCACTTAATCATGATGTGTTCCTGAATATAGGTATTATGTAGGTTTTATCACACAGTAATAAAGCAAAAGATTCTAAATATCCAACCAATCACTGACGACCAGGCATGTACAGTCAACACACACCATGTAAAAACCAACAAGGAAGTTAGAGAAAGCTAACGGTTTTCCTTACTTTATTAGGCAAGCAAGCACATGCAATAGATCCTGTTTGGGGATGATTCTACCCTCTTGGTTTCACATTAGAATAAGGAGACCGTTGAAAAGACCCTAAGCAGCCAACTGATTAAAGTCAGTAAGTGGTTATCCATTTAGGCAAGACAGAATATATCCTGTTTGGCAAGAAAGCACATTCAATACAAAGCATGAACAGGAGAAAGTCTTTTATTTTTTTTACAAAACTTACCATAGTGGAGGTTAGAGAGTAGGAGAAGTAGTATTCCCAGGTTGGAGAAGCAGGAGAAGGGACCACCAGACATCTCTTTATGGTCTTGTATGACTGTTTCCTCAGGCTGTATGTCCTTATCTATCACTGTCACTGGTAGCTAGCAGTTGACTATCCAAAACACACAGAGAAGAAAGAGTAGAAAGAGCAGAGACCTCCTTTTGACAAGGGCTTCCTTTATGTTAGCTGAAAAGGAGGTCACGTTCTATAGTTGCTCTCTGAAAATACCCCTTCACTCAGCTTGAGAGTTAGAAGATGAGCTGTGGGTGTGTTTGGGGTATTTCACTGTGTTGATCAGTCTGATGGTGGTGGTTTTGGAGCATGTGTTTCCTAGCTGCTGCTGGTTGTGTGGTTAATGGTCTTGGTCATGGTGTTTCACAGATACCGGTAACTTGTTACTTTATGAGCAGACCACTCAAGTTGCAGAGAAAGATAGAGGGCTCGGGGGAAGAGAGAGAGAGACACAGAGAGAGAGAAATATAAAGAAAGAGAGAGTGTGAGAGAGAGAGAGAGAGAGAGAGAGAGAGAGAGAGAGAGAGGGGTTAGAGAGAGAGAGCTAGAGAGAGCAAAAATATAACAGTGTGTGCATTTTCATCTTGGCTTCATATACCTGCAGAAGTGTTTGCATGACTTCTTCTGCATGCTCATAGGTCAGTGTGGCTGAGGGACATGGAAACACATGCCAACTTTTTCAGAAGGTAGTAGGTCCCAGGTTACTGACAAAGGCCCCCTTTCTATGTTCCAGGTAACTTCTTGTGGTGATGTCACTTCCTGTGACTTGTGGTCTCTGTGGCGACCTGTTTCTGTTTCTCAGAAGCAGTGACAATGACCGGGCTGCTGGGTGTCTGTCTGACAACATAGACATAAACACATAGACACGGAAACACCCTAACTGGAACAGTGACCTTCCAGACCATGCAGGGACACTGAAAATATCAGTAAGAGTCAAACACCACTGATGTCATTATTCGTCATGACCTGTCTGTAGGATAAGGAGGCAATATGGGAGAACTGGTAGTCATGCATACGTAGATTTCTATGTGGAATTCAACACAGAAATGAAAATATTTAATATTGTTTCCCTTTAGATACCACACCCTGGCTAATGAGTCTTACCTTTGCTTACTTGGAAGACCACTTTGCCATCATAGATGTGCATGTCCACAATTCAATATTAAAAAGGAAGTAATACACAGTACCAGTACTAACCAGCTCCTCAGAACTCCTATTTGATGAGTAAAAAACACTGCTACATTTTGTTTTATTTTATGTGAAAGTTGAGAATTACTTTCCTTTTTAGGTTGAATCTGGGCGTACATCACTTCACTTGGTCCAGCAGTAGCAGCACCAGCATCTGAAATATACAGGTAATACACTAATATCTCTACTGAGTGTTAGTATGCTAGTCATATTAAACATATGAAGAACAACAGCAACAACAACTCTATACTGTATTCATGCTAAATTTAACATACAGTCTACAGTACCATTGTCATTATTGTATTGTAGATGTTAGCTCCAGCTAAGGAGAGGAAGATTAATGGGTTGGTTTTCCCTCAGCTTGTCTAGGGACTTAAAGTACAGTAACATGTTGTATACAAAGTGGATGGTGAAAAGTCAGTGGGGCAAGTGTGTGAAGTTACAGAGAGGGGAGATTGACAGTGGTCTGGGCTGGGAGACTGACCATGCTGCCGATGTGTATACCCAGCATCATGAGCCCGGCCCTGGGTAGATCCTTGGTCCTGTTGGGGGTCCAGGTTGGTGCTCTGGGGCTGGGGGGGGACTACAGGGAGAGAGATAGTGTAACGGCAGCCTTCCCTCTCTTCACTAGAAGAGAGAGTGTAGCAGGGATCGGACCAACACGCAGCGTAGCCAGTGCTCAACATGTTTAATTAAACGAAAACAGTGAACACTTACAACGATACTAAAACAACCAAAATGTGGCAAACCGAAACAGTCCTAGCTGGTGCAGACAAAACACAGAGACAGGAAACAACCACCCACAATCCCCAACACAAAACAAGCCACCTATATATGATTCTCAATCAGGGACAACGATTGACAGCTGCCTCTGATTGAGAACCATATTAGGCTGGACACAGAAACAGACTAACTAGACACACAACATAGAATTCCCACCCAGCTCACGTCCTGACCAACACTAAACAAGCAAAACACATAAGAACTCTGGTCAGGACGTTACAGATAGTCATGAAACACACGTATTATATTTTACTGTATGAAAAGGAACGTAGTTGAAAGACAGGTGTACTCACGAGAAAGTCCTGTTGCAACAGGAACCTGCAATGAGAAATACATACTATTATATCAGGTCATTAATGTTTTGAACTTTTGCAATTAGACATTTTTCTCCTAAACATGAACAAAAAAGTTTAATGAGAAATTATAAAAGTCTCACCTTTGGCGTTTTTATATCGACACAGCAGTACCAGGAGAATGGCCAGTAGAACACCAGCAACAACCAGGCCCACAACCACTCCTACTAGGACTAATGTAGATGGTCCAGGAGTTACGCCTGGAGAGAGAACATAAAATCACCATCAGACTGAGGTAGTTAAAAAAATCAAAATAAAGTAGTGGACAAAGTGAAACAATTCTGTAGATACATTATATATTTGGCAACTGACTTGAGATCAGATGAACAGCCTGAGCTTGCAACTCCAAACCTACAGTGTGCTTTTTAACACTACAAATGACTGATGACCACAGATATTATGAAAATGTAATGTGATCATAATTATTTTCTCACCTCTCACTGTCACCCAGCTCTCTGGTGATTCTCCTTCATTAAATTTACACTTATAGGAGCCTTCATCTGACTTGGATACTGCAGGGATGGTCATCTCTCCTGTGGTCTCATTCCTGATGAGTACTCCATCTTTGTAGAAATCAACCTTCGGTATTGGGTTTGTTTCCTGATATCTATTTGTACAACGTAGAGTCACAGAGTCTCCCTCAGTCATGGGATAGGGAGGGCTTTCCAGGATCAGAGTGCCAACTGTGTAACATAGCATGTCAATAAATCTGTAAATCTGGAGTAATCACTCACACAATATTAACATCTGATGAGCTTGTATTCTTTGAAATGCAACCATTCAGTTACAGAATTGAACATCATTATCATACATTGTAATGTAAAAAAGGTTAGTGAATGTTGGACAATAGACGTACCATCCACTGTGATGTTGACAGCATTACTGTACTCTCCTGATCCAGACTCACACCAGTACACTCCACTGTCCCCTGTGTATGTGTATGTAGGTGTCCTGACTCTCTGAGGTCATTAAAGATCCCATGGCACTTATCGTAAGAGTAGGGGTGTTAACCCCGGTGTCCTGGCTAAATTCCCAATCTGGCCCTCAAACCATCTTGGTCACCTAATAATCCCCAGTTTATAATTGGCTCATTCATCCCCCTCCTCTCCCCTGTAACTATTCCCCAGGTCGTTGCTGCAAATGAGAACGTGTTCTCAGTCAACTTACCTGGTAAAATAACGGTAAAAAAAAAAATAAAAAAAAATAAATAAAAATAAAATAAAAATAAAATAAAAAAATGTGGAACTGATGGTACATGTGGACCCTGCTCTTGATCCCCAGTTAGAGACACACTCTGATTCCACTGCTTTCTCTCTGTATCTCTTCAGTCTCCATCCAGTAGAGTTCCTCTTCTCCTCACAGCTTAGTGAGAGAGACTTTGATGTAAAGTGTTGAGTTCTGTTAGGTCTTATTTTGAGAGACACTGATGGTTGCGGATCTGAAACAAAGAGTGACAGAGACAAACGTATACAGTAGTTATATATACACATGAGGGGGACTTAAATGGGATTAAATGCAGTTTCAATGCAGTTAGTTACCTCCTGACCAGAAAAACTGAGGTTCACTGTAGAGTGTGTCATAGACTGGGTCTCCTCTCCCAGCTCTACACACATATCCTCCTGTGTGACTTGGACCAGCAGGGATCAGAGTGTAGGTGTCTTCAGTAGTCCCATCTCCAGATAGAGGCTCAACAGAGTAGGACGAGTCCGATAGGGACAGTAACCCAGCTGTGTAGGGAACAGTTCGGTACCAGAAGAACCTCCAGCCTGTAGATGACTCTTTAACCCCACAGCTCAGAGTAACTGAGTCTCCAGGGTTCAGCCACTGAGGAGAGACACTCAGGACAGCTTGGGGTTGATCTGTTACAAAGGATAATGACACAATTAAATTAGTTAAATGTTCAAATAATTTAAGATAAAAAAATTACCCATTTTGTTATTATGGTATAGTACCTTACCCTAAAATCAAAATATAATTGATCATTGATCTCACTGTCTGTTATTTGACCTCATTCCTTATGTCTTTTTCTCACTATTCTGTCTCTTTCTCTTGCAATCCCATAAAAACAGACTTACCTAACACGGTCAATTGTATAGCATTACTGGTCTGGGAGTGTTTTAAGCCATTTCTTTTCTGAAGACCTTCACAGGTATATAGCAGAACTATTATAAACTACATATTTATTTTTGTTTTTAGAGGGAGAGAAACCGAAAACTTAGTCGTTTCATGATTCTCCCAGTCAAGGACAGCACAGGTATTGAACCAGCATCTGTAGCAACACAACTTGCACTGCTATGCAGTGGCTTACACCATTACGCCACTCAGGAGCTGTACAATGTGACTGGTCGGGAGTTGCCTACACTATTACAGTAAGAGCAAAATAATCCTAACAAAATAAAATAATAAAAACCTTAGTGTAACAGTTTTGGTAAGTAACACTGAAGTCGTGCACAATTATCAGTTTCTATTTAGGTTTATGTTGCCCATTAATTGTCAGTTAGAGACACAGTTGGACCCAAAAGCATAATCAGTGCTCTAACTCCCCCTTGCGCTGGTCTGGAGCAATGAAGTGGTGACGCAGGGTACCGTACTAAACCACAAATTACGTTGAAGTACCGCAGCATAATCACAAAACTTTTAGTCGAGCAACCACTGTAGGCAGACCTTTTTAAAATAATGAAATAGCCTCGTTAAAATGGGGACCAATGTCAAGTGGTTATGGACAAGGAGGGACTGTTGTGAATGAGAGATTAGATGACTTACCTGTCACTGTCAGTCTGACTGCATCACTCCACTTAGAATACGTCCCATTAACAATATGTTTACCCAGACACCAGTATTCAGCACTGTCTGAAATCTTAATCTCTCTGATCTCATATTCATTCTTCCTACTGAAGAAGTTTACATCATCCTTGCTCCATGTGTATTCCCAGTCAGTGACTTCTCCCCTCTGTATGTTGCATCTGAGAGTGACAGACTCTCCACTGAATATCTGGGAGGATGTGGGGTATATGGTCAGAACAGCCTTTGCCTGTCCTGCACAAAATAAAACCAGCATGATACAATTACTTCACACATATTATTTTGAAACACTCAAAAGCACATTTAAAAAATCACATACAAAGAAATATGATGAAGCATTAAGAGATGAAGGCTTGATCAAGTGTACAAATATAATATCCACCATCATCCTCTTCAGAGTGTCCAGAGTAGATGTGTGTACTCAGCACTACAACAAAGAAAGTCACATTGCTCCAATATTAGCTTGAAATAAATAGCATGCCATATTCATGTTACTGTTTACCAAATCCATCCTGTACTTTATTTTAAAGGTGCAATCTGCGATTTCTACATCGATTTTTGCGCTTTTAAATGAAACACAGCCATTTATTCTTGAAGAGTATAATTTTGAATTCCCTCATTAGCTTAGTACAACTGTCTTATCCCATCATAACCTACAATATGGTTATTTTATTACAATTATTGTAAACAATGTAGATTAATGAATTTCCTTAGCCCCATCCCTCAGCCGTATACCACAACAAGCGCAGGCTGACTGTTTTGTTGTATTTTGGATTACATTACTGCAGCTTTAAATGTCCACTGACTTCCCATGTTGGCACCTGACTTCCCAGAGAGAGTGCAGAGATCCAAAACACCAGTCATTAATCTCTTAACACAGTTTACTATGACTGTAGTGAAGGAACCCTCAACCATTTACAATAATCACAACTTGATACTACAACACATCCAACAAATATTGCATTTTATATTCATTATCATTGACAACACATTTCGCAACCACTGAGTTAGCACCACTCTTTAGTTCCTGAGTAATGACCTGGTTAAATGCACACCACCACACTAACCAGGTCTGCATGGCATCGGCTAGAAAAGCTCACACAGAGATACAACATCAATGTAGAGTGGTCACTCACTCTCGATTCATATATTCCTACAGCATATTTGCTGCAATTTCCTTTTAGTGCTGTTTACTAAGCGTTTGCAATGTTCTCAATAAGGGATAAAACACCATTTACATTCATGTCTTATTCCTTTTTACCTTAAATTCTTAGTAAATCAGGTAATTAGTGTTCATAAACAAACACACTAACTCAGTACTTACATAGCAGCAAACAGAGCAAGGTGTGCTCCATTCTGTCCCCACAGACAAGTGACTTTCTCTACAACTACAGTCGTTCTGACAAACCCCTTTACTTCCTATATGATGACAGTCTGCTTAGATCACACCTCTTCACCGTACACAGAAAAACAGAGAGAAAGATTCTCGAGAAATTAACAAAGACGGAAAATAGAATAGCCGTTGACAGCGTGTTTACATTTTGATCAACTTCTTCTTTATGGTTGGCTACATTGCCACATACTGGTTCCTTCCTCATTATTGGAAGACACTAGGACGGAACAAGAATAGAGACCTGAATTGACGAGATCAGAGCTTGTGGTTTGACATCAAAATGTGCATATGTTTGTTTCATATTGCACCCACCAAGCACATTGATTGGTAGACAGACAGACAGACAGACGTGTAGGCCTTCCCTCAAACCTTTGCTCAGTTGTCAGGTGGCAAGCCAAGCCAGCTAACCTCAGTTGTGCCACAATGGAAATGGACATCTTCAACCTCCCCCTCAATACACACACACACACACACACACACACACACACACACACACACACACACACACACACACACACACACACACACACACACACACACACACACACACACACACACACACACACACACACACACACACACACACACACACACACACACACACACACACACACACACACACGCATAACCGCAGATGGTTCTGTTAAGTTCAGGTAAATGCTGTCTGTATATATATATATGTTTGTTATTCTGTTGTATTTCAATTTGTCTGTTTATGTGATGTGCCTTAGGGTTATTATGTGTGTGTGTGTGCGTGTGCGTGTGCGTGTGTGTGTGTGTGTGTGTGTGTGTGTGTGTGTGTGTGTGTGTGTGTGTGTGTTGTGTGTGTGTGTGTGTGTGTGTGTGTGTGTGTGTGTGTGTGTGTGTGTGTGTGTGTGTGTGTGTGTGCGTGTACATCAGAGGCAGAGCTGTGCGGAATCTTTTACCACTGACCAGAGATGGGAAAAGTTTCAAAGCTGTAACTGGGGTTTCCAGGTTAAAGTGTAGAGTTTAATTTTGCGTCACTACATGTTGAATACATTAATACATTTTGTACAACTATTTAACTCAAATAATATCTAAGTGGTTTGTTGTGTGTAGTGTGTGGGACACATGCACAACATGTGTGAAGAAACCAACTGTCACGACTTCCACCAAAGGTGGCTCCTCTTCCTGTTCGGGCGGCGCTCGGCGGTCTTCGTCACCGGCCTACTAGCTGCCACCGAATCCCTTTTCTTTTTCTGTTGGTTATGTCTGTATTGGTTTCACCTGTTTCTTGTTTGGGGGTTGTTTCAGGGCTATTTAAGCCTTTTATGCCCGCCTGCTTTTGTGCGGGCTTGTACTCTGTTTTGTTTGTGGATGGTTATGTTTTGTATTTTCCGGACTGTTTGGTGTCCTGTTTTGGGTCGGTCATTATTTTCGCCTGTTATTTTTGGCATGACCATTTACTTACTGAAATAAATACGTTTTTTTCCCAAAACCTCTGCTCTCTGTGCCTGACTCCACACCCGCCACTCCTAGCTACGTGACACCAACATGGGGAGAGAAAGGTTACAGGGGAAAGCAATTAAAGACTTCACTATTACTGGGTTTACTAAGGTACGCATCTGGGATTTTTATCGCCCCCCTTCTCGCCACATTCGTGTAGATCACAATATACTTGGTTGTGAACATGTGGTTCTAGAGAATCTGTGTCCTTCACACCAGTACTGACCCTGGTCAGACACAGCAGCTCTACTGGTGGTGAGAGTGTCTCCTGTTAGTGTATTTATACTGGCACAAGCTAATCTCACAGTTATCTTTGTACCACTGATAGCTCCAGCTACTGTCAGACCCTGTTGAACACATCAGCATTACTGTCTCTGCAGTGTACACAGGGTTTGGCATTATGGTCAGTGTAGCTTTGGGCACCTTAACCCTTAACCTTAACTGTAACCTTAGCAAGCAGTTGCTTATCAACAGATACAGTGCCTTCAGAAAGTATTCATACCCCTTGACTTATTTCACATTTTGTTGTGTAACAGCCTGATTAAAACATTTATCAAATATTTTTCTATCACCCATCTACACACAATATCCCATAATGACAAAGTGGAAACATGCTTTTAGACATTTTTATGAATTTATTGAAAATGAAATATAGAAATATCTAATTTACATAAGTATTCACACCCCTGAGACAATACTTTGTAAAACCGTCTTTGGCAGCGATTACAGCTGTGAGTCTTTCTTTTTAAGTCTCTAAGAGCTTTCCACACCTGGATTGTGCAACAATATTACTTAAAACATTCTTCAAGCTTTGTCAAATTCGTTGTTCATCATTGCTAGACAACCATTTTAAGATCTTACCATAAATTTTCAAACAGATTTAAGTCAACACTGTAACTCGGCCACTCAGGAACATTCATTGTCTTCTTAGTGTGGAATTCCAGTGTAGATATGGCCTTGTGTTTTAGGTTATTGTCCTGCTGAAAAGTCAATTATTCTCCCATTGTCAAGTGAAAAGTAAACTGAACCATGTTTCCTCTAGGATTTTGCCTGTGCTTAGCTCTATTCCATTGATTTTTTTATCATGAAAAAGTCCCCAGTCCTTAACGATTATACGCATACCCATATCATGATGCAGCCACCAGTATGCTTGAAAATATGGAGAGTGGTACTCAGTCATGTGTTGTTTTGGACTTGTGGCAAACATAACCCTTTCTATTCAGGAAAAAAAGTGAAATGCTTGGCCACAATATTTGCAGTATTACTTTAGTGCCTTGTTGCAAACAGGATGCATGTTTTGGAATATTTTTATTCTGTACAGGCTTCCATCTTTTCACTCTATCAATTAGGTTAGTATTGTGGAGTAACTACAATTGTTGATCCATCATCAGTTTTCTCCCATCACAGCCATTAAACTCTGTTCTCCCATCACAGCCATTAAACTGGCCTCATGGTGGCCTCATGGTGAAATCCCTGAGCGGTTTCCTTCCTCTCAGGCAACTGAGTTAGGAAGGACGCCTCTATCTTTGTAGTGACTGGGTGTATTGATACACCATCCAAAGTGTAATTAATAACTTCACCATTCTCAAAGGGATATTCAATGTCAGCTTTTTACATTTTTTACCCATCTACCAATAGGTGCCCTTCTTTGCGACACATTGAAAAACCTCCCTGGTCTTTGTGGTTGAATCTGTGTTCACTGCTCGACTGAGGGACCTTATAGATAATTGTATGTGTGGAGTACAGAGATGAGGTAGTCATAAAAAATTTAAGAAATTATGTTAAACACTAATATTGCACACAGAGTGAGTCCATGCAATTTTAATGACTCGGTCAGCACATTTTTACTCCTGAACCTATTTAGGCTTGCCATAACAACGGGTTGAATACTTATTGACTTGACATTTCAGCTTTTAATTGAATACATTTGTATAAATGTCTAAAAACCTAGTTACACTTTGACATTATGGGGTACTGTGTGTAGCCCTGGCACACACAATCTCAATGTAATACATTTCAAATTCGGGCTGTAACACAAAATGTGAAAAAAGTCAAGGGATGTGAATAGTTTCTGAAGGCACTGTAGTTTTTTGATAGTATGACCATCTCTAGAGGATTTACAGATGGAAAATCCGGACTATCCAAATAAAGTGTGATCAAAAGCCGTACTCAGAATTAGTAAAATTCCATTAGTGATGGAGTATCGATAATGAAGTAATCTTTCTTTCCACGCAAAACCCACCACTAGTACAGTATGCGTTGTCAAAGTGTGTACTAACCAACCCAGCAACGTTTTTAGCAGGTTTTTCAATATGACTACAATGATTTCTATATTTGTCTCTCTCTAACCACAGTGGGAAAGAACTTCACACACTGCCGTCCTTTACAAAACACACACACTGCTAAAGAGGAAGAGAGAAAAACACTGTTTGAGTGGGGTTGTTGGTTTGTGGTGTTGGAATGTAATCTACAACATACCTCGTTCACCCTCCTCAGGACTTTGAAGGGCCCCACATACCGCGTACCCAGCTTCCGGCAGGGCAGGCGGAGGGGCAGGTTTCGGGTCGAGAGCCAGACCCGGTCCCCCGGGTCTCACTGCGGTGACGGTCCGCGCTGGTTTTCTGGCGAAGCGCAGCTCGCTGGAGGTGTACACGTGCGGCCTCCCATGTCTCCTCCGCGCGCCTGAACCAGTCGTCCACCACAGGAGCCTCGGTCTGACCCTGATGCCACGGTGCCAAAACCGGCTGGTACCCCAATACGCACTGAAAGGGAGAGAGGTTAGTGGAGGAGTGGCGAAGCGAGTTCTGTGCCATCTCGGCCCAGGGCACGAACGCCGCCCACTCCCCCGGCCGGTCCTGGCAATAGGACCGCAGAAACCTGCCCACATCCTGGTTGACTCTCTCTACCTGCCCGTTACTCTCGGGGTGAAAACCCAAGGCAAGGCTGATCGAGACCCCAGACGTTCCATGAACGCCTTCCAGACTCTCGACGTGAACTGGGGACCCCGATCAGACACTATATCCTCAGCCACCCCGTAGTGCCGGAAGACGTGAGTAAACAGGGCTTCCGCAGTCTGTAGGGCCGTAGGAAGACCGGGCAGAGGGAGGAGATGACAGGACTTAGAGAAACGATCCACAACGACCAGGATCGTAGTGTTTCCCTGTGAAAGAGGTAGATCAGTTAAAAAATCCACAGACAGGTGTGACCAAGGTCATTGTGGAACGGGTAAGGGGTGTAGCTTACCTCTGGGCAGGTGTCTCGGAGCCTTACTCTGGGCACACACAGAGCAGGAGGAAACATAGATCCTCACGTCCTTTGCCAAGGTGGGCCACCAGTACTTCCCAGTCAGACATCACACCGCCCGACCGATCCCCAGATGACCAGAGGAGGGTGACGTGTGAGCCCAATAAATCAACTGGTCACGGACAGCAGACGGAACGTACATATGCCCGACCGGACACTGGAGGGGAGCGGGTTCTGTACGCAACGCCTGCTCAATGTCCGCGCCCAACTCCCACACGACTGGCGCCACCAGGCAAGAGGCCGGGAGTATGGGAGTCTGATCCATGGGCCGCTCCTCTGTGTCATACAGCCGGGACAGTGCGTCTGCCTTAGTATTCTGGGAACCTGGTCTGTAGGACAGGGTAAATACAAAATGGGTAAAGAACATGGCCCACCTAGCCTGATGAGGATTCAGTCTCCTCGCTGCCCGGATGTACTCCAGGTTGCGGTGGTCAGTCCAGATGAGGAAAGGGTGTTTAGCCCCCTCAAGCCAATGTCTCCACGCCTTCAACGGTTTAACCACAGCCAACAGCTCCAGGCCTCCCACATCATAGCTACGCTCCGCTGGGCTGAGCTTCTTCGAGAAGAAAGCACAGGGGCGGAGTTTTGGTGGCGTACCCGAGTGCTGTGAGAGCACGGCTCCTATCCCAGCCTCGGATGCGTCCACCTCCACTATGAACGCCAGAGAGGGATCCGGATGGGCCAGCACGAGAGCCGAAGTAAACAGAGCTCTTAGCTGCCCAAAAGCCCTGTCCGCCTCAGCCGACCACTGCAACCGTACGGGACCCCCCTTCAGCAGTGAGGTAATTGGAGCAGCCACCTGGCCAAAACCCCGGATAAATCTCCGGTAGTAATTGGCAAACCCTAAAAATCGCTTCACCTCCTTTACCGTGGTGGGAGTCGGCCAATTACGCACGGCTGCAATGCGGTCACTCTCCATCTCCACCCCTGATGTGGAATTGCGATACCCTAGGAAGTAGACGGCCTGCTGAAAGAACAGGCATTTCTCAGCCTTGACGTACAGGTCATGCTCCAACAGTCGTCCAAGTACCCTGCGTAGCAAGGACACATGCTCGGCGTGTGTAGCGGAGTATATCAGAATGTCATCGATATACACCACTACACCCTGTCCGTGCAGGTCCCTGAAAATCTTGTCAACAAAGGATGTGAAAACTGATGGAGCATTCATTATACGCACTCCTGAGATCCGTTTTCGTGAAGAAGCGCGCCCCATGCATTGACTCAATCGCCGTGGCGATAAGAGGTAGCGGGTAACTGTACCTCACCGTGATTTGATTGAGACCTCTATAGTCAATGCACGGGCGTAGACCTCCATCCTTCTTCTTCACAAAAAGGAAACTCGAGGAGGCGGGTGAAGTGGAGGACCGAATGTACCCCTGACGCTGGGATTCAGAAACATATGTCTCCATAGCCACCGTCTCCGCTTGCGACAGGGGATACACGTGACTCCTGGGAAGCGCAGCGTCTGCCAGGAGATTTATCGCACAATCCCCCCGTCGATGAGGTGATAATTGAGTCGCCTTCTTTTTACAGAAGGTGATAGCCAAATTGGCATATTCTAGGGGATGCGCACGGTGAAGACCTGGTCTGGACCTTTCACAGTGGTAACACCAATGGAAACCCCTACACACCTCCCCGAGCACTCTCACGACCACCCCGTGAGAGGCCTCTGTTGCCATGAAATAGTGGGGTTATGAAGAGCTAACCAGGGAAGGCCTAGTACCATGGGAAACGCAGGACAGTCAATGAGAAAGAGACTGATTTTCTCCCCCTGCGTCTCCATGGTCAGGGAGATAGTGGCTTCCCTGATTAGCCCGGACCCTAATGGTCGACTGTCCAGAGCGGGAAACCCGGGAAAGGTCTAACTACATTAATAATGGGGATCCCTAAACTAAGGGCTAATGCTCTGTCGATAAAATTCCCAGCTGCGCCTGAATCGACGAGCGCCTTATGCTGGGAATGCGGGGAAAAATCAGGGAAACAAACAGATACAAACAGGTGATCAACAGAGGACTCTGGAAGAGTGTGGTGCGACCTCACCTGGGCTGACGCCAGAGTGCCCTGGCTGTTGCCTCGACTCCCAGAGGAACCAACACCGCACCGACCGACAGTGTGTCCGGTGCGGCCACAGATGGTGCAGGTGATGTCTCCTCCTCCAGTCTCCCTACGAGCAGCCCCTCCCAACTCCATGGGCACCGGAGCAGGAGTGTTGGAAGATGGCACCGACAGAGCCCCCTCTGGACGTCCGCGGGTGACCAGTAGGTTATCCAACCGGATGGACAAATCCACCAGTTGGTCGAAGGAGATGGTGGCATCCCTGCAGGCCAGCTCACGTCGGATGTCCTCACGCAGGCTGCACCGATAGTGGTCGATGAGGGCACTGTCGTTCCAGCCTGCTCCGACGGCCAAGGTCCGGAATTCCAGGGCAAAATCCTGGGCGCTCCTCGTCCCCTGCCCGGAAGACGGCCCGGAAGCGATGGGTGAACTCCTCGAAGTGGTCCAACGCCGCGTCTCCTTCTCCCCACACGGCGTTTGCCCACTCCAGAGCTCTTCCTGAGAGGCATGAGACGAGGGCAGAAACGCTCTCCTTTCCCGAGGGAGCTGGGTGCCCAGTGGCCAGGTAGAGGTCCAGTTATAATAGGAAGGGAGAGTTGTCCAATTGTAATCCCTGGCACTGTGTTGCCGTCCCATCATACTCCCTGGGAAGGGAGAGGCGTATCGCACTGGGACTGGTTCCGGACGGGACGGGTAGAGGGAACCCCGGTTGCGCTGGTCGAGGCACTGGGGAGTCCTCCTGTCTCTCCCATCGGTCCATAGTCTGGACAACACGATCCATCATGGCACCAAGATGATTTAACATAGCTGAATGTTCCTGGACGCGCTCCTCGACTCCTCTAACCAGGGTACCTGCTCCTGCTGACTCCATCGTTGGTGTGTAATTCTGTTAAGGCTGTGTAAGGGAGGCAAAGTCAGGTGCAGGAGAGCAGAGTAGAGTAAACAGGCGCACTTTTATTCCGTTTCAACAATAGGCACAAAAATGACATAAGTGCCCAAAAACACGGAACATAAACTATAAAAGTATCGCGCCTGAACATACACCATTGACAATGAACAATTACACACAAAGACATGATGGGGAACAGAGGACTAAATACATGTAGATTGATTGGGGAATGAAAACCAGGTGTGTATGGAACAAGACAAAACAAATGGACATATGAAAAATAGAGCGACGATGGCTAGAAAGAAGGTGACGACGATCGCCGAACGCCGCCTGAACAAGGAGAGGAGCCGAATTCGGCGGAAGTCGTGACAGAGTGTCCTGAAGTGGGATGTATATAACTGTGATGGTAAGAAATGTTTTGCTGTCAAATTACAGCTGTACAGAACCTTTGCGAAGAATTAAACTTGGTTAAAGCTTCTCTAGTGTCCGTGAGTTATTTACTCTGAAAAATAAGAACCTAACAGATGGCGAGCTTGCCAGGAGTTCACCACAATTTGTAGTCAAACCAAAGAGACCAGATCTGTGGAGCAGAGCTGGCAACAAATAAGGTAGGCTAGTTCCTCTATCTGTTTCCACTCATTTTGACATCTTGGGGAGATGAGAATCGTTGGCTGAACTAATTATGGGATACGGACCTGGAGAGCCAAAGTTTAATTCTATAGGCCCATTGTGTAAACGACCGGTCGTAAATATATGGTGTAGGGTAGGTTCCAAAAGGATAGGTCCCAAGTGGAGATTGTTCTCTGCGAGAGCCAGGCTAATATATGTGAAGGGTAAGTTTCATATAGGATAGGCCCCTTGTGGGGGTATAGAACATAAAGTCCTGTCCGTATTCTCGAGTCATAGGTTCGCAGATGTTTATGGTATCGGTTCTAATACAAGGTATTAAGTGCCGTGACCAATTAATTATTATCATGGGAAGTGTCTAGTGCTATCTTAGAAAATAGTTAATAGAAGGTGTGTATTATAGACGGGAGTGAAGAAATCTAAAATACCCTGAACACCGCTGGGAGTGTTTAAGGAATAATAACTAGTGATATGGCAACAAACGGACCCGTTTCTCCCTGTAATATAGAGATAGTGGAATTTATTAAAGCCATGGAAGCGGTAAAAGAAGCGCACAAGCATTCAACCAATTTGGCTGGAATATGGGAAACATTTTGCAAATTAGATAAAATTGGACAACATTTTCCTGCTGATGGTGAATTCAAATCAAATAAAGAATTCAGGGAGGCAATTATGACTTGGCACAAAGACATAAACCCAGAATCAAAAGCTCAATATACCAGCGTTTTGATGTCAGCATTCTACTAACAAAAAATGCATCATGATAAAGCCAGATATGACTCCGCTCACCTCGTGAGCAGGGGTTAGAAGAGCCATAGAGAATATCACTAAATAGTTTCAATGGCCCAGATAAGACAAAGAAACGTAGCAGAAAAGCATTCAAAGTGTAGGGAGACCGAGTCCTGTTTTAGGTGTGGGACTATTGGTCATTGGAAAAGGGAGTGTAAAGTGGGTATGGAGCCTGCTGCATTCTGAGAAAATGTTGCCAGGCAAGCATTTGCATCATTGTCGCGATCGTCGTAAGAACTGGACCAAGGTGCAGCGTACGTACAGTTCCACATGTTAATTCAATGAAACTCACAAAAAACAATAAAGAATAAACTAAACGTGACGTTCTGGAGTACTCACAGGCAACAACACAAAAACAAGATCCCACAAAACACAGTGGGGAAATGGCTGCCTAAATATGATCCCCAATCAGAGACAACGATAAACAGCTGCCTCTGATTGGGAACCATACCAGGCCAACATAGAAATAAAACAACCTAGATTACCCACCCTAGTCACACCCCGACCTAACCAACATAGAGAATAAAAAGGCTCTGTATGGTCAGGGCGTGACAGTACCCCCCCCCAAAGGCGCGGACTCCGGCCGCAAAACCCGGTCCGGGTGGTCATCTAGCATCGGTGGCGGCTCCGGTGCGGGGTGAAGTACCCACTCCGCTCGCGGATCCGCCAGCATCGGTTGCGGCTCTGGTGCAGGACTTTGCCCCCACCCAGACCACGGGTCCGGTCATGGAGCACGGGACCCGTGCGCAGAGGAAGGCTCCTGCCCTGGAGCGGGACTGGACACCGTGCCTGGACTGGGAATCGGTGCAGAGGAAAGCTCTGGCCTTGGAGCTGGACTGGACGCCGTGCCTGGACTGGGCACCGGCGCAGAGAAAGGCTCCGGCCATGGAGCTGGACTGGACACCGTACCCAAACTGGGTACCGGTGCAGAGGGAGGCTCCTGCCATGGAGCAGGACTGGACGCCGTGCCTGGACTGGGCACCGGCGCAGAGGAGGGCTCCGGCCTTGGAGCTGGACTGGAAACCGTGCCTGGACTGGTCACCGGTGCAGAGGGAGGCTCCTGCCCTGGAACGGGACTAGACGCCGTGCCTGGACTGGGCATCGGCGCAAAGGAGGGCTCCGGCCTGTGGACCGTCGTAGGAGGTTCCGGACTGTGGACCGTCGTAGGAGGTTCCGAACTGTGGACCGTCGCAGGAGGTTCCGGACTGTGGACCGTCGCAGGAGGTTCCGGACTGTGAACCATCGCCGGAAGCTCTGGACTGTGGACCGTCGCCGGATGCTCTGGACTGGGGACCGTCGCCGGAAGCTCTGGACTGGGGACCGTCGCCGGAAGCTCTGGACTGGGGACCGTCGCCGGAAGCCTGGTGCGTGGAGCCGGCACAGGTGGCACCGGACTGGTGACACACATTTCAGGGTGAGTGCGAGGAGCAGGCACAGGACGTACCGGACTGGAAAGGTGCACTGGAGGCCTTGTGCGTGGAGCCGGTACAGGTGGCAACGGAATGTTGACACGCACTTCAGGGCGAGTGCGAGGAGCTGGCACAGGACGTACTGGGCTGTGGAGGCGTACTGGAGACCTGGTGCGTATAGCCGGCACAAATTGTACCGGAACGATGAAGCACTTCGCACTGCGAGTGCGGGGAGCTGGCACAGGACGTACTGGGCTGTGAAGGCGTACTGGAGACCTGGTGCTTGGAGCCGGCACAGATTTTACCAGACTGATAGCCCGCTCCTCAGGACGAGTACGGAGAGCTGACTCAGGTGGCATCAGACTGATAACACGTTCCTTAGGGCGAAAGTTGTGCCTCAGACACCAACACAACAACTCTCTCATTTCTCTCTCCTCCGATTTCTCCATTTACTCACTGACGGTCTCTGACTCTCTCCGTTCACGCTCCTCCAGTTTCTCCCTCTTCTCCCAGACTGGCTCTGGCTCACTCCTCGGCTCTGCCGACCACCCAGTGTGCCCCCTCAAAAAAAAATGTTGGGGCTGTTTCTTGGGCTTTCTTTGTGGCCGCGAACCCCGGCGTTGTCACTGTCCTCCCTTCTCTCCTTGCGTCTGCTTCCAAGGAAGGCTTTCGTCTCCAGCCATAATTTCCTCCCAAGTCCAGGATGTCTTCTCCTCCTTTATCTCCTCCCAATCCCAGGATACTCTCTCCTCCTGGGCACACTGCTTGGTCCTGGTGTGGTGGGATATTCTGTCAACATCGTCGTAAGAACTGGACCAAGGCGCAGCGTACGTAGAGTTCCACATGTTTATTCAATGAAACTCACAAAAAACAATAAAGAATAAACGAAACGTGACGTTCTGGAGTGCTCACAGGCAACAACACAAAAACAAGATCCCACAAAACACAGTGGAGAAGTGGCTGCCTAAATATGATCCCCAATCAGAGACAACGATAAACAGCTGCCTCTGATTGAGAACCATACCAAGCCAACATAGAAATAATACAACCTAGATTACCCACCCTAGTCACACCCCGACCTAACCAACGTAGAGAATAAAAAGGCTCTCTATGGTCAGGGCGTGACAATCATTTTCAAAAGCGCAACAACAAATCCTCCGGAAAGTAGAAGGAATGGAACTTTCACCTAGCGGTGTATAGTCTCTGTTCGATCGATAGGTGGTACATAGACATTACAGTTTCTATGTGAAGGAAGACATATGAGATAACATTTACCTAACAGTTTAGTAAAGGCCAGGGATTAAATATTGCGGAATACCTACGATGAGAAATTGGCTAAATTTGCCACAGGAAAACGTATTTTGGGTTGCAGATACTAGGCGAAATGCCAGGGGAATGGATTTTTAAGGTAACACATTTAAATTATATGGCCAAACACTCCTCGCAAATGCAGAAGGCCTTAGGGTTTGTTTAAATCATTAGACATTTTATGTGGTTTTATTTTTAAATACATTTACGTTTGATATCGTCTTATTCTTGAATGGGATTCTAGAATGGACGAAAGGGTGGATGGGTCATGAGGAATTGGTATAGGGCTTACCAAACCTAAAATTAACTTTTAATTTGTATGTGGTGTGGTGGTTATGGAGAATCATGGGGAAAAGGAGACCAGTGAATCGTAAGACTCGGTGGAGAGATACTATCGCCGTGTTGTGGGATTTATTGGATGAGGTCTTTTCAATTCAGTTAAAATGGGAATGCAGGAGGATGAAATGTTTTGAATATATATTTAAATGGTTTTCGAAGGACAGGGAAAGAAAGGGAGGGGAAACATTTTAATGGTGTCGAAAGCCCTGAATATTAAAAATTCCTAATGAAAAATGGTCAACTTCATTAGGAATTAAATAGATAGTGGGATTTCAATATAAAATTCATGAGAAACACCATTCTCTATCCAAAATGTACCATTACTTTAGGAGATTATTATTATTTCTGTAGAGAGTTATAAAGAGTTGTAATTCTAAGGTGATTAGTTATTCCAATTGGTTTAGTTCCCTGAGGTCCTGGTCTTTGGGGTACATATATAGTGGTACTGTGTTCAGGCTGCATATAGAAAGGACAATATATGTTAATAAGGGTTGACCATAACTTCAAATGGATTGTGATATATGTATTGCTGATTTAATGTTGTGTTTTTGTTTTGATACAAATTTCACCCGATTGGTATCGTGGTGTGGGAATTCTGTGAGGGGTTAGGGTGCTATCTTCATGATCTGGTAACTCTTCCTAGAGGTCGCCAGTAGAATAAGGGAGTATGGACTATTTAAAGAAAATGTTTTTTTTAGCAGTAACATTATGTTATGCTTTTTGACATTTGTCTTAGAGATGTTATTAAGAAAATGTTAATGTCATAATTCGTCATATAGTCAATGTTTGTCTGGTTTCCTGAAACAGAAATGTAACGAACTTAACTGTTGTTATGATCTGTGCTTTTTTGAGGTTATCATGGAAGGTGACGTCAGATCGTGTCTTAAATGCATGGTAGAAATAATTTGACCATAGACAGTGTGTGTAAACCTCAAAACCCTCCCTAACCGGCTGAAGAAAGAGCAACGAAGGCGTGCAATGAGACAGTGACTTACCACTCCTATCTGAGTCCGAGCCATAAAACAGGGCCGGGGTGGTGAGAGCGCGTGTGGAGTGAGCGTGGAGAGAGAGAACAAGCTCAGGTGAGAGACTTGTGTACGTGGGAGAAACGGAAGTATCTACTTGGATATTACAATCGGGACATTATCAAGGCCCATGAAATGTGACAGGCAAAGTTACATGTGCCGTTGGGAAACTGAACTGTAAACGATATCTGAAGAAGACACGCTAAAATGATAGGTGCCGGGTGAAGGAAAGGGTGGGCGGTGGTGGTATACGCCCTGCTAACTATTTAAACTAGGAATGCATTGAGATACTGATCTTTCTTTACCAGGCCACTCTTGACAGGAAAACAGGGACAAAGGGGGGCTGTAATGAGAAGAGTTATGACCGGCAATAAAAGGTTGTTTATAAATTATCCAACCCAATTTTAGAATGACTGACATCAGTGCTTACTTTGAGTCTAGGGCTCAAATTCCAGTGTACCCTGGTGATACAGTGAAACACTGGAATTTGAGCCCTAGACTCAAAGTAAGCACTGAGGTCAGTCATTCTAAATTTGGGTTGGATAATTTATCAAATGTTTAAATTGTGATTGGGATACAGGGAGAAAAAAATTGCTAAATTGCAAGATGAGGGGTGGATACGCTGATAACATTTATGTGGCCAAGAGAGTCTCCAGAAACTTATCTCTGAGTGTCATCCTGAGGGGAGGTGTTTTTTGGGGGGGGAATCACTAGATGATAGCTTGGGACAACCATGAAAGTTTTTTTTGTTTTACCCTGTATTCAGAGTTTTTATGTTACATCGCATCAATGAGTGGTGCTAAGTTATTAAACATGTACTTTGTTTCTCTTTTCTTTTCAAGTCAAAATGTTTAGGTTTCGTGGAACATGAGGGTGTTCATTGTTCCGGTGTTGTAACGGTTGCGGTTGGTGGAAGGAGAAGAGGACCAAAGTGCAGCGTGGTACGTATTCATAATAATTTAATAAAGAATGAATACTGAACAAAAACTACAAACCGACAAACGAACAGTTCTGTAAGGTGCAAACAAAAACACTAAACAGAAAATAACTACCCACAACCCATAGTGAGAAAACAGGCTACCTAAGTATGATTCTCAATCAGAGACAACGATCGACACCTGCCTCTGATTGAGAACCATACTAGGCCAAACACATAGAAATGTAACGACTAGAACAAAACATAGAAAAACAACATAGAATGCCCACCCCAACTCACGCCCTGACCAAACTAAAATAAAGACATAAAAAAGGAACTAAGATCAGAACGTGACAGTACCCCCCCCCCCCCAAAGGTGCGGACATTGCTGGGGGAAAGGCCAAATTAACTATACAGACAATGCCTTCATCAAACAACACTGTTTCATGACGCATCAGTGACATGGCAGGAGATGTTTTGAAACAATTACTGCTTCGCATACAAGCCAGTGACTTCTATGCGTTACAGCTGGATGAGTCAACAGACGTGGCGGACCTGGCACAGCTTCTAGTATATGTCTGCTACGTTTCTGGGGGATACGTTAAGGAAGACATTCTCTTCTGCAAACCACTGGAAAACAGGACAACAGGAGAGGATATTTTTTAATTACTGGACAGCTTTGTGACATCAAACAGACTTTGGTGGTCAAGATGTGTTGGTATCTGTATTGATGGCGCAAAAGCCATGACAGGAAGACATAGTGGAGTGGTAACACACATGCAAGCAGTTGCTCCCGACGCCACTTGGGTACACTGCAGCATCCACCGAGAGGTTCTTGCTGACAAAGGAATGCCTGACAGCTTGAAAGACATTTTGGACACTACAGTGAAAATTGTTAACATTGTTAAAGCAAGGCCCCTGAACTCTTGTGTATTGTCTGCACTATGCAATGATATGGGCAGCGACCATGTAACACTTTTGAAACATACAGAAGTGCGCTGGTTATCAAGGGGCAAAGTATTGACAAGTTTTTTTAAATTGAGAGACGAGCTTAAAACCTCTCTGGGATAGGCGGGACGCTTGCGTCCCACTTGGCCAATAGCCAGGGAAAATGTAGAGCGCCAAATTCAAAAAAATTATATAAAATCAAACTTTCATTAAATCACACATGTAAGATATCAAATTAAAGCTACACTCGTTGTGAATCCAGCCAACATGTCAGATTTCAAAAAGGCTTTTCGGCGAAAGCATAAGATGCTATTATCTGATGATAGCACAACAGTAAACAAAGAGAGTGTAGCATATTTCAACCCTGCAGGCGCAACACAAGACGCAGAAATAAAATATAAATCATGCCTTACCTTTGATGAGCTTCTTTTGTTGGCACTCCAATATGTCCCATAAACATCACAAATGGTCCTTGTGTTCGATTAATTCCATCTATATATATTCAAATTGTCCATTTATTTGGCGCATTTGATCCAGAAAAAAACAGCTTCCAATTTGCGCAACGTCACTACAAAATATCAAAAAAATTACCTCTAAACTTTGCCAAAACATTTCAAACTACTTTTGTAATACAACTTTAGGTATTTTTAAACGTTAAACTATATTGAAAAAACATACTTTACGATGATATTGTCACATTTATCAAATAAAATCAAAGCCGGAGATAGTAGCCGTCTATAACGACAGCTTTTCAGAAGGCAATCCCCGGTTCCTTCTCGCGCCTTCCTGAAAACAGGAAATTGGTGTCACGTCATGCCAAGAGCTCTTATTCGACCTCAGATCAAGCTATACACTCCATTTCTCCTCTCACTGCCTATTGACATCTAGTGGAAGGCGTATGAAGTGCATGTATACTAATAGATTTCAAGCAAAAGATTAGGAGAGCCTCGATTTGAGATTTCTCACTTTCTGACAGGAGGTTTGCTGCAAAATGAGTTCTGTTTTACTCACAGATATAATTCAAATGGTTTTAGAAACTTGAGAGTGTTTTCTATCCAATAGTAATAATAATATGCATATTGTACGAGCAAGAATTGAGTACGAGGCCGTTTGAAATGGGCACCTACTCAATACTGCAGCCATAAGAAGTTATTAATCGATCAAATTGAAGACGGGTCTATCTGTTTTCAATACAGGAGGACAACAAACTAACGCTACTTTTCTAGTCTTGCGCAACTCTCAAACAGTACACATAACGTTACACTGATTCCAGATGGCCGTACTTCTTCATTGCACAAAGGAATAACCTCAACCAATTTCCAAAGACTGGTGACATCCAGTGGAAGCGGTAGGAACTGCAAACAAGTTGATTAGAAATCTAGTATCCCAATGAAAGCTCATTGAACAGACAGTGACCTAAAAAAAAAGAAATCTGAATGGTTAGTCCTCGGGGTTTTGCCTGCTACATAAGTTCTGTTATACTCACAGACATGATTTAAACAGTTTTAGAAACTTCAGAGTGTTTTCTATCCAAATCTACTAATAATATGCATATCTTATATTTTGGGGATGAGTAGAAGGAAGTTGAAATTGGGCACGCTATTTATCCAAAAGTGAAAATGCCGCCTCCTATCCTAGAGAAGTTAAAGTTTTCTTTACTGACCATCATTTTCACTTGTCCGATCACTTGCATGATGACAAGTTTCTCACGCAACTGGCCTATCTGGGTGATGTTTTTTCTCACCAGAATTATCAGAATCTAGGATTACAGGGACTCTCCACAACTATATTCAATGTCCGGAACAAAATTGAGGCTATGATTAAGAAGTTGGAGCTCTTCTCTGTCTGCATTAAAGTCTCTTGGGTAAGTGAGACGTTAGCGTCCCACCTCTTCAACAGCCAGTGAAACTGCTGGGCGCAAAATTCAAATACAGAAATACTCATTATAATAATTCAGGAAACAAAACATATTTTACATAGGTTTAAAGATTAACTTCTTGTGAATCCAACCACGGTGTCAGATTTAAAAAATGCTTTACGGCGAAAGCATACCTTACGATTATTTGAGGACATAGCCCACTAGACAAATCATTACAAACAGCAACCAGCTGTAGAAGTAAAACAGTTACACAAATCAGAAATACAGATAAAATTAATCCCTTACCTTTGATGATCTTCATATGGTTGCACTCAGCAGACATTCATTTACTCAATAAATGTTCCTTTTGTTCGATAAAGTCTCTTTACATCCAAAAACTCAGTTTTGTTCGCAAGTTTTCTTCAGTAATCCACAGGCTCAAACGCAGTCAAAACAGGAAGACATAAAAAATCAAAATTGTATCCGTAAAGTTCATAGAAACATGTCAAACGATGTTTATATTCAATCCTCAGGTTGTTTTTAGCCTAAATAATCGATAATATTTCAACAGGACAATAACGTCGTCAATTTAAAAGGTAAACAAGAAACGCACTGTCTCGGTCTCGCGCATGAAAAAGCTCTGTGACACTTTACGGTCCACTCATTCAGACTGCTCTTACTTCTTCATTTTTCAGAACACAAGCCTGAAACAATTTCTAAAAACTGTTGACATCTAGTGGAAGACATAGAAACTGCTACTTGAGTCCTAAGTCAATGGATACTATAATGGCATTGAATAGAAAACTACAAAACCCCCCAAAAAATGACTTCCTGAATGGATTTTTTCAGGTTTTCGCCTGCCAAATCAGTTCTGTTATACTCACAGACACTATTTTAACAGTTTTGGAAACTTTAGAGTGTTTTCTATCCAAATCTACCAGTTATATGCATATCACATCTTCTGGGCCCGAGAGGCAGGCAGTTTAATTTGGGCATGCATTTCATCCAAAATTCCAAATGCTGCCCCTTACCCTAGAGAAGTTTTAACAAGGACAACACACAAGTCTTTCCATCAATGTATGATTTTTTTGTGCGCAAATAAACTCAAGCTTACGGACAATGTAAAATGTTATATAGCGAAGTACCTGAGTTGGGTGCGCAATTACGCAGGTACTTTCCCGAAACGGATGACACAAACAACTGGATTCGTTATCTCTTTCATCCCCTTCCTCCAGTCCACTTACCGATATCTGATCAAGAGAGCCTCATTGAAATTGCAACAAGCGGTTCTGTGAAAACTGAATTTAATCAGAAGCCACTGCCAGATTTCTGGATTGGGCTGCTCTCAGAGTATCCTGCATTGGCAAATCGCGCTGTTAAGACCCTGATGCCCTTCGCAACCACGTACCTATGTGTTTAGTGGATTCTCGGCCCTCACTAGCATAAAAACTAAATATAGGCACAGACTGTGCGTGGAAAATGATTTAATTCAACCCAACATTGCAGAGTTATTTCATTAACCTGTGGTGAGTTATTCACAATTTTCGATGAACAAATAAGGTTTTATATGTAAGATGGTTAAATAAAGGGCAAAATGATTGATTATTATTATTATTTGTGCCCCTGGTCCTATAAGAGCTCTTTGTCACCTCCCATGAGCCGGGTTGTGACAAAAACTCAGTCATTATTATGTTTAATAAATGTATCGTATAGTAAGTGTGTGGCAGGCTTACAATGATGGCAAAAAAACTACATTTGAGAGTGCGCTGACCCTGGTGCTACAGGGGGTACGGGACTATAAAAGGTTTGGGAACCACTGGCGTAGACCAAATAGAGTTTCCAATCTATCCAAAATAATATGGTGATCGATGGTATCAAAAGCAGCACTATGGTCTAGGAGCACAAGGACAGATGCAGAGCCTTGGTCTGACACCATTAAAATGTTATTTAACACCTTCACGAGTGCAGTCTCAGTGCTATGATGGAGTCTAAAACAAGACTGAAGCGTTTCGTATACATTATATTTCTTCAAGAAGGAAGTGAGTTGCTGCGCAACAGCTTTTTCAATTTTTTTTGAGTGGAACGGGAGACTTGATATAGGCTGATAGTTGTTTACATTTTCCGGTCAAGGTTCGGCTTCTTCAAGAGAGGCTTTATCACTGCCACTTTTAGTGAGTTTGGTACACATCCGATGGATAGGGCGCCATTTATTATGTTCAACATGGGAGGGCCAAGCCTGGTGATTCTCCATCTTCAGATTTGCCCACAGGACTTTGCTTCATAGTCAGTGTAGCTGTTGGGCAGGAATTTTTTTAAATTTTCTATTATTAATCCAATTATTTCAACTTTATTTGGATACATTTCCACATTTGAGCTGTTATTGGAGAGGTTTGATAAAAGTCCTTTTTAGGTGTATGTAATTAATCTCAAGCTCACCAGCTGACCCGATGAGGATGGTTCCACTGAGTTGAGACTGCTGGGGCCGACCTTTGTACTGACCAGCCTGGTTAGACATTGTGGTGATGGTTTTACCACGTGTACTAGAACTCTGTTGGTTGTCTTTGAACCAGCGGTATGTCCAGTCTGTGTAGTCTGATATGTCACACAGCAGTGACCTCTCCAGAGTAGAGGGGACCCTAAGGAGAGATTCTCACTGTGGCCATGGGCAGAGCTGTGGAAACACAAATGCAATTAGATGATTCATAGATAAGATTTTGTTTTATATTGTGGGTAATACAGTCACTATTATTTAAAACATACTTACACACAGACCATGTCTACATGATGGACTCAATATAAATAGTGTTTGACAAAAACAGAGACACACAACAAATAACTCACCTACAGCAGTGAGAGTAATAGCATCACTTGGTTGTGAAGATGGGGCTCTAGAGAACCTGTGTCCTTCACACCAGTACTGACCCTGGTCAGACACAGCAGCTCTACTGATGGTGAGAGTGTCTCCTGTTATAGTGTATTTATACTGGAACAAACTAATCACACTGCTGTACCAATGATAGCTCCAGCTACTTTCAGACCCTGTTGAACCAGTCAGAGTTACTGATGAATAACGGACTCAGCACTAAAACACGAAAGCAGGAGAGAAAGAGGTAGAACGACGGAGTGAGCGAGAAAGGGAGTGTGTGTGAGAGAGAGTGAAAGCGAGAGAGAGAGCTGACTACATGACATTGACAGACTGAGAACGTATTTCCAAAATGATTGGCACAATTGATAAAGATGAGTAAAAAAGACTGTAGAAAATAAATAATACAAATACTGAGCTCAAGAAGTATTTTTTCTCTCAAAAAGATACAGGTCAAAATGATTGCCCCAGGACCAGTGGAAGCAAAATAGCCCCATCTTTCTTTCGACACAAAACCCACGACTGGCATGCGTGGCCAAGGAGGTCTATTTTCATGTCATCTGACCATCGCACCAGTTCCAATCCAAGTGCCAAAGCCTTTTAGCAAACTCCAGGTGTTTACATTTGTTGGATGACATTAAAATATTACTCTTTTGCATTGAAAGAAAGATAGATATGCAAAAAAGAACCCCATATTTACTGTAAGTTATGGTGGTTGAACTTTGATGTTATGGGGCTATTTTGAAACTTGGCTGCAAGTGGATCCTTCATCAAGTCAATAACCCTGAGCACACATCACACTCCACGAAGAAATGGTTAATTGACCCAAATAACTACATTTTGCAATGGCTCTTGAACCCCATTGAAAACCTGTGGTTTGAATTGAAGAGGGCAGTCCATAAGCGCAGACAAATGATATCAAGGATTTAGAAAGATTCTGTATGAAGGAATGGTGTAAGATCCCTCCCAATGTGTTCTCCAATCAGCAGGTAGCCAAGCGGTTATAGTGCTGGGCCAGCAATCGAAATGTTGATAGTTCTAATCGCTAGTGTAGAATCTGTTAACGTGCCCTTGAGCAAGGCACTTAACCCTCATTTCTCCAGGGGCTCTGGACAACGGTGACCCTGGCTGTGACCCCACTCTCCAAGGTTGGCTCAGGGCGATTTGGGATATGCAAAAAAATAAACACATTGAGGAATGTATATAATACACACTTGTACATGTTTGAAATAGAAAAAATATAAGAGCCCACCCAAAATGTTATTTTTTTCTTTTTTACTTTTTGGAGGAAATGCTCAGTGTCGTTATTCTTGCAAAGTGAGGTATTGGAAGATATTAAAAACAGGGGTGCCAATATATATATATATTTTTTTAAATTTAAATGAATTATTTAACAAAATCTCTTTCTCGAAGCAATTTTATTAGTAGAAAAAGAACAATTTTGACACACACAAAAAATCATACAATATAGCTCAGTATTTGTTTTATATATTTTATACAGTCATTTTTTATCAAATTTATCAAGGGTGCCAATTATTTTGCACCTGACTGTATATGGTATAAAACGACACTATATAGATACCTAATGTCTCTTAGGCTCATGCTACAACCTGATTAAAAGCACCAATGACCAACAACTCCATTACTCTGTAGTCGGTAAACACAGTGTAACCAAACAATGTCATCATCTGTTACCACATTTATTGTGCATATATGACATACTTCATATTCTATGAATGAAACATTTTCTCTTCCAATAAAGGAAATAGTTAGCTAACAATATTCAAAATACCGATAAATACATTAATCATACACAGAGTAGCACATAGTGAAGTGTGCTCCATTCTGAGCCGCTGGTAAGTGACTGTCGACACCAGCATGTCCTCCGGACCTCTACAGTTCCTGTGGCTGTGACACGAATGGGGTTTTGACAGAATTAGAAAGGTACAGATGCTTAAAGCGAAACAGAGAAAAATTGCATCTGATGTCATGTTAATGTCTACACAACTTCATCTTACTGTAAAAGGCGTGGACACAGCAACAATGTGGTCTTTCTGTGGGTGGAAGAGTGAAATAAACTATAGTAAAGATATGAGGAAGGAATTTTGTGGATAAAAACATATTTGGTCCAATCTTTAATGTCACTAGGAGAGGTGTCAAAGGTTTGACGTCATGGCATGTTTATCATTTGGTTTATGTTGTAGCTATTTGGAGGTCAACTGCATGTAGATGTTCTTGAGTTACAGTCTGTCAACTGTTCAAAGTAATAACCCAGGAAAGTAGTGATCACAGTGGTAGATCGAATGTAAAAGAGAAATGAATGAGTGAACTACAGAATATGTATGCTGAAAGGACATTGTCATTCTTCTCTTTGAAACGGACATACAGAATATTGACTTTTTTCCACATTTTGTTACGTTAAAGCCTTATTGGGGTGGCAGGTAGCCTAGTGGTTAGTGTTGGACTAGTAACCGAAAGGTCGCAAGATCAAATACACAAGCTGACAAGGTAAAAATCTGTTGTTCTGCCCCTGAACAAGGCAGTTAACCCACTGTTCCTAGGCCGTCATTGAGAGTAAGAATTTGTCCTTAAAACTGACCTTCCTAGTAAAATAAAAAAATATATAATAAAATTGATGAAATATATACACCACTGTTCAAAAGTTTGGGGTCACTGAGAAATGTCCTTGTTTCTGAAGGAAAACACATTTTGTGTCCATAAAATAACATCAAATTGATCAGAAATGCAGTGTAGACATTGTTAATGTTCTAAATGACTATTGTAGCTGGAAACGGCAGAGGTGAACAGAGGCCCATTATCAGCAACCATCACTCTTGTGTTCCAATGGCACGTTGTGTTAGCTAATCCAAGTTGATAATTTTAAAAGGCTAATTGATCATTAGAAAAACCTTTTGCAATTATGTTAGCACAGCTGAAAACTGTTGTTCTGATAAAAGAAGCAATAAAACTGGCCTTCTTTAGACTAGTTGAGTATCTGTAGCATCAGCATTTGTGGGTTCGATTACAGGCTCGAAATGGCCAGAAACAAATCATTTTCTTCTGAAACTCGTGAGTCTATTCTTGTTCTGAGAAATTAAGGCTATTCCATGCGAGAAATTGCCAAGAAACTGAGATAGCAATTGCTTAATTAGCGTTATTATGCAAGTTGAGTGGACTTAAAAAGGACAAGAATTTGAGCCAATGCGTTAGTGTCTTTAATCAACAAACTCTGCTTGAAGTCAGTTGTATTTGAACATCTTGTTGAGTAAAATTACAAATTCATGTTTACTCAAAACAACTCAAAACCACACCAATCATTATCATTATCATTATTCCAGCATGATCTCTTGCTGGTTGATTTTCAAAATGCTTTTTTTCAATACCTGTGTATTTGCATGTACTTCGATTGGTTGATTAATCTTATTCTATATAAACATAAATAACGAATGTTTCTAAACTAATCCAATCTGTTAGTAGTTGGAGTTATTTCACATATTACTGATATGGTTGTTCCAGTTCATATGATTTAGGCAGTCTCTAATCAATCTTCCCTACCCCAGCAGTCATTCTGAATGCAGGTTGCGTGTGATTAAATGTTCCAATTGTTGGATAACTCGTGTAATTCCTATTGAATTCAGCAAATCACTTTGCAAGCCAGCATAACGTGACTTGCAGGCTTGATGTGGTCTGTAAACCAGGAGTTTCAGATCAGGGTGTTAGGGTCTAAGCCCTCAAAGCCTTTCTGATATATACTGTTGGGTTCTGAGAATATGAAATATACTTATTCATGTCACTGAGGGAGAGAAGGTAATGTATAATGTTTACATTATATCAGGGATGCTATTGAAATATTGAGTGCTTAGGGTTAGAGGGTCTACACCAGAAGTTAATGGGTATCTGTAGGAAGAAGGTATATGGTGGGTGCAATTAAGCTTGGAATGTACTGAGTGTAGGGAAAGCGATCACATGTGGCAGACATTGATAAGGGGAGAGAGCCATGGATTAGTGATGAAGGGGGTCGAGGTCAGGTCAGGTCACATTAAGGGATAAAGAAAAGTTTATGGCCGTATTACTTAGTTTCCTGCCAAGCAGTAAAGATACAATGTTTGCTCAGATGGGTGGGAAGAGACTCAGCCTAGGACGAAGGGTAAAATATCAGTGCTTGTGTGAAAATGTTTTTGTCTAATGCAGCTGTATTGATCCTCTGTGAAGAATACACTTGGTTATGCTTTCATAGTGTCTGTTGAGTTTTTACTCTGAAAATTAGAACCTAACGGCGCTGTAATTCACCACGATTTGTGGTTGAACTAGAGATTCCGAATCAGTGAAACAGGAGCCGGCACTAGAAATAAGGTAGGCACAGTTCCTACACCTGTTATCACTAATTCTAACATCTTGAGGAGATGAGAGTCGTAGGCTTAACCACTTATAGGATACGGACCTAGAAAGCCTGAGCTTATTCTGTAGTCGCATTGCATTACGACCGGTCGTAGCTTTGTGGTATATGGTAAGACCCGAAAGGTAAACCCGAACAGGTTGATACCTGTAGAGGATGAGTCCTAGGGGGTAAATCCCGAGTAGGTTGGTTCCTGCTAGTACCATAAAGTATATGGTATGTCCCGGAAAGTAAGCCCAAAAAGGTTAGTACCTGTAGGGTAAGTCCTAGGGGGTAAATCCCAAATGGGTTAGTTCATGTGACTACTATAAGAATAGGGTGAGTCCCGGAAGGTAAGCCCGAACAGGCCAAAATCTGCGAAAGGTAAGTCCTAGGGGGTAAGACCCAGGTGGGGTCGGTTCCCTGCTAAACCTGTAACGAGAGGGTGAAAGTCTCAGCCAAAGTGGCCATGCAGCAGTAGAGTATGTGTGGATGGATAAAGGGACATGCTTGAGTACTAGGATAAAAAGTTGACATTCAGGGTTAGAAGAAAGCAATAAGATATTCGAACGCTGTTGGATTTGGGTGTATTAGCACTACGGGAGTCTTGACGTAGCTGGAACAGCTTATGAGTAGCCTCTTTTTCCCGGAGAATCAAACACCTTCCGAACTTCCGCCACGAACCCCTCTAGACTGAGGCAGACGGTGGACTGTTGCTCCCACACCTCCGTAGCCCAGGCGAGCGCCCTCCCGGACATCAGCGTTATGATGTACGCTATCCTCGAGTGGACCGAGGGGAACGAAGAAGGCTGCAGCCCGAAAATGAGGGAGCACTGGGAGGGAAAAACCCGACAGGTTCCCGGAATCTCCAGCGTAGCGCTCCGGAGGAGGTAAGGGAGATTCTCGGGACACTGGTGTAGGCTGGGAAATTAAGAGTGTGACCCGCTGCCCAGTGGGGAATCCGCGGAATTGCTCCAGCAAAGTCTTGAACGCCTGGTCATGGCGTTCTGCCAGGGTTTGGAGTCCCTCCATAAGACATTGCAGTAACTCCTCGTGTTGTCCAATGGTGGCTCCTTGCAGGGAGACAGCATTGTGGAGCTGGTCTGAGTCTGCTGGGTCGGTCATGGCCAGTTCGTATTATCACGTATTAGGGAAGACCCAGATGCAGACAGTGTCGAAGTAACACAAGTTTATTACTAGAACAGGGTGCAGGCAAAATGACAGGTCAAGGGCAGGCAGAAGTCTAGAAAACAGGAACAGGAAAACTAGAAAACAGGAACTAAAAATAGACAGGAGCAGGGGAAAAAACGCTGGTAGGCTTGACGAACAAAACAAACTGGCAACAGACAAACAGAGAACACAGGTATAAATACACAGGGGATAATGAGGGGAGATGGGAGACACCTGGTGGGGGGTGGAGACTAGCACAAAGACAGGTGAAACAGATCAGGGTGTGACAGCCCTATACTTCCACACCAATGATTTGAAATGTCTCCTGTTTAAGCCTGCCAGCAGATCCACGGAGTCCCCCACTCTCTTGTTGATGATCAGAGGAACACCCACAACTGAAACACACACATTCTGACATCAATCAATGGTTGCACACTATATTACAATGATCTTATTACTGTGTAATTATTAATGTAGTACGATGTAGCAAGTGTTGTATTTACTCATTGTGACACTGTAATACTTGTTACAGTGTGCCTACATGAATAATTACACAATACTACACTGCAATGCAAAGTCCTACCTAATCAATAATTGAAAATAATGGATTGGATTTATATAGCGCATTTCCAGGTTTCATTTATACTGTATGTGGCACATCACATATTTTCCCTTTATATCTTTACATATCTGAGAGTGTGGGTCCTATTTTACATAGTTAAAGTCCACTTCTTCCCCACATTCAGCAGAACAGGATGAGATGACAGGAAAAGAGAAGTGGGGGTGGATCTGATAACCCCTCCTCAGCTCACAAGTACAAATCACACTCTGTTTACTGTGTAATTATTCACCAGAAATGCTTCATATACTGCAAGGCGACATTATAAATACATGTCAGTCTGAAGAAATGTATAATAAACCCTTACAGAAAAAACCCTCATCATGAATGAAGAAAAAATTTATAGTTACAGTTCATTGAAGAATTTAAGGCAGAACTGCGGTTATCCTAGTCTGGCAATGTATCATATTATGTAATAGAAACAATAATTTGATACAGTCCCATATCGCCTTCATTTTAATGAATGACATCCATTAGGCACAGCGTCGTAAGATCTGTTACGTTCTAGAAGCACTGCAACAGCTGCTGTCCCAACCACACCATCGGCCACTCATTCAAAACTGCAGAATCAATACATCATGTTATGTTCCTGAATATAGGTATTATGTAGGTATTATCACACAGTAATAAAGAAAACGTTTTGAGATATCCAACCAATCACTGATGACTAGGCATTCTTACAGGCAACACACACCATGTAAATACCAACAATGAAGTTAAAGAAAGCTAACGGTTTTCCTTTCTCTCTCATGCAAGCAAGCACATTCAATAGATCCTGTTTGGAGATGATTCTACCCTCTTGGTTTCACATTAAAATAAGGAGACCGTTGAAAAGACCCTAAGCAGCCAAATGACTAAAGTCAGTAAGTGGTTATCCATTTAGGCAAACAGAATGTATCCTGTTTGGTTCCAAACACAATGTGAACAACTCTTCCAACTTCTCGGTCAAGTTTAATAGTGTAGCGGTGAAGAGGAAAAATGCTCTGTTACATACATTGGGATGTGAACTGGGACCAACACATGACATGTGAACTTGTGGCTCTGAAGGCCATTGGGAATGTTCACTCCAGGACCAAGTTCCTGGCAAAGGTAGCTAAGTTCCTGGATAGAGAGACTATGAGGACCCTGGCAACATCTCTGATACAGGGCCACTATGACTATGCTTGTATCTCATGATTCAGTGGCATAACAAAACATCTGAAGGACAAACTTCAAACGGCCCAAAACAAACTAATGAGAATTATACTCAAGCTCAGCCATAGAGACACACGTTGGTCCTAATCATTTCAGGGAACTGAACTGGCTTCCAGTTGATCTGGTGGTGGTGCAGATTAAACTGTTGATGGTTTATGAAGTGATACATGACCTTTCCCCCAGTTACCTGTCTGGTTATTTTAATTTCATTACAGACTCTCATAGCATCACACCAGAGCCAGTGTTGCCAATATGAGACCACAGCTCTATAGGAGCATGGCTGGAAAAAGCTCTTTCCTTAACACTGGTGCAGAGGAATGGAATGGTGTACCAAACCATATAATATCTATCAACACACTAGGGAGTTTTAAGATAAACCTTAAGACATGGTTTATGGGCAAAATGCTTTAACTGTACAAGAAAGTATAATTGTTTCAATGAACGTTACTTGGTAATCTATTTCCTCCCCATTGATGAGATGTATTTGAGAGGTATTTTGTTTTCCTTGTGTAGATTTTTGTTTTCATGTATTTTCAAGAGGACCACGATGGGGAAACGTTTTTAAAATTGTTTTTGTCATCCTCGTTGATGTTTTTTTTGTGGTTGTATTGTGTTTAAAATGTTCAAATTAACACAAATAATTATAAAACTTACCAAAGTGGTGGTTGGAGAAGGACTATTTCCTGTTTGGAGAAGCAGGAGAAGGGACCTCCAGACATCTCCGTAAGGATTTGACTGTTTCCTCTGGCTGTATGTCCTTGTCTATCACTGTCACTGGTAGCTAGCAGTTGACTAACCAAAACACACAGAGAAGGAATAGTAGAGTAGAGAAAGAGCAGAGACTTCCTTTTGATGAGGGCTGCTGTTCTATATATAATTCCTGTATGATAGCTGAAAAAGAAGTCCCAGTCTATAGTTGCTCCATGAAAACAACCCTTCGCTCAGCTTGAGAGTTAGAAGATGAGGCGTGGGTGTGTTTGGGGTCTGTCACTGTGTTGATCAGTCTGATGGTGGTGGTTTTGGAGCATGTGTTTCCTAGCTGCTTGCTGGTTGTGTGGTTCATGGTCATGGTGTTTCACAGACACCGGTAGCTTTGTTACTTTATGAGCAGACCACTCAATGTTGCAGAGAAAGAGAAAGGAGGGAGATAGAGGGCGAACGAGAGAGAGAAAGAGAAGGTGATAGAGAGAAAGAGACCGATAGAGAGAAAGTGGGGGTTAGAGAGAGGGATCGGGGGAAGAGAGAGAGAGAGCGAGACAGACAAAGATAGAAAATGATAGACAGAGAGAGAAAGAGACATCGAGCGAGAAAGACAGAGAGAGGAAGGTTAGAGAGAGCGAGTGAGAGAGAGCAAAAATATCATAACAGTGTGTGTGCATTTTCATCTATGCTTCATATGCCTGCAGAAGTGTTTGCATGACTTCTTCTGCATGCTCATAGATCAGTGTGGCTGAGGGACATGAAACACCTGCCAACTTTCTCATTAGTTAGTGGGTCCCAGGATACTCACAAAGGCCCCCCTTCTACATTTCAGGTAACATCCTGTGGTGATGTCACTTTCTGTGACTTGTGGTCTCCGTGGCGACCTGTTTCTGTTTCTCAGGAACAGTGACAATGACCGGGCTGCTGGGTGTCTGTCTGACAACATAGACATAAACACATAGACACGGAAACACCCTAACTGGAACAGTGACCTTCCAGACCATGCAGGGACACTGGAAATAGCAGTCAGAGTCATACATCACCAATGTCATTAATCGTTATTATCTGTCTGTAGGAGGAGGAGGCAATATGGGAGAACTGGTAGTCATGCATACATAGGTTACTAGTTGGAATTCAACACAGTAATGAAAATATTCAATATTGCTTCCATTTAAATACCACACCCTGGCTAATGAGTCTTACCTTTTGTAACATCCTGACCAGAGTTCTTATGTGTTTTGCTTGTTTAGTGTTGGTCAGGACGTGAGCTGGGTGGGAATTCTATGTTGTGTGTCTAGTTTGTCTGTTTCTGTGTCCAGCCTAATATGGTTCTCAATCAGAGGCAGCTGGTAATCGTTGTCCCTGATTGAGAATCATATATAGGAGGCTTGTTTGGTGTTGGGATTTTGTGGGTGATTGTTTCCTGTCTCTGTGTTTGTGTTCTGCACCAGATAGGTCTGTCTCGGTTTTCACATTTATTGTTTTGTTGTTTGTAGTGTTAACATATTCTAATTAAACATGTTGAACACTAGCCGCGCTGCATTTTGGTCCTCTCCTTCACCCCAGGAAGAAAGCCGTGACACCTTTGCTTACTTGGAAGATCCCTTTGCCATCATAGACGTGCATGTCCACATTCCAATATTAAAAAAGTGATACACAGTACCAGAACCAACCAGCTCCTCAGAACTCCAGGAGAGTATATGACATCGTAAAACTGAGAAGAACTGTTCTTTTCAGGCACACTCTTCCCCAAAAGTCATTCTGAAAAATGGCGTTCGGCATTTGAACTTAGTTCATGAGGCATTTATGTTATATTTCTCAAGATTCAATGAGTAGATATAATTAAGTCCAAAAATGGATGCAGAAATAGCAGATTGCCCCTTTAACTCAAACATTTGGAAGCCTAAGATCTATACTAGACTTAAAGGAGGTTTGACCGAATTAGGTTGTATGGAAACATTTACGATGCTAACATCCATTTACTGTAAGAAAGCACTCATTCCATCAGGTGGATAACATTTAAAAAAGTTTATAAAAAAGCATAATGCAAAGATAATGTAAAAGTACAGGCCATTAGAAGAAAACATGAATAATACTTATAATATTTTGGAAATTCATATGCAAATATGTTATTCTATCATCTGAATAACAGACATAATAAATCAAAGATAATCCATTGTAATACATTTACAACAAAACAATACAATTCAATACACAATACAAAGCAGATACAATTACTGTAGCTGCAGATAAGATCCATCATCATTACACCATACATTACAAAAAGCTGTTACAGTAATACACAATCAAACCATGCTTAAATACAATATATCTGTTGATAAATAAAATAAGAAAAAAATCCTTAATGTACAAGGTGTTATTGTGTGTGTGTGTGTGTGCGTGTTTGTGTATGTTTGCGTGTGTCCCGCGATCCTGCTATCCCTCCATCCCTCCATCCCTCAAGGACCTGCAACATATCACCACACAAAGTAGTTTAGGACACGCAGTCAAACAAACTCTTAATAATAAAACAAATAGAAGTCCTTTAAGTAGTGTTGAAATCTAGCTTGAAATATACTTATTCATGTTATCATTCTAGAATCGATTGATTACTTCACATGTATAAGGAATGTATATGTTGGGGTCAATGGGAACTAGGTGTGTGGAAAGTTACTGAGTGTAGAAAGTTCATATTCTGTTCCATGTTTCTAAGGAGGGAGATGAAGGGCAATAGTTAATCACTGATAAGGCAGGCCAGCTGCGGAACTAGGGAGGAGCGAAGAATGCGTCTTGACGTCGAATCAACAGATGAAGTGAGAAGAAACCTCTGGGAGGGAGGCCAGAGAGGCCCACCACAATGACTCTCCTACTACAGTCCTACAGTCCTATCTCACACATACACTTCCATGCCCACAAATGTTTTAGTATCAGGCAGGTCTATGACTACACCAGTGAGAGGTACCAATTAAATTCCTGCCTAGCAACAGAGATGTATTGGTTGTCTAGATTTGTAAGGAGTTGACCCCGCCTATTACAAGGTTATAAATATATGTGCTTGGGTAATCATGCCTTGTTTTAGCAGATGTATGACCCAGTGGGGGAATAAACTTGGTTTGAGCTTTTTCTTGTTGTCCGTCTGAGTTTTTACTACAGTTTGTTCAGAACAATTGATACAGTATACTTTGACATTGAAGAATTAGTTCCATATTAGTATCATATTAAATATCAATAGCATACGACTATAATTAGTCTTACCTGGGGATGTGCCTGGCTTCACTTGAGAATAGACCAAATCTGCCTCAGGCGGATTTGCAGTTTCTATAAGGGGTAAGGATAACACATCAGAATAATATAACCAGTTATATGCAGAATAATATAAAGGTCAACCTCAGCATAGGTCAAATCAACAGGTCCAGTTGCTGCTGAACATTTACATTTCCAGTCAACAAATGAAGGAAGCTTATTGGCTTATTGCATATTCTGCATCTTCATTGAAACTCCAAAATGGCACATTTAGATTTCACTGATTGCCAACCTGTAGAATGGGTCTTACCTGTGGTCTTCCCCATCTTGACCTCAGAATAGACTGGATTTTCTTTTGGATCAGCTGGCATTTCTGAGGAGGAGGATTTTTTTTATGAGTAAAAAACAATGCTGCATTTTGTATTAATGTATGGGACAGTTGAGAATTACTTTTCTTTTTCTTGTCCAACTCTTTGAGTTGAATCTGGGCGTACATCACATCACTTGGTCCAGCAGTAGCAGCACCAGCATCTGAAACTTACAGGTAATACACTTATATCTCTACTTACTGCAACAACAACTCTAACCTGTATTCATGCTAAACTTCACAGACAGTCTACAATACCATTGTCATTATTGTCTGAGAGAGTGATTGTATCGTAGATGTTAGCGCCACCTGTTGATCAAAGAACAGATAGAAAGATGAATGTGTTGGTTTTCCCTCAGTTTGTCTAGGGACTTAAAGTACAGTAACATGTTGTATACAAAGTGAATGGTGAAAAGTTAGTGTGTGAAATTACAGAGAGGGGAGGGTAACAGTGGTCTGGACTAAGAGACTGACCATGCTGCCGACGTGTATACCCAGCATCAGGAGCCTGGCCCTGGGTAGATCCTTGGTCCTGTTGGGGGTCCAGGTTGGTCGTCTGGGGCTGGGGGGGCCTACAGGGAGAGAGATACTCATGAAAGACACAGATTCTATTTTACTGTATGAAAAGGAAAGTATTTGAAAGACAGGTGTACTCACGAGAAAGTCCTGTTGCAACAGGAACCTGTAATGAGAAATGCATACTATTATATCAGGTCATTAATGTTTTGAACTTTTGCAATTAGACATTTTTCTCCTAAACATGAACAAAAAAGTTTAATGAGAAATTATAAAAGTCTCACCTTTGGCGTTTTTATATCGACACAGCAGTACCAGGAGAATGGCCAGTAGAACACCAGCAACAACCAGGCCAACAACCACTCCTACTAGGACTAATGTAGAGGGTCCAGGAGTTACGCCTGGAGAGAGAACATAAAATCACCATCAGACTCTGAGGTAGTTAAAAAAATCAAAATAAAGTAGTGGACAAAGTGAATATATATTTGGCAAATGACTTGAGATCAGATGACCAGCCTGAGCTTGCAACTCCAAACCTACAGTATGCTTTTTAACACTACAAATCTCTGATGACCACAGATATTATGAAAAAGTAATGTGATCTTAATTATTTTCTCACCTCTCACTGTCACCCAGCTCTCTGATGATTCTCCTTCATTTGATTTACACTTATAGAAGCCTTCATCTGACTTGGATACTGCAGGGATGGTTATCTCTCCTGTGGTTTCATTCCTGATGAGTATTCCATCTTTGTAGAAATCAACCTTGGGGTTCGGGTTTGTTTCCTGATATCTATTTGTACAGCTCAGAGTCATAGATTCTCCCTCAGTTATGGGATAGGGAGGGCTCTCCAAGATCATAGGGCCATCTGTGTAACATAGTATGTCAATGAAACTGTAAATCTGGAGTAATCACTCACACTATATTAACATCTGATGAGCTTGTATTCTATGAAATGCAACCATTCAGTTACAGAATTGAACATCATTATCATACATTGTAATGTTAAAAAGGTTAGTGACTGTTGTACAACAGACTTACCATCCACTGTGATGTTGACAGCATTACTGTACTCTCCTGATCCAGACTCACACCAGTACACTCCACTGTCCCATGTGTATGGGAACCTGATGGTACATGTGGACCCTGCTCTTGATCCCCAGTTAGAGCCACACTCTGACTCCACTGCTTTCTCTTTGTATCTCTTCAGTCTCCATCCAGTAGAGTTCCTCTTCTCCTCACAGTTTAGTGAGAGAGACGTTGATGTAAAGTGTTGAGTTCTGTTAGGTCTTATTTTGAGAGACACTGATGGTTGCGGATCTGAAACAAAGAGTGACAGAGACAAACGTACACAGTAGTTATATATACACATGAGGGTGACTTAATTATTATTAAATGCAGTTTCAATGCAGTTAGTTACCTCCTGACCAGAAAAACTGAGGTTTACTGTAGAGTGTGTCATAGACTGGGTCTCCTCTCCCAGCTCTACACACATATCCTCCTGTGTGACTTGGACCAGCAGGGATCAGCGTTTCGGGGTCTTCACTAGTCCCATTGCCAGATAGAGGCTCTACAGAGTAGGACCTGTCTGATAGGGAGAGTAACCCAGCTGTGTAGGGAACAGTTTGGTACCAGAAGAACCTCCAGCCTGTAGATGACTCTTTAACCCCACAGCTCAGAGTAACTGAGTCTCCAGGGTTCAGCCACTGAGGAGAGACACTCAGGACAGCTTGGGGTTGATCTGTTATGAAGGATAATGACACGATTAAATTAGTTAAATGTTCAAATAATTTAAGATAAAAAAATTACCCATTTTGTTATTATGGTATAGTACCTTACCCTAAAATCAAAATATAATTTATCATTGATCTCACTGTCTGTTATTTGACCTCATTCCTTTTGTCTTTTTCTCACTATTCTGTCTCTTTCTCTTGCAATCCCATAAAAACAGACTTACCAAACACGGTCAATTGTATAGCATTACTGGTCTGGGAGTGTTTTAAGCCATTTCTTTTCTGAAGACCTTCACAGGTATATAGACCATTCTTTAAGGACCGATTCTGTACTCAGGCTCTGTATTCGTGTAGACCGACTTCCCACTATTATAAAAAGCATACTCAATCTCTTCTCCCCCCTGTATGTCACATCTGAGATTGACAGTCTCTCCACTGAATATCTGGGGCCAGTTGGGTTGGAGGGTCAGAACAGCCACAGGTCTCTCTGCACAGACACAACACAGAAAATAAACATTATCACATACCTTAGAATGTAAAATAATGTTGATCAGAATTTACCACAACATGACAATATCATAAGTTGTCATTTCTGAACATACAGTATGCAGTCTGAACTGTCTGACTTACCAAGATCTATCAGAATACTGACATATACAGTGATGTCTACACACACACACACACACACACACACACACACACACACACACACACACACACACACACACACACACACACACACACACACACACACACACACACACACACACACACACACACACACACACACACACACACACACACACACACACACACACACACAATTACTCACCTTTCACAGTGATAGTGACAGGATCACTGATGATTGATGATATGGATCTGGACTGGATCTCTCCCTGACACAGGTAGAGACCCTGGTCAGACTCAGCAGCTCTACTGATGGTGAAGGTGGCTCCTGTTGTAGTGTGTCTGCTAGACAAGGTCACTACTTTCTTTTTTTTGTCATTGTACCATGTATACCTCCAGTCACTGTCAGACATCACTGAACACGTCAGAGTAACTGTCTCTCCAGCGTATGCAGGGTTTGGTGTTATGGTCAGTGTAGTTTCAGGCAGAGCTAAGAAAACAAAAAGCAGAATATCAAAACATCTGGATACATGCTTGATAACAAATTAATACATATAAAAATGTAAATAAACTATATAATTGATATATTGTACCAGTCAACAGTTTGGACATACCTACTCATTCAAGGGTTTTTCTTTATTCGTTACATTGTAGAATAATAGTGAAGACTTGAAAACTATGAAATAACACACATGGAATCATGCAGGAACCAAAAAAGTTTTAAACAAATCTAAATCTATTTTAGATTTTAGATTCCTCGAAATAATCACGCTTTGCCTTGATGACAGCTTCACACATTGGATTGAGGTCAGGTGATTGTGGAGGCCAGGTCTTCTGATGCAGCACTCCATCACTCTCCTTCTTGGTAAAATAGCCCGTACACAACCTGGAGGTGTGTCAGGTCATTGTCCTGTTGAAAAATAAATGATAGTCCCACTAAGCCCAAACCAGATGGGATGGTGTGTCGCTGCGGAATGCTGTGGTAGCCATGCTGGTTAAGAGTGCCTTGAATTCTAAATAAATCACAGAGAGTGTCACCAGCAAAGCACCCCCTCAACATCACACCTCCTCCTCCATGATTCACGGTGGGAACCACACATGCGGACATCATCCGTTCACCTACTCTGTCTCACAAAGACACAGCGGTTGGAACCAAAAATCTAAAATTTGGACTCATTAGACCAAAGGACAGATTTCCACCGGTCTAATGTCCATTGCTCGTCTTTCTTGGCCCAAGCATGTCTCTTCTTATTATTGGTGTCCTTTAATAGTGGTTTCTTTGCAGCAATTCGACCATGAAGGCCTGATTCACACAGTTTCCACTAAACATTTGATGTTGAGAGGTGTCTGTTTCTTGAACTCTGTGAAGCATTTATTTGGGTTGCAATTTCAAAGGCTGGTAACTCTAATGAACTTATCCTCTGCAGCAGAGGAAACTCTGGGCCTTCCTTTCCTGTGGCGGTCCTCATGAGAGCCAGTTTCATCATAGCGCTTGATGGTTTTTGCAACTGCACTTGAAGAAACTTTCAAAGTTCTTGAAATGTTCTGTATTGACTGACCTTCATGTCTTAAAGTAATGGTGAACTGTCGTTTCTCTTTGCTTATTTGAGCTGTTCTTGCCATAATATGGAATTGCTCTTTTACCAAACAGGGCTGTCTTCCATATACCAACCCTACCACAACACAACTGGCTCAAACGCATTTAAATGGAAAGAAATTCCACAAATTCACTTTTAACAATTATTCTACAATGTAGAAAATAGTCAAAATCAAGAAGAACCCTGGAATGAGTAGGTGTGTCCAAACTTTTGACTGGTACTGTATATATTATTTTTTATTATTATTAAGTTAAATGAAGACAAATGCTGTTAGTGTACCAATCAGTTAACAGTCTTTCGTATCGAACGCCACGTATCGAACCTACAGATGGAGATTCAATACCCGTGCCAGCCGCCACCGGGAGACCAATGAGGCAGCTTTTGGTTTTAGTTTAGAATCCTCCAATCCTCTATATGTAATTATTGCCGGAGAGTCAAGCCATATTTTTCGATATACTGTAGGCCTACCGTAGGCGACATGAGTCTCATTAGTGTTGAGTAATGTGTTGTTAAAAGTGGTGTAGGTCTTATTTATTTAAAGAGCATATTGAAGTTAGAAGCAATAGGATTTCAAGCACAAAGTATAAAAATAGAGAGAGGTGTTGGTAAAGGTCCAGTTGAAATCGGAAGTTTACATACACCTTAGCCAAATACATTTAAACTCAGTTTTTCACAATTCCTGACAATTAATCCTAGTAAACATTCACTGTCTTAAATCAGTTAGGATCACCACTTTATTTTAAGAATGTGACATGTCAGAATAATAGTAGAGAGAATGATTTATTTCAGCTTTTATTTCTTTCCTCACATTCCCGGTGGGTCATAAGTTTACATATACTCAATTAGTATTTGGTAGCATTGCCTTTAAAGTGTTTAACTTGGGTCAAACTTTTCGGGAAGCCTTCCACAAGCTTCCCACAATAAGATGGGCGAATTTTGGCCCATTCCTCCAGACAGAGCTGGTGTAACTGAGACAGGCCTGTAGGCCTCCTTGCTCGCACACGCTTTTTCAGTTCTGCCCACACATTTTCTATGGGATTGAGGTCAGGGCTTTGTGATGGCCACTCCAATACCTTGACTTTGTTGCCCTTAAGCCATTTTGCCACAACTTTGGAAGTATGCTTGGGATCATTGGATCAAGACCCATTTGCGACCAAGCTTTAACTTCCTGACTGATGGCTTGAGATGTTGCTTCAATATATCCACATTTTGGAGGTTATTTTGTTAAAAAAAAACTAAAGTGAGCGATTGTAGTCTGAATAAAAGGCCAAAACATTTATTTCTGTTTTTAGAGGCAGAGAAACGATGGGCCAATTGTGCGCCGCCCTATGGGACTCCCAATCACGGTCAGATGTGATACATAGTAATAATAATACTTTATGTTGTATTATTTGTTTTGTCTTTTCTGATGGATTAAATGGAAATTGGAACCAATCACGGCCAACCTAACTAAGAAATACATTTGACGAAAGAATTCTCCCCCTCCCCTCCTTCTAGGCAAGTCTATTGTCCAGCTACCTGCTAATAGCCATAATGGCACTATACAACGTGATTATTTGTGTTTGAAATAGTATTTTCCAGTAGGCAACAATTTGTTTACCTTCATTAGACAACTTTGTTCCAATATTTCTGTAATTCAGTGATAGTCATTCCCATAGTAATTCGTTATGGATCCATAACTAAATAAACATCGACATTTTGAAAGAGTATTTTTATAATTATTTTATTAACAAAAGCATAAAGATGCTGATGAAGAAATACAGTAGTGCATTTGTTTATTAGGCTATAGCAGAACAGCATAACGGTCCTGACGGCCCTTGCTGTGCCTGGTGAGCAGTTGATCAAGTTCTGTTGTCAGAAGAGGAATGGAAATGTCAGGGTGAACCAACAACCTGACGAACCTGCCAGGTATGTTCACTCTGCCTGTTGGAGGTGGAGTTCCAGAGCTCACAGGTGTGCCTGGCATGGATTGTGACTCCATCTCGTTCCACTCCCTCTTCAATGCGTAATTCTCCGCCTGACTATCCGCCAATGCCGCCTGACTCTGGACCAATGCATCAGCTGTCGCCCGTATCTCTGCCCTCAGATAATGTTTCTCTTTCTGCTGGTCTGTCTTCAATGACTCGATCTCGGTCTTCAAAGTTTGAATCTGATCAATGTGCACCTTCATCAGATGAGCTGAATGGTATCGCCCTAAGCCCCCATCGATTACAGTGGCATATGAACAGGTACAGTACGCGACAATACAGTAGGCCTAATAAAGTAGGCCTAATAATGCAAAAAATAACGCTTAAATAGATCGACTGCTGTTCTTTACCATATGCTGCACATTTTGACATTGTATTCCATTTCAAGGGAGACTATTCAAGCCATCGACTCACTGAATGAGTCGATGGCAAAACCAACATCGCTCTATTCACAGTCAGAAGACAGTTGAAGAAACTTGCATGGACTTATATAGTTATATGTATAGTTTTTTCCCCAGAAAATTAACCATGTGTGTTCGCTTGTTTTGTACTGTTCTGTAGTTTCGACACGATGATTCGTCTGACAAACAAAGAACTTTGCATCCTGCAGGCCCAGGCTGTAATACGGAGCGGAGCAGGTGAACCCAAGAGCAGACTCAGACAAGGAGACTGGGATAAGGTAACCAAGGTATATATTGAAATCTTGTGCGGGTTGCAGGGAGCCAGGTGCTGAGGCTGAGGCTGGAGCGAGGGGAGTTGGGGCTGGGTAAGCAGGTCCGGAGAGGAATCCAAGGAAGCAGTAGAGTGTGGGGGGGGGGGGGGTCCAGGACAGGGCAGCAGGACTGACGAGACATGAAACTGGAGACAGGGGCCAGAGTCAGAGCAGACAGAACTGTAGCGGAAAGGAAAACAGCGCCAGGCAAGTGAAAACAGGCACAACAGGAAAACAGGATCTATGGAGGAACAAACGGCTAAAAATGCAGAAAGACTGAGCAGAGGTTACGATCTGGCAGCGTGGAAGTGGCAGGGCTGAGTATTTGTAGAGGTCTTGATTATGGAACAGGTTGCAGCTGGTGGGGATCTGCTCTGCCTCCACCACACTTGTCTCCGCCCACACAATCACATACACACACACAGAGAAAGAGGGAGAGAGCACTGGGGGAGTGGCGGCAGGTTAGGGAGACACAGGAGGAGAAGTAGAGGGCGTGACAAGTGCAGATGTAACACAGGCATGGATCAAAGCTGGAGAGACATTCAATGAGATCATCTTCATAGACGAATCAATCGTGGCCCTTCAGCAATTTTCTCAAAATTGCCATAGAATAAAAGGAAGAAGGGCAAGCAAGCCCAAGCATCCGCTCAAACTCCATGTGTGGGGGGCAATTTCTCGCCAGGGACCAGGCCCATATTTGATGGTAAGTTTGGCAATTTACAAATCTAAATGTACATAAAATATTGTAGCCTACACCGCACGGACTGCTATGTGTTCCACAATAATTCACTGTTGCCTCCTTTTTCAGGTATCATGGCCCGAGATTTCTTTGAGGAAGAAATCATCAAGAGATATGCTGGCCCCTATGTCAGAAAGGTGTTTCTGGGACCACATCATTTCTTTCAAGGTAGGATTATAGCAATATTTTGTAATTTTTAGGCCTACGTACATGTATATTTCTAGTATTGTACCTAATGTTGGCTGTTAGGCTAAATGTATTTTTTTCTTCTCCAAATGCAGACAATGACACAAAACACACTGCTGCCCGGGTTTGCATTGCAAATGAGGGCATAAACTGTGACAAGACGCCAGCAGAGTAAGTAGACCTTCATGTAGTAAAATAAAGGTTAAATAAAAATAAATAAATAAAAAGGCCTACAACACCTATGGTAGGCCTACAGTATTTCTAAAAATGTTTGTTTATCTCTACATGTAGGTCTCCTGATTTAAACCCAATCTAACTTGTTTGGCATCAACTGAAAACATTCATCCGTATCTTTTCCATAGCCTACAAGCAAAAATGAACTACTCAAGGCCATCAAGACATTTTGGCAAGAGAAATTGATGATACTACAATGCAACAAATACATTGCTCGTCTCAGCAAGGTTTAACCCGTGGTCGTGGAGCTGGGTGGAACTGCAACTAAAATGTAATTTAAATAACCATCTGCATTTTGAATGTCTTTTTCTAGTTGTTTTATGAACAAAAGCATAAAGATGTTGATGAAGAAATACTGTAATGCTGTTTTGAGTTAGAAAGGTAACACTTCAGAGTACTTAAGCATCGAATACATTGCAGGTAGGGGGATGTTCACATCTACAGTAGCCGGGCTATAAAGAGACTATTGTCCTGCTAATCGGGCTACAAGTGTTTGAAAACCTGTTTTCAAAATGCCACCAGCAGTCCATCACTACTGTAAATAAAAACACAGCATCTTATTTACATTCTTTATTGTAACCACAATGTCACAAATAATTTGTATCTACCTTTCCAATTACTTTTAAGAGTTTGGGATTAATTTGATTAATATTATGGTGTTTCTATTCCAAGAAAAACGAAAAACCCTCTGGGTTTCCGTTAGTATGGAACAGAAAATATGGCGCGGTACAACGTGACGGTCGGGAGTAGGCTACAGTACTGGGCTATTTAGCTAAAGAATCCCCGTGTCGTGCGGGCACGTGGGAGATTGGGGTTCAATTCCCCGAAGGGGAAGACGGAATAGGATGTCGGAATAGAATAATTTCTTAACTGATTTGCCAAGTTAAATAAAGGTTACACTAAGAGCATAACATTTCTACAATGTAATTGTAGTCTAACCAATACCCAAAAGGAGATTCAGTCAAAATAAAAATCTCATTGATTTATTAAGACCAGTCCCCATGCTTGTCTCAGAGCATCACGAAACGGTGCTAAAATAGTTGTAGGCTAATGCTTCAAATGCTATTGCTTCTATAAAACAATATACTCTTCAAATAAATAAGACCTACACCACTTTCAACAGCAAATTACTCAACACTAGTGAGACTCAAGTCGCCTAGGGTAGGCCTACAGTATATAAAAAATATGACGTGACTCTCCTCCAATAATTACATATAGAGGATTGGAGGATATTTCTGTAATTCAGTGATATTTATTCCCATAGTAATTCGTTATGGATCCATAACTAAATAACCATTGGCATTTTGAAAGAGTATTTTTTTCATTATTTTATTAACGAAAGCATAAAGATGCCATTATTAGTTACATTGTTTTACTCTGAACGTGCAGACTGGCACTAAGAACAGCGGGAACATTTCCCTAGTCAGCGCAATTATTAGTGCAATGCCCCTTAAAGCGTTGCTCTGTGCTTCCTATTGTGGTGGGGTGGGGGTCCATCCTCCCTCTCCCTTCCTCCTCCTCCCTTCCCAATTGGCTAGGTCTGTCTTCTGGCGCGGCTCTGCGGCCCATCCCGTGCCCCCTGCCCTCGTGCCTTGAACCTCGTTTGCTTTCAGTGGATACAGCTGGAGAACTGCAAGGCAATCCCATTGTGCGCCACTCAGTAGCCATGACCAATATGACCAATACAGTGGGGCAAAAAAGTATTTAGTCAGCCACCAATTGTGCAAGTTCTCCCACTTAAAAAGATGAGAGAGGCCTGTAATTTTCATCAAAATGATCACAAGAACAGTGAGCAAAATTCCCAGAACCACACGGGGGGACCTAGTGAATGACCTGCAGAGAGCTGGGACCAAAGTAACAAAGCCTACCATCAGTAACAAACTACACCGCCAGGGACTCAAATCCTGCAGAGCCAGACGTGTCCCACTGCTTAAGCCAGTACATGTCCAGGCCCGTCTGAAGTTTGCTAGAGAGCATTTGGATGATCCAGAAGAAGATTGGGAGAATGTCATATGGTCAGATGAAACCAAAATATAACTTTTTGGTAAAAACTCAACTCGTTGTGTTTGGAGGACAAAGAATGCTGAGTTGCATCCAAAGAACACCATACCTACTGTGAAGCATGGGGGTGGAAACATCATGCTTAGGGGCTGTTTTTCTGCGAAGGGACCAGGACGACTGATCCGTGTAAAGGAAAGAATGAATGGGGCCATGTATCGTGAGATTTTGAGTGAAAACCTCCTTCCATCAGCAAGGGCATTGAAGATAAAACGTGGCTGGGTCTTTCAGCATGACAATGATCCCAAACACACCGCCCGGGCAACGAAGGAGTGGCTTCGTAAGAAGCATTTCAAGGTCCTGGATTGGCCTAGCCAGTCTCCAGATCTCAACCCCATAGAAAATCTTTGGAGGGAGTTGAAAGTCCGTGTTGCCCAGCAACAGCCCCAAAACATCACTGCTCTAGAGGAGATCTGCATGGAATGGGCCAAAATACCAGCAACAGTGTGTGAAAACCTTGTGAAGACTTACAGAAAACGTTTGACCTCTGTCATTGCCAACAAAGGGTATATAACAAAGTATTGAGATAAACTTTTGTTATTGACCAAATACTTATTTTCCACCATAATTTCCAAATAAATTCATTATAAATCCTACAATGTGATTTTCTGGATTTTTTTTCTCATTTTGTCTGTCATAGTTGAAGTGTACCTATGATGAAAATTACAGGCCTCTCTCATCTTTTTAAGTGGGAGAACTTGCACAATTGGTGGCTGACTAAATACTTTTTTGCCCCACTGTATATATTGTCCTGCTAATAACAGGGTTAATAATATATCTGTGAGAATATCCAAGGGGCTTTTATATAATTCTAAATTAATAATTATCTTTTTTTTTTTTAAATAACAATATTTTGGAGATTATTTCGTTTTCAAATAATGTAAAATGAGCGAGAAAAAGGCCATTCTTGAACATGGGGTGAAGCATTGTTACTAATTTGTAAATAAAGCCAGTTTTTTATTTATTTATGTTTTTAGAGGGAGAGAAACCATAAACTTACAGTCATTTCATGGTTCTCCCAATCAAGGCCAGCACAGGTATTGACCCAGCATCTGTAGCAAGACAGCTTGCACTACTATGCAGTGGCTTAAACCATTGTGCCACTCAGGAAATGTAGAATGGGACCACTCGGGAGTGGCCTACACTACTACAGTAAGAGCAAAATAATCCTAACAAAATAAAATAATAAAAACCTTAGTGTAACAGTTTTGGTAAGTAACACTGAAGACGTGCACAATTATCAGTTTCTATTTAGGTTTATGTTGCCCATTCATTGTCAGTTAGATACACAGTAGGACCCAAAAGCATAATCAGTGCTCTAACTCCCCCTTGCGCTGGTTTGGAGCAATGAAGTGGTGACGCAGGGTACCGTACTAAACCACAAATTACCTTGAAGTATAATCGCAAAACCTTTAGTGGAGCAACCACTGTAGGCAGACCTTTTTAAAATGATGAAATAGCCTCATAAAAATGGGGCCCATGTCAAGTGGTTATGGGCATGGAGGCACTGTTGTGAATGAGAGATAAGATGACTTACCTGTCACTGTCAGTCTGACTATATCACTCCACTCAGAATGCTTCTGCTGATTAGTAATACGTATACCCATACACCTGTAGTCAGCACTGTCTGACATCTTAACCTCACTGATCTCATATTCATTCTCCCTACTGAAGGAGTTTACATCATCCTTGCTCCATGTGTATTTCCAGTCAGTGACTTTTCGCCTCTGTATGTTGCATCTGAGAGTGACAGCTTCTCCTCTGAATATCTGGGAGGATTTGGGTTGTATGGTCAGAACAGCCTTTGCCTTTCCTGCACAAAATAAAACCAACATGATACAATTATTTTACACTTGTTATTTTGGAACACTCAAAAGCACATTTAAAAAATCACAAACAAAGAAATATGATGAAGCATTAAGAGATGAAGGCTTGATCAAGTGTACAAATATAATATCTACCATCATCATCTTCCGAGTGTCCAGAGTAGATGTGTGTACTCAGCACTACAACAAAGAAAGTCACATTGCACCAATATTAGCTTGAAATAAATAGCATGCCATATTCATGTCACTGTTTACCAAATCCATCCTGTACTTTATTTTAAAGGTGCAATCTGTGATTTCTACATCGATTTTTGCGCTTTTAAATGAAACACAGCCATTTATTCTTGAAGAGTATAATTTTGAATTCCCTCATTAGCTTAGCACAACTGTCTTATCCCATCATAACCTACAATATGGTTATTTTATTACAATTATTGTAAACAATGTAGATTAATGAATTTCCTTAGCCCCATCCCTCAGCCGTATACCACAACAAGCACAGGCTGACTGTATTGTGGTATTTTGGATTACATTACTGCAGCTTTAAATGTCCACTGACTTCCCATGTTGGCACCTGACTTCCCAGAGAGAGTACAGAGATCCAAAACACCAGTCATTAATCTCTTAACACAGTTTACTATGACTGTAGCGAAGGAACCCTCAACCATTTACAATAATCACAACTTGATACTACAACACATCCAACAAATATTGCATTTTATATTCATTATCATTGACAGCACATTTCGCAACCACTGAGTTAGCACCACTCTTTAGTTCCTGAGTAATGACCTGGTTAAATGCACACCACCTCGCTAACCAGGTCTGCATGGCATCGGCTAGAAAAGCTCACACAGAGATACAACATCAATGTAGAGTGGTCACTCACTCTCGATTCATATATTCCTACAGCATATTTGCTGCAATTTGCTTTTAGTGCTGTTTACTAAGCGTTTGCAATTTTCTCAATAAGGGATAAAACACCATTGACATTCATGTCTTATTCCTTTTTACCTTAAATTCTTAGTAAATCAGGTAATTCGTGTTCATAAACAAACACACTAACTCAGTACTTACATAGCAGCAAACAGAGCAAGGTGTGCTCCATTCTGTCCCCACAGACAAGTGACTTTCTCTATAACTACAGTCCTTCTAACAAACCCCTTTACTTCCTATATGATGACAGATTGCTTAGATCACACCACTTCACTCTGAGATCACACCTCTTCACCGTCACACAGAAAAACAGAGAGAAAGATTCTAGAGAAATGTACAAAGACGGAAAATAGAATAGCCGTTGACAGCGTGTTTACATTTTGATCAACTTCTTCTTTATGGTTGGCTACATTGCCACATACTGGTTCCTTCCTCATTATTGGAAGACACTAGGATGGAACAAGAATAGAGACCTGAATTGACGAGATCAGAGCTTGTGGTTTGACATCTAAATGTGCAGATGTTTGTTTCATATTGCACCCACCAAGCACATTGATTGGTAGATAGATAGATAGATAGATAGATAGATAGATAGATAGATAGATAGATAGATAGATAGATAGATAGATAGATAGATAGATAGATAGATAGATAGATAGATAGATAGATAGATAGATAGATAGATAGGCCGTTCCCTCAAACCGTTTGCTCGGTTGATCAGGTGGCATAGCCATAGCCAGCTAGACCTATAGTTGGGTAGCACAGATGGATAGATGGACATCTCCAGATCGACCCCTCAGATGTGCACACACTACCCACACACACTTTGCACAGTCATCAGGCAGCACAGCACACAGCACAGCTACACACTACAGCTAGGGCACACACGGACACACGGACATCACACAGTCACACACACACACACACACACACACACACACACACACACACACACACCACAGGAGGCTGCTGAGGGGAGAACGGCTCATAATAATGTCCGGAACGGCGCAAATGGAATGGCATCAAACACCTGGAAACCGTTTGTTTGATGTATTTGATACCATTCCACTAATTCCGCTCCAGTCCTTGCCATGAGCCTGTTCTCCCCAATTAAGGTGCCACCAACATCCTGTGACACACACACACACCCGCACATAACCGCAGATGGTTCTGTTAAGTTTAGGTAAACGCTGTCTACATTTATATGTTTGTTATTGTGTTGTATTTCAATTTGTCTGTTTATGTGATGTGCCTTAGGGTTATTGTGTGTGTGTGTGTGTGTGTGTGTGTGTGTGTGTGTGTGTGTGTGTGTGTGTGTGTGTGTGTGTGTGTGTGTGTGTGTGTGTGTGTGTGTGTGTGTGTGTGTGTGTGTGTGTGTGTGTGTGTGTGTGTGTGTGTGTGTGTGTGTGTGTGTGTGTGTGTGTACATCAGAGGCAGAGCTTTGCGGAATCTTTTACCACTGACCAGAAATGGGAAGAGTTTCAAAGCTGTAACTGGGGTTTCCAGGTTAAAGTGTAGAGTTTAATTTTGCATCACTACATGTTGAATACATTAATACATTTTGTACAACTATTTAACTCAAAAAATATCTAAGTGGTTTGTTGTAGAGTGTGGGACACATGTACAACATGTGTGAGGAAACCAACTTGGGGAGAGAAAGGTTACAGGGGAAAGCAATTAAAGACTTCACAATTATTGGGTTTACTAAGGTAAGCATCTGGGGTTTTTATCACCCTCCTTCTCGCCACATTCTTGTGGATCACAATATACTTGGTTGTGAAGATGTGGTTCTAGAGAATCTGTGTCCTTCACACCAGAACTGACCCTGGTCAGACACAGCAGCTCTACTGATGGTGAAAGTGTCTCCTGTTATAGTGTATTTATACTGGGACAAACTAATCTCACTGCTGTGCCAATGATAGCTCCAGCTACTGTCAGATCCTGTTGAACACATCAGCATTACTGTCTCTGCAGTGTACACTGGGTTTGGCATTATGGTCAGTGTAGCTTTGGGCACCTTATTAACCTTTAACCCTAACTGTAACCTTAGCAAGCAGTTGCTTATCAACAGATACAGTGCCTTCAGAAAGTATTCATACCCCTTGACTTATTCCACATTTTGTTGTGTAACAGCCTGATTTAAAAAATGTATGAAATCGTTTTTTTTTATTACCCATCTACACACAATATCCCATAATGACAAAGTGGAAACATGCTTTTAGACATTTTTATGAATTTATTGAAAATGAAATATAGAAATATCTAATTTACATAAGTATTCACACCCCTGAGACAATACTTTGTAAAACCGTCTTTGGCAGCGATTACAGCTGTGAGTCTTTCTGTTTAAGTCTCTAAGAGCTTTCCACACCTGGATTGTGCAACAATATTACTTAAAACATTCTTCAAGCTTTGTCAAATTCGTTGTTCATCATTGCTAGACAACCATTTTAAGATCTTACCATAAATTTTCAAACAGATTTAAGTCAACACTGTAACTCGGCCACTCAGGAACATTCATTGTCTTCTTAGTGTGGAATTCCAGTGTAGATATGGCCTTGTGTTTTAGGTTATTGTCCTGCTGAAAAGTCAATTATTCTCCCATTGTCAAGTGAAAAGTAAACTGAACCATGTTTCCTCTAGGATTTTGCCTGTGCTTAGCTCTATTCCATAGATTTTTTTATCCTGATAAAGTCCCCAGTCCTTAACGATTATACGCATACCCATATCATGATGCAGCCACCAGTATGCTTGAAAATATGGAGAGTGGTACTCAGTCATGTGTTATTTTGGACTTGTGGCAAACATAACCCTTTCTATTCAGGAAAAAAAGTGAAATGCTTGGCCACATTTTTTGCAGTATTACTTTAGTGCCTTGTTGCAAACAGGATGCATGTTTTGGAATATTTTTATTCTGTACAGGCTTCCATCTTTTCACTCTATCAATTAGGTTAGTATTGTGGAGTAACTACAATTGTTGATCCATCATCAGTTTTCTCCCATCACAGCCATTAAACTCTGTTCTCCCATCACAGCCAAATAAACTTACACTGCACTTGCTTCCAGACTCCCTGTGTCTACGTTACAGAATACTAACAAAAAATATATGGAAACAGCACTAGAGAGAGATTTATACCAGACGGTCGGTGAACAGGGACACCTGTTCCACCAACACCACAATCAGCTGGCGTAACTGCGTGCAACTATGGATGAGGTCCTCGCGCGTCCTCCACCACCTCGACACCACCCGAGAAGATTCACTTTCACACAGCAGAGGGCCTTCTACCACAAGCCATCCCAGCGAGCCAGTCCCCCAGCCTACCCAGCAGTCCGCCTAGGTCAGCGATGCCCAACTGTCCCTCCGGGGAAAATATGATAGGACTTCATCCAAATGCCGTGGCTTCCTAATCCAGTGCTCCCTCTATTTTGCTCATCAGATGGGAGCCCCCACCACCAAGAGTTCCAAGGTTGTCAGGGTCATTTCCCTGCTGACCGGGTGGGCGTTGGAGTGCGCTAAGGCTGTCTTGAAGTGTTTGATTAGATTTTAGATCACATTTGCATTGATGTCAGAGTGATTAGAGGGACAATAGTGTGCTGAGTATCAGGCAGTTAGCAAGTTTGGTAGGCTACGGTTAGAGGTTTGGGCCAGTAACCGAAAAGTTGCTGGTTTGAATACCTGAGCTGATAAGGTGAAAAATCTGACCATGTGCCCTTGATCAAGGCACTTAAAACTTCTTAAGGCTAGGGGGCAGTATTCGGAAGTTTGGATGACTGAGGTGCCCTGTTACTCAGGCCCAGAAGCTAGGATATGCATATGCATGGTAGTATTGGATAGAAACTGTTAAAATAATGTCTGTGAGTATAACAGAACTGATTTGGCAGGTGAAACCCCGAGGACAATCCATCCAGGGGAAGAAAGAAATTGAGGATATTGGATTTTCCAATGATTTTCTATGGGAAACCCGATTTATTAGGACCCAGATTGCAGTTCCTATGGCTTCCACTCGATGTCAACAGTCTTTAGAAATTGTTCTATGTTTTTTTTTTTTATGAAGAAGTAGTCCTATTCTTTCTAAGTGTTACTCAGGTGGACTCTAGTCTTTTGGTGCGCGTGAACAAGAGCTGTCCTCAGATAATCGCATGGTATGCTTCCGCCGTAAAGCCTTTTTGAAATTTGACAAAGCAGCTGGATTATCAAGAAATTAATCTTTTAAATGATGTAAGACACTTGTATCGTCATGAATGTTTAATATTACTTAGTTAGTATTTTTGAATTTCGCGCTCTGCAATTTACCGGATGTTGTCAAATCTATCCCGTAGATGGGATTTGATCCATAAGAAGATAACCTCTTAGTGTAACGGTTGCTCTCCTCCTCTTCGTCTGAAGAGGAGGAGTAGGGATTGGACCAAAGCGCAGCGTTGTTATATGACATAATGAATTTATTAAACAAGACGAAAAAACGAACTACACTTGATAATTAACAAAATGACGTAGACAGACCTGGACATGAGAACTTACATACAACGAAGAACGCACGAACAGGAAAATGACTACACAAACGAACGAACAAACCGAAACAGTCCCGTGTGGCGCAACATACACAGACACGGAAGACAATCACCCACAAACTAACAGTGTAAAACAGCCTACCTATATATGATTCTCAATCAGAGGAAATGAATAACACCTGTCCCTGATTGAGAACCATATAAGGCTAATTAACAATCACACTCCCACATAGAACAAACAACACAGACTGCCCATCCCAACTCATGCCCTGACCAACTAAACACATACAAAAACAATAGAAAACAGGTCAGGAACGTGACACTTAGGGATCCCTTCACCCCCATTTCCGCTCGAATCCCGGTCACGGGATTGATTTGACAACATCCAGATTCAAAAACAGAAATACTCATAATAAAAATTCACAAAACATACATGTGTAATACATCAAAATAAAGCTTAACTTCTTCTGGCTGCAGGGGCAATATTGAGTAGCTCTGATTAAAGGTGCCCATTTCAAACGGCCTCGTACTCAATTCTTGCTCGTACAATATGCATATTATTATTACTATTGGATAGAAAATACTCTCTAGTTTCTAAAACCGTTTGAATTATTTCTCTAAGTGAAACAGAACTCATTCTGCAGCCCACTTCCTATCAGGAAGTGAGATTTCTGAACTCGAGGTCTCTGTTCAAGGGCTTGCCTATAAATGGGCATGAAACTTATTGGTATACATGCACATCATACACCTTCCCCTAGATGTCAAGAGGAAGTGAGAGAAGAAATGAGTTGATTATCTTGGTCTGAGGTGGAATAAATCCTCTTGGAATGACGTGTCCGCCATTTCCTGTTTTTTCGAAAGCGCGAAGATGAACCTGGAATCGTCTTCTGGAAAGCTGTCGTTATAGGCGAATACTATCTCCGGCTTTGATTTTATTTGATACATGTTACAATATCATCGTAAAGTATGTTTTTTCAATATAGTTTTATTAGATTATTGAAATTTATTCGGGACGTTAGGCGTGTTGCGTTGTTTGACTTTGTTCACGAAGGAGCGCTTAGCACCACTTGGCCAGTGTGCTTGCTAATTCAAGAGGGAAAGAGGTCGTTCTGAATCCAAACAACAACGGTTCTGGACAAAGGACCCCTTGTACAACATTCTGATGGAAGATCACCAAAAGTATGACCCATTTTGGGATGCTATTTCATATATCTGTCGAACTGTGCTATCGATACCGTTTGCCTTGAATCAATGCTGTTGTGTGTTAGCTATTGTAGTAAGCTAATATAACGCTATATTGTGTTTTTGCTGTAAAACACTTAAAAAATCGGAAATATTGGCTGTATTCACAAGATCTTTGTCTTTCATTTGCTATACACCATATATTTTTCAGAAATGTTTTATGATGAGTAATTAGGTATTTGACGTTGGTGTCTGTTATTACTCTGGCTGCTTCGGTGCTATTTCTGACTGTAGCTGTGATGGTAGCAGTAATGTAAAACTGATTTATAGCTCAAATATACACATTTTTCGAACAAAACATAGATTTATTGTGTAACATGTTATAGGACTGTCATCTGATGAAGTTGTTTCTTGGTTAGTTTGGTTGGATCTTGGTTAGTTAGGTTGGCTTTGTGCATGCTACCTGTGCTGTGAAAAATGTCTGTCCTTTTTTGTATTTGGTGGTGAGCTAACATAAATATACGTGGTGTTTTCGCTGTAAAACATTTTAAAAATCGGACATGTTGGCTGGATTCACAAGATGTTTATCTTTCAAATGCTGTATTGGACTTGTTAATGTGTGAAAGTTAAATATTTCAAAAAAATATATTTTGAATTTCGCGCCCTGCACTTGAGCTGGATGTTGTCATAAGTGTACCGGTGTCGGGCTTGCAGCCTGAAGAAGTTTTAACTTCTTGTTAATCCAGCCGCAGTGTCAGATTTCAAAAAGGCTTTACGGCGAAAGCAGACCATGCGATTATCTGAGGACAGCACCTCGCATACAAACACATGCAAATCATATTTCAACCAGCCAGGTGCGACACAAAAGTCAGAAATAACGATATAATTCATGTCTTACCTTTGAAGATCTTCTTCTGTTGGCACTCCAAAATGTCCCAGAAACATCACAAATGGTCGTTTTGTTCGATAAATTCCTTCTTTATATCCCCAGAATTTCCATTTATTTGGCGCGTTTGATTCAGAAATACACCGGTTCCAACTCGCCCAACATGACTACAAAGTATCTAATAAGTTAACTGTAAACTTGGTCCAAACATTTCAAACAACGTTTCTAATCCAACCTTAGGTATCCTAAAACGTAAATAATCGATCAAATTTAAGATGGAATATACTGTGTTCAATACCGGATAAAAACAACGTGAAGCGTGTTCCATGTCGCACGCAACAAACAATAGAGTCCACTTGGCTTGACACTTAGAAAGAACAGCCATACTTCTTCATTTCTCAAAAGAAAAACAAACAATTTCTAAAGACTGTTGACATCTAGTGGAAGCCATAGGAACTGCAATCTAGGTCCTTATAAATCAGGGTTCCCATAGAAAACCATTGGGAAAACCTACAACCTCAATTTTTTTCATCCTGGATGGTTTGTCCTCGGGGTTTCGCCTGCCAAATCAGTTCTGTTATATTATTTTAACAGTTTTAGAAAATGTAGAGTGGTTTCTATCCAAATATACCAATTATATGGGCCTGAGTACCAGGCAGTTTACTTTGGGCACGCTTTTCATCCGGACGTCAAAATACTGCCCCCTTACCTTAAGAAGTTTTAAAGTGTGTTTACTCAAACTCTGCTTGAAGTCAGTTGAATTTGAAAAAGCGTGTTGTGTAAAATTACAGATTCATGTTTGTTTGCTGAAAATCAGATAGGTGCAGAGAAATCTGTTGTTTTACAACATCAGCCATAGTAGTACGGCACCCCTGGAGAAAATTACGGTTATTAACATATTGTCTCAAATTCTTGTCCTCTTGAAGTCCACCCAACTCGCATAATAACTCTGATTTAAGCAATTGGTTAAGTTAGATTTTTTTTTACAGTGCTCAGTGTATGAAAATAGAAGTCTGAGAACCTTTAAATCTAGGTCACTTGTTTGTCATAGTTACCACTGTTAGGTTCTTATTTTTCAGTGTAAATAACTCACGGACACTAGAGAAGTTTTAACCAAGTTTAATTCTTCGCAAAGTTTCTGTACAGCTGTATTCAGACAGCAAAATATTTCTCACCATCACAATTATATACATCCCACTTCAGGACACTCCTCCTTCTCTCTCCAATCCTTACATCTTATGGTTCAACAGAAAGAAGGTAACCAGATACTAAACCCTGATTACTCCCTTAAGGGGAACTGACCTCACCTCCTGACCTCAACCCCTCCTTCCCCTAGTCCACAGATGTCCATCTGTCTCCCCTATCTCAACCGTTGCTCTACTCCCTTCCACCCAACACATTCCAAAGCTATCTGTCTTCCCACAGAGAACCATTAACTTCTGACACACAACCCAGTCTCTTTCACTCTTCCTCTTCAAGGCTTCTTCTCTATCATTTATTTAATATCTCAATGTTCAAAGTTTAGCCGATTCCAACAGTCCTTCCTCTTGAACAATATCGTCCTAATGTTCACTTTACATAAACTTGGAAATTACTTATACATGGATAAACAATGATAATAAAACATGAAGTTACAAAAAAAACTAACAAATGATGATAAAATATGAATTAAACAAACTAACCAATGGAACAAACAATGAACAAACATTCATCGTAAGGTGTACAAATTCAGAGACTTATGGCCTCTGTACTATGATCACACAATTTTATTCCCATCTGTCATCACATGACAAAATGCCATTCCAGCTGAATCTGCGGTCTTGTTATATGTCAGATGGAGCGGCTTTGGTTTCTCCACTTCCCCCTTCTGGTTCCTATAGAGAGTAATAGCACAAGACTTGGAAAGCAACAAAAATCATAAAACATAACAGTATTAACAATGTGATAAGCTATGCATAATTATATATGCACGAAAACCAAAGTCTGAGACCATGACAATTCCCACTCTCTCTTCCCCTGACTCTATGCCTCCAGGATACTTCCCTGCTGGGTTCCACAAAAATTAAATCTCTAAAAAGCTTTCTCATGCTTTCACCCAGTCTTCCCCTTTAGGCCCCAGGTCCCGAGAGGTGTCCCCAAGTCATGTCATTTTCACTTTGTTCCCCATCTCCTCCATTTCACCTGGTAGGCACGTCACCTGATATGCAAGTGCGTATCCCTAATCCACGTCCCATCCTCTTGATGTAACTCAGCACTATATATGCTTTCACATCAATGCCTTCAACATTTTGTTCACAGTACAATTACCCCTCTATCCTCTATCATATGATGCATTAACCCATAAAGCAGCTAAACCCCAAACCAACTATGATGTTTATAGTAGTTCCCAGACCCAACCCATCTGTATGCCTTAGTGGAATCTAGTATCTCTCTCGCTCCGCTTCCTCTATCATGGTGTCTTCACTCACCCATTATGCAGTTGGACCTCACTTCACGTGAGAACTATGCACCCCCCAAGGAGAGACATGACGATCTTAACCCCTGCAGGTACTGTACAGAGTAGTGTCTCTCAAACCAATGCTGTTCCAACACCCCCGACTGGTGTCTCTTGATGAACACTCAATCTCCAGAATTCAGCCCGTGCCCTTGGTTATATCTTGGTTCCACCTGAGGATATACACACTGCAACACATGGGTCATTTCCTGACAACATCATTTGTGATATTTGAATAACCCCATCCCCTGTCCTCCCATCGGTCCCCCAGTTACCAATCCATTGTGACATGAGTCGTCATAAACTGATATCCCAACAATGCTACTAAAGTAACCATTGCTACTTTCAACATTACCCATGACTATAGTCTCACAATACCCCTCATTTGCGCAGTAGTCCAATTCTATGCTATCAATATAGCATCCTTCGCTACTAATGCTGCTCCTTCAGTTACTGTCCCTACAGCGCCTCTGCCGGGAGAATAATAATCTGTCAAATGTTTGCTGGCTGTTAGAAATTGGAGAAACATTAATGAGTTGGGAATAATATCCAACCTAACAAAACTCTGAGTCACAGGTGTCCTGAAAGTTTACCATAGTGTCTGAAATGCCATCACTATCTCTTCTACTCTCACCATGATCTAGGTATGTGTAATGTTCAATTAAATCTCCATAGTGTGTACAGTTAGCTGCTCTCCCTCTTCTATCAGCTATCTCCTGTAACAATATACAGTCTCTGGGGAATGATACTCATCTATCATTACATCTAACCCATAACACACTATACTCCTAATGCATTTTCTACAGTTATAAACATACTAACACATTCTCAAATCAGTTAGTCAATATACATCAACTGTCCAACTGTCACGTTCTGACCTTAGTTAGGGCGCTGGGAGGGTGCAGTGGGTCCTATGCCTGCGCTCCGCTCGTGCCGGGCGAATGTGTGCATTGAGCATATGGGAGAGGTGCGAGTGGTATGCACCAGATCTCCAGTGCTCACTCACAGCCCGGTTCAACCTGTGCCTGCACTCTGGAGGGTCCGGGCTAGAGTAGTCATCCAGCCTGGGGGAGTGGTGCCAAGGCTGCGCACCAGGAGCTCCAGTGCTCCCCCACAGCCCGGTCCTTCCGGTGCCTCCTCCAAGCACCAGGCCTCCTGTAGGTCTCCCCAGCCTGGTGGGTCCTGTGGCAGCCCCACGCACCAGGCTGTCTCCCCGTCTCCTCCCTCCAGGTTCTATCTCCAAGCCAGAGCCGCCCGTCTGTCCTGAGCCGCCTGAGCCGCCCGTCTGTCCTGAGCCGCCTGAGCCGCCCGTCTGTCCTGAGCCGCCTGAGCCGCCCGTCTGTCCTGAGCCGCCTGAGCCGCCCGTCTGTCCTGAGCCACCTGAGCCGCCCTTCAGTCAAGAGCCGCCTGAGCCGCCCTTCAGTCAGGAGCCGCCCTTCAGTCAGGAGGCGCCCGTCAGTCCAGAGGCGCCCGTCAGTCCAGAGGCGCCCGTCAGTCCAGAGGCGCCCGTCAGTCCAGAGGGTCCAGAGGTTCAGGTTTTGCGGCCGGAGTCCGCACCTTTGGGGGGGGGGGGGGGTGGGTACTGTCACGTTCTGACCTTAGTTCCTTTTTTATGTCTTTATTTTAGTTTGGTCAGGGCGTGAGTTGGGGTGGACATTCTATGTTGTTTTTCTATGTTTTGTTCTAGTCGTTATATTTCTATGTGTTTGGCCTAGTATGGTTCTCAATCAGAGGCAGGTCTCGATCGTTGTCTCTGATTGAGAATCATACTTAGGTAGCCTGTTTTCCCACTATGGGTTGTGGGTAGTTATTTTCTGTTTAGTGTTTTTGTTTGCACCTTACAGAACTGTACGTTTGTCGGTTTGTTGTTTTTGTTCAGTATTCATTCTCTATTAAATTATTATGAATACGTACCACGCTGCACTTTGGTCCTCTTCTCCTTCCACCAACGACAACCGTTACACCAACGGAACAATGAACACCCTCATGTTCCACGAAACCTAAACATTTTGACTTGAAAAGAAAAGAGAAACAATGTACATGTTTAATAACTTAGCACCACTCATTGATGCGATGTAACATAAAAACTCTGAATACAGGGTAAAACAAAAAAAACTTTCATGGTTGGCCCAAGCTATCATCTAGTGATTCCCCCCCAAAAAACCACCTCCCCTCAGGATGACACTCAGAGATAAGTTTCTGGAGACTCTCTTGGCCACATAAATGTTATCAGCGTATCCACCCCTCATCTTGCTTTAGCAATTTTGTCTCGCTGTATCCCAATCACATTTAAAACATTTGATAAATTATCCAACCCAAATTTAGAATGACTGACCTCAGTGCTTACTTTGAGTCTAGGGCTCAAATTCCAGTGTATCACTGTATCACCAGGGTACACTGGAATTTGAGCCCTAGACTCAAAGTAAGCACTGATGTCAGTCATTCTAAATTTGGGTTGGATAATTTATAAACAACCTTTTATTGCCGGTCATAACTCTTCTCATTACAGCCCCCCTTTGTCCCTGTTTTCCTGTCAAGAGTGGCCTGGTAAAGAAAGATCAGTATCTCAATGCATTCCTAGTTTAAATAGTTAGCAGGGCGTATACCACCACCGTCCACCCTTTCCTTCACCCGGCATTTATCATTTTAGCATGTCTTCTTCAGATATCATTTACAGTTCAGTTTCCCAACGGCACATGTAACTTTGCCTGTCACATTTCATGGGCCTTGATAATGTCCCGATTGTAATATCCAAGTAGATACTTCCGTTTCTTCCACGTACACGAGTCTCTCACCTGAGCTTGTTTACATTTACATTTAAGTCATTTAGCTGACGCTCTTATCCAGAGCGACTTACAAATTGGAAAGTTCATACATATTCATCCTGGTCCCCCCGTGGGGAATGAACCCACAACCCTGGCGTTGCAAGCGCCATGCTCTACCAACTGAGCCACACGGGACTTGTTCTCTCTCTCCACGCTCACTCCACACGCGCTCTCACCACCCCGGCCCTGTTTTATGGCTCGGACTCAGATAGGAGTGTCACTGTCTCATTGCACGCCTTCGTGGCTCTTTCTTCAGACGGTTAGGGAGGGTTTTGAGGTTTACACACACTGTCTATGGTCAAATTATTTCTACCATGCATTTAAGACACGATCTGACGTCACCTTCCATGATAACCTCAAAAAAGCACGGATCATAACAACAGTTAAGTTCTATACATTTCTGTTTCAGGAAACCAGACAAACATTGACTATATGACGAATTATGACATTAACATTTTCTTAATAACATCTCTAAGACAAATGTCAAAAAGCATAACATAATGTTACTGCTAAAAAAAACATTTTCTTTAATTAGTCCATACTCCCTTATTCTACTGGCCACCTCTAGGAAGAGTTATCAGATCATGAAGATAGCACCCTAACCCCTCACAGAATTCCCACACCACGATACCAATCGGGTGAAATATGGATCAAAACAAAAACACAACATTAAATCAGCAATACATATATCACAATCCATTTGAAGTTATGGTCAACCCTTATTAACATATATTGTCCTTTCTATATGCAGCCTGAACACAGTACCACTATATATGTACCCCAAAGACCAGGACCTCAGGGAACTAAACCAATTGGAATAACTAATCACCTTAGAATTACAACTCTTTATAACTCTCTACAGAAATAATAATCATCTCCTAAAGTAATGGTACATTTTGGATAGAGAATGGTGTTTCTCATGAATTTTATATTGAAATCCCACTATCTATTTAATTCCCAATGAAGTTGATCATTTTTCATTAGGAATTTTTAATATCCAGGGCTTTCGACACCATTAAAATGTTTCCCCTCCCTTTCTTTCCCTGTCCTTCGGAAACCATTTAAATATCTATTCAAAACATTTCATCCTCCTGCATACCCATTTTAACTGAATTGAAAAGACCCCATCCAATAAATCCCACAACACGGCGATAGTATCTCTCCACCGAGTCTTACGATTCACTGGTCTCCTTTTCCCCATTAATCTCCATAACCACCACACCACATACAAATGAAAAGTTAATTTTATGTTTGGTAAGCCCTATACCAATTCCTCATGACCCCTCCACCCTTTCGTCCATTCTAGAATCCCATTCAAGAATAAGACGATATCAAACGTAAATGTATTTAAAAAATAAAACGACATAAAATGTCTAATGATTTAAACAAACCCTAAGGCCTTCTGCATTTGCGAGGAGTGTTTGGCCATATAATTTAAATGTGTTACCTTTAGAATCCATTCCCCTGGCATTTCGCCTAGTATCTGCAACCCAAAATACGTTTTCCTGTGGCAAATTTAGCCAATTTCTCATCGTAGGTATTCCGCAATATTTAATCCCTGGCCTTTACTAAACAGTTAGGTAAAACGTTATCTCATATGTCTTCCTTCACATAGAAACTGTAATGTCTATGTACCACCTATCGATCGAACAGAGACTATACACCGCTAGGTGAAAGTTCCATTCCTTCTACTTTCCGGAGGATTTGTTGTTGCGCTTTTGAAAATGATTGTCACGCCCTGACCATAGAGAGCCTTTTTATTCTCTACGTTGGTTAGGTCGGGGTGTGACTAGGGTGGGTAATCTAGGTTGTATTATTTCTATGTTGGCTTGGTATGGTTCTCAATCATAGGCAGCTGTTTATCGTTGTCTCTGATTGGGGATCATATTTAGGCAGCCACTTCCCCACTGTGTTTTGTGGGATCTTGTTTTTGTGTTGTTGCCTGTGAGCACTCCAGAACGTCACGTTTCGTTTATTCTTTAATGTTTCATTGAATAAACATGAATAAACATGTGGAACTCTACGTACGCTGCGCCTTGGACAAGTTCTTACGACGATGTTGACAGAAGATCCCACCACACCAGGACCAAGCAGTGTGCCCAGGAGGGAAGAGTATCCTGGGATTGGGAGGACATAAAGGAGGAGAAGACATCCTGGACTTGGGAGGAAATTATGGCTGGAGACGAAAGCCTTCCTTGGAAGCAGACGCAAGGAGAGAAGGGAGGACAGCGACAACGCCGGGGTTCGCGGCCACAAAGAAAGCCCAAGAAACAGCCCCAACATTTTTTTTTGAGGGGGCACACTGGGTGGTCGGCAGAGCCGAGGAGTGAGCCAGAGCCAGTCTGGGAGAAGAGGGAGAAACTGGAGGAGCGTGAACGGAGAGAGTCAGAGACCGTCAGTGAGTTAATGGAGAAATTGGAGGAGAGAGAAATGAGAGAGTTGTTGTGTTGGTGTCTGAGGCACGACATTCGCCCTAAGGAGCGTGTTATCAGTCTGATGCCACCTGAGTCAGCTCTCCGTACTCGTCCTGAGGAGCGTGCTATCAGTCTGGTAAAATCTGTGCCGGCTCCAAGCACCAGGTCTCCAGTACGCCTTCACAGCCCAGTACGTCCTGTGCCAGCTCCCCGCACTCGCAGTGCGAAGTGCTTCATCGTTCCGGTACAATTTGTGCCGGCTATACGTACCAGGTCTCCAGTACGCCTCCACAGCCCAGTACGTCCTGTGCCAGCTCCTCGCACTCACCCTGAAGTGCGTGTCACCATTCCGGTGCCACCTGTACCGGCTCCATGCACAAGGCCTCCAGTGCACCTTCCCAGTCCGGTATGTCCTGTGCCTGCTCCTCGCACTCATCCTGAAATGTGTGTCACCAGTCCGGTGCCACCTGTGCCGGCTCCACGCACCAGCCTTCCGGCGACGGTCCCCAGTCCAGAGCTTCCGGCGACGGTCCCCAGTCCAGAGCATCCGGCGACGGTCCACAGTCCAGAGCTTCCGGTGAAGGTTCACAGTCCAGAGCTTCCGGCGACGGTTCACAGTCCGGAACCTCCTGCGACGGTCCACAGTTCGGAACCTCCTACGACGGTCCACAGTCGGTAACCTCCTACGACGGTCCACAGTCCGGAACCTCCTACGACGGTCCACAGTCCGGAACCTCCTACGACGGTCCACAGGCCGGAGCCCTCCTTTGCGCCGATGCCCAGTCCAGGCACGGCGTCTAGTCCCGCTCCAGGGCAGGAGCCTCCCTCTGCGCCGGTGACCAGTCCAGGCACGGTTTCCAGTCCAGCTCCAAGGCCGGAGCCCTCCTCTGCGCCGGTGCCCAGTCCAGGCACGGCGTCCAGTCCTGCTCCATGGCAGGAGCCTCCCTCTGCACCGGTACCCAGTCTGGGTACGGTGTTCAGTCCCGCTCCATGGCCGGAGCCTTTCTCTGCGCCGGTGTCCAGTCCAGGCACGGCGTCCAGTCCAGCTCCAAGGCCAGAGCCTTCCTCTGCACCGATTCCCAGTCCAGGCACGGTGTCCAGTCCCGCTCCAGGGCAGGAGCCTTCCTCTGCGCCCGTGCCCAGTCCAGGCGTGGCGGTCAACCCAGCTCCATGGCCGGGGTCCTCCTCTGCGCTAAGGCCCAGTCCGGGCACGGCGTTCTACCCGGCTCCATGGCCGGACTTGTTAAGCACATTTATACTCCTGAAACTATTTAGGTTTGCCATCACAAAGGGGTTGAATAATTATTGACTCAAGATATTTCAGCTTTTAATTTTTTATTAATGTCACGTTCTGGTCTTAGTACCTTTTTTATGTCTTTGTGTTAGGTTGGTCAGAGCATGAGTTGGGGTGGGTAGTCAATGTTCTTTTTTCTATGTTGTTGTATTTCTGTGTTTGGCCTGGTATGGTTCTCAATCAGAGGCAGCTGTCGATCGTTGTCGCTGATTGAGAATCATATTTAGGTAGCCTGTTTTCCCCATTTTGGTTGTGGGTGTTTATTTTCTGTTTAGTGTCTGTTTCACCGTGCAGAACTGTTTTGTTTTCTCATCGTTGTTATTTTTGTGTAGTGTTCAGTTTGCAATTAAAATATGACGAACACTTACCATGCTGCATTTTGGTCCTCTTCTCCTGTACCAGACGAGAATCGTTACCATTAATTTGTAAAAAAAATGCAAAAAAAATTGACATTATGGGGTATTGTGTGTAGGCCAGTGACACAAAATATATACATTTAATCAATTTAAAATGCATGCTGTAACAAAAATGTGGAAAAACTCAAGGGGTGTGAATACTTTCTAAAGGCACTGTACGTATTTGTCATTTAATTTTTTTAAACGTATTACCTTTTATGTGTGGCATAAACACAACCAGAGTTGTTGCCAACATCGTTTTAGAGAATTTGGCAGTATGTCCAACCTGCCTCACAACCGCAGAACACGTGTAACCACGCCAGCCCAGGACCTCCACATCTGGCTTCTTTGTCTGCGAGATCGTTTGAGACCAGCCACCCGGACAGCTGATGAAACTATGGGTTTGCACAACCGAAGAATTTCTGCACACACTTTCAGAAACCGTCTCAGGAAAGCTCATCTGCGTACTTGTCGTCCTCACCAGGGTCTAGACCTGACTGCAGTTCGGCGTCGTTACCGATTTCAGTGTTCAAATGCTCACCTTCGATGGCCACTGGCACACTGGAGAAGTGTGCTCTTTACGGATGAATATTGGTTTCAACTGTTCTGGGCAGATGGCCCAGTACAGTGTGTGGGTGAGCAGTTTGCTGATTTTAATTGTGAAGATCGTGCTCCGTGGTGGTGGGGTTATGGTACGGCCAGGCATAAGCTACGGACAACTTACACAACTGCATTTTATCGATGGCAATTTGAATGCACAGAGATACCGTGACGAGATCCTGAGGCCCATTGCCGTGCCATTCATCCGCCGCCATCACCTCATGTTTCAGCATGATAATGCACAGCCCCATGTCACGAGGATCTGTACACAATTCCTGGAAGCTAATAATGTCACAGTTCTTCCATGGCCTGCATACTTACCACACATGTCACCCATTTAGCATGTTTGGGATGCTCTGGATCGACGTGTATGACAGCGTGTTCCAGCTCCCACCAATATCCAGAAACTTTGCACAGCCATTGAAGAGGAGTGGGACAACATTCCACAGGTCAAAATCAACAGCCTGATCAACTCTATGCGGTCATATCAGATACTGACTGGTTTTCTGATCCATTCCCCTATCTTTTTTGAAGGTATCTTTGACAAGATGTATATCTGTATTCCCAGTCATGCGAAATCCATCAATTAGGGCCTCAATCATTTATTTCAATTGACTGATTTCCTTATATGAACTGTAACTGTAAATTGCTGCATGTTGAGTTTATATTTTTGTTCAGTGTATGTTATGAATTTGAAAAATGTACAATATGATCTGAATTTGCAAATTGATATGTTATGAATTCTAGGTTAAAGGGTTAGGGTTAGAGGAAGGGTTAGCTAAAAGAGTTAAGGTTAGGTTTAGAGTTAGTTGTCATGTTAAGTAGTTGAAAAGTTGCTAATGAACTAAAATGATAAAGTTGTCCGTGATGAGATTGTCGGACATTCGTGTTATATACCTACCCATCCACCTCAACCAACCACCCTACTATTGTTTTTGATTTTTAAGTAACCATCTGTCTTATGTAACCATACCAAAATTAACATATTGTATCATACTAAATGGAGTGTCTTGGATTTACATACAGAATAGTATGAAATGTTCTGAGACCAGGTTGGGTGGTCGACAAACCCTCAACCTTCTGGCCCATAGCCCTGCGTGGCATCGACTGTGCTACAAAACCATGCTAAAGTGGTTATGTCGATATCCATGTTTATAAACACAGGGTTGCTACAGTTATTGTTATTTGTGGTGGTACAGTAATCTATTTTTTTTTTATTATGAGGGTAAAAAAAATGTGTACAGTACAAGCAGAGGGTCATGTAAAAATATTGTGGGGGGGGGGGGGGGGGGTTGTCCACAACTCTCGTGCACTCTTAAACGGGAACACACACATTTAACATGAACATAACAGGATATAGTACTGTGAGTAATTATATATAGATAGCTTCCGTAAAAGAGAGGGAAGCACAATGTTATCCTGGCTTGGAGTTTCACAGTGGATCATGCTACTACTTCTCCAGCAACGAACAGAGTCAATACGCCTGCATCCGTGACGGAGGACATCTGCATCCATGACTCGACTCGTGACTTGAGAATAAAGGACTCGGACCTCGAACACTAGGGACTCGACTCACGCTCGAGGTTAAGTGACTTGACTACATCACTGAGGAGGAGGGTTGGAGACACTCCCCTGGATTGGACTGACAGAAACGATGTAAGACGGACAGTGGGTCTGGGTTGACAATTCAAATCTTAATGACAGCATCAAGTAAGGACATGTTTAAGGCTAATTTACAGTACACACACACACACACACACACACACACACACTCAAAAGCATGTATACATTGTACACTCAAAAGCATTTATTCAAATACACAATAACATACACATTCTCACCAGGGTTGGGCTCAATTCTGAATTTTGGAATTGACTCCCATTCAACTCATGAGTTGAAATTCTAATTGAATTGGCCACACCCCACACGATGTAGAATTGAATTAGATATATGGTACTTATTACAAAAATGATAACCCGAAAAAATATGATATACAGTTGATTGATTGTACGTCTCTTTTTATGTACGTGTCTTTTTATTGCTATTGTTTGGTTGAGCCTGTCAACTCAACCTTCTTTTCAGTTTGTTGAAGATGGGACCAAACGGGATTCCCCTTTTTTTTTATTCAGCTGTTTTGTATACATATATTTTTAATAAAGCATGTACAGTGCTAATAGATGGAATGATTAATGAAGTAAAAATAAGTAAAAATGTTTTTTGTTTTATATTACATTTTCCCATCATTCTTCTTCGTTCACAATTTCTCCTGTGTTTTGATTTTCGCTCTCTAAGTATATGGGTCAAGTCTTAGTCAATGTAATAGCAGGGTAACTGTGAGAGGGACGGAGGGGTAGTTTATCTCCTATTGAGCAGCTCTGTCTGGTTTGTTGAGATTATTCCCGTATTTGTCCACTGGGCAACGCTGTGCTGCTGCTGGTTTCTGTACAGTGCTGTAGACTGAAGAAGGGCTCTGCGGCCCTGGCCTGTCCTCTTTTGTAGCGCCCACTTTGTCCACTAGGTGAGACTCTTCTACAGCTGGTTGCTGCACAGTGCTGTAGAGTGCCCCTGACTGTGGCTCTGGCATCTCTTCTGGTGACGGCAGCTCCACTCCTGCTGCTCCTGGTTTCCCTACAGTGACGTAGATAGTTGTTACGTCAGAATCCCCTGTGTTTCGTGGTCCCGGCCTCTCCCCTTGTGAAGCGCTCACTGGGTTGACCTGTTAGGATATGAGACATTATACTGTAACAACATTCAAATGATCATTCTTTAAACATTTGGAGAAACATTTGTTCTTTAACTACTGAAAGTAGTCATTCCCTTCCATGTGACATGACTACGTGGCGATAGAGCTGGGATAAAAACACTTTTTTTGAGATACAAGGTTTTTCCAGGACACTGACAATAGATAAATGATGAACATAAAAGGTACCTGCAGTGGCTGCTCATTTTTACGGGCCCTTCTTCTGGTTGATTTGATGCATAGTATACCAACAAACACACAAATGAATAGCAATCCAGCAGTAACACTGCCCACAATCATGCCAAATTGGGATTCTGAAGCTTTCCCATCCTTCTCAATACCTGAGATGTCACACGCACGCACACACACACACACACACACACACACACACACACACACACATTGTTATTCACATTTTTTGCTGGAAAATTGTAACATAATTATATTAAAATGTTGATCTTTTTTAACAATGATAGAGGCACAGAAGGTGGAAGCTAGTAAATTGGACTTACACATGTCCTTCATGGGTTGTGAGTTGGTCTCTGCACTGACGTGATTTTTGCCTGTGCACTGGATAGTGCTGTTGTCATTGGAGATGGTGATATTGAATACGGTGAGTGACTGTTGTGACAGTGCGCACTGACGCCCGTTACAGACAGACAACGCCCAGGCATCTTCAACAGAACAGTTCACTGTGATGTTACATTGTCCCCTACTTGAGTTGGAGTAGAGAGACACCACCTTCATGACTGGTATGGAAACAGCTTCTACAAGAACCAGTGGAATTGGATAAAAGGTTATATCCATGACAAGAAGTGTCAGAGAAGTGTGATGAATCTCCGATAGTTTAATCCAGTAAAACAAAATTATGATTGTGCATAAACCAGTTATAACCAGTGTGTGGGTAAAATCGCTGGGAAAGCAAAGCCAGAAACAAGCCATCTTACAACTTATGTATTATATAGGCCTAAAGCTGAAACATTAAGAAGACACAGTGGCAGAATAAATTCAACCACAACTTTGTTATCGTCCCAAAACCAGAGAGCAACCTCTGTCCGGTGAAGTCCTCAAAGGATATTGCATGTAAGAAACAGTTACATGACCTACAGCATGGTCAAGCAAATGAATGTTTCCAACATTTTGGGACCACTAAACAACTATTGATTTAGAAGCACATGGAGTTAACGCAAGTCGCAAAGAAAACAGCAGCTGCCCTCCACTGTTGCAGTACCATTTCAACTTCAACATTTCAACATCATCAAATCACCTATGCTTAGTCTAAAACAGTGACTAAAAGATATTTTTGGTAACTAAAAGATACCAAAAATAATTTAGTCCAATCAAGCTAAATATGATGTGGCTGTCCATGGTTCTCATTTCTCTGTGTGTGTGTGTGCGTGTGCGCAAGCGCGTGTTCGTTTTCGTGCAAGTAGAAAAAACATTTTGACTCACCCTACTAAATGTCAATGCCATCCTCTCTTTCATGTTGACAAAGCGGTCTATCACTCTGTCATACAGTAAGTAGTACAAGCTTTCATTTTTTGTTGTCCTAGGCTACCTGGCTGAAATGCTTGCTTGCTAGCCTAACTTTCTTTCATGGGCAACATTAGCTAGTTAACATTAGCCTTCTACATCTAGCTACATATTGAACTTCCATCCTCTCAGGCCTGGGGCACGATATATGAATTTGTGGTTGGATCAGAATCGCCATTATAATCATTGGCCAGTACGGAGAATTAAGTTAAACCACAAGTCCAAATCCCTATCTCCATTCATGGCTTATTTAGGAAAGGGACAATTTTAGCTAGCTATAGTGTAACTAGCCACTGGATGACATCAACACAACGAGATGCACAACGAGTTTCTGTCAATGACAAATGCTCTTGGTGTGATTGGAGTGAAGCCAAATCCAAACTGGCTTCCCTTGACACTTTTTGGTGCACCAGGACCATTCACAGTTGAGCTCTCTCAGTTTAGCTCAACGCTGAGTGGCTATTATTTGATTAATTTTTTTATCAAGGGAAGCCAAATGCTCTCTGGCTTCCTTTGCATTCAATGCTACGGGTGGCAAAAATGTCATACTCTTTTGGACCAGAAAGAATCAGATAAAAGACCTACACATACAGAGACAGAGGGGAGCTGTTTCACTCTCTAGGATGCCTTCTCCGGTGAGATACATTAAGCCTCTTGCAAATTGAAGGAAAATTATGAAACACTGAGAGACAAAAAAAAGTGTTTTTTTCGTTAGGTTTTTGTGTAAATTTTTTGGGGAAGCCTGGCTTCCCTTGGCATCCATGAATACATGCCACTGGTTATACCGTAAAAAGTAATGACCGTAGTTGTGGGAAAACATTTGTAGGAATGTTTATATTTTGTGCATGGGACATAGGCTTGACTCTGAAATTGGGGGAGGGGACATTTTTCTACGGGGATCCGGTGGTATGCCCCTGGATTATATTTTTTTGAAACATGTTTTAAATGCTCATTTCTAGTAACTTTTGAGAGAATGATACAGACAAATATTAACTTACAAATGTGAAAAATGTACAAGGCTAAGTGGGGCATAGCAGAGGGGCACCTACTCTGGTCAATCAGTCTTAGGGGCATGGCTATTCATACTTTACTGAATACCAGAGTGATTGTTAATGTTTGATATACACTACATGACAAAGTATGTGGACACCTGCTTGTCGAACATCTCGTTCCAAAATCATGGTTATTAATATGGAGTTGGTCCCCCCTTTGCTACTATAACAGCCTCCACTCTTCTGGGAAGGCTTTACACTAGATGTTGGAATATTACTGCGGGGACTTGCTTCTATTCAGCCACAAGAACATTAGTGAGGTCGGGCACTGATGTTAGGTGATTAGGCCTGGCTCGCAGTCTGCTTTCCAATTTATCCAAAAGGTGTTCGATGGGGTTGAGGTCAGGGCAGTCAAGTTCTTCCACACCAATCTCGACAAACCATTTCTGTATAGACCTCGCTTTGTGCACAAGGGCATTGTCATGCTGAAACAGGAAAGGGCCTTCCCCAAACTGTTGCCACAAAGTTGGAATTACAGAATCATCTAGAATGTAATTGTATGCAGTAGTTTTAAGATTTCCCTTCACTGGAACTAAGGGGCCAAGCCCGAACCATGAAAAACAGCCCCAGACCATTATTCCTCTTCCACCAAACATTACAGTTGGCACTTTGCATTCGGGCAAATAGAATTCTTCTGGCACCCGCCAAACCCAGATCCAACCAATGGCGGCGAGCTTACACCACTCCAGCCGACGCTTGGCATTGCGCACGGTGATCTTAGGCTTGTGTGTGGCTGCTCTGCCATGGAAACCCATTTCATGAAGCTCCTGACAAACAGTTCTTGTGCTGATGTTGCTACCAGAGGCAGTTTGGAACTCATTAGTGAGTGTTGCAACTGAGGACATACGACTTTTACGCGCTACGCACTTCAGCAGTTCCGTTCCGTGAGCTTGTGCGACCTACCACTTCGAGGCTGAGCCTTGCTCCTAGACATTTCCATTTCACAATACAGCACTTACAGTTGACCGAGGCAGCTCTAGCATGGCACAAATTTGACAAACTGACTTGTTGGAAAGGTGGCATCCTATAACGATTCCATGTTGAATGTCACAGATCTTCAGTAAGGCCATTCTACTGCCAATGTTTGTCTATAGAGATTGCATGGCTGTGTGCTCGATCTGTCAGCAACAGGTGTGGCTGAAAGAGCCGAATCCACTAATTTGAAGGGGTGTCTACATACTTTTGTATGTATAGTGTATTCAATTAAACAGCCATTTGGTACTCAGAATGATTAATTTCCTAGTATTTTTCTCGCTTTCCCTAAGTCAGGAATTTTACTTCTGCTGCTCTACATAGGGTATGGTTTGAAATGTACTGTAATATTCTCAACTTATAATAGTTATTATACTGTAATAATAACCAGCAACATACACAGTTGAAAATGTAAGTAGGTATGAAAGGTCAAACTGAAATAAATCAATCTCCACTCTACAGAAATATAAAAAATGTATTATCATCATGGCTGCTTTTCTCACATGCAATACACTCTCTAGACCAGGGGTCCTTTTCTAGAATGAGAGCTGCTTTAAAAAATCAAAAATTTTGCGAGCTACTTGTTTTTTTCTAGCTTTCAAACAGGCACATTCTTCTCTTCTCTACCCTGCAATTCTTCCCAGTGTCTTTAGTCTACAAGAGAAAGTGGGTGCACTATGTTTTCTGTCATAATACATGGTCAAATAATGGTTAATAAATAACTCTAAGGGGGGCCCTATAAAATCTGCGATTTTCTCCCCAAATTATGTTATACATTTTCCCAAATTATGTTCTGTTTCATTTTTCCTGGTTTTAGATTTTTTGTTTGTTTTCCTCTCTTAAAATTACAATTGTTCATAAAGAAACAACAGAATTTGAGGTTCTAAGTCCATGTCAATGGTTAAATCACTTTTTTTTTTAGGTCTGGAAGAAAACGAACACATTTAGATTAATTGCGCATCTGGCCCTTTAATTGTGCAGCTAGTGAGTGAGGAATGTGCCTTCTAATTTGCTGTTCTCCTGATGGTTCTGTACTACTGCTGCTAATTTCATGGCAATGTTTGCAAATAACAAATATCAGATACAAATGATATACTACTCATGATATACTTCTGCCAGGTAAGCCTACTTTGCAATTAACATATAATTGAGAAGGTTTTGGGGGACATATTTTAGTCTACCCACAAGACGGTTATCACATCAACTGGCTACACACGGAGTGATAGACAAACGCACGCACCACACAGACAAACAGGGGCAATATTGCTGGAAATTAATTGTCAGATATTGTGTTAGGTTTGGCTTTTTAAGCCGATAATGGCTAACCAGGGGTGTGATAATGTTAAAGTTGCGATTGTAAGATTTGTTTTTGACGGCTAGCGGTTGAACACTTGAAAATTGCATGTACTTTCAGAATTATTTGGTGAGCTACTCATAGGTGGTATGCGAGCTACTGGTAGCTCCTAATCGACCTGCTGGAGACCCCTTCCCTAGACCAAGGATGAGCAACTTTGATGGTGGTGGGGGCTACAAAAACATCTGAACTCATCATGAGGGACCAACGTGGTTTTCTCGGGTCTGCTTACTAACCTCCATACCCACACACCCAGTCAGAGCCGGCAATAGCCTTTTTGGGGGCCCTCAGTTAAATGTTGAATTATACTCACCCTGTATTGTTACTTTGTACTTAATAATAGTGTCTAAGTTCCATTTTCCAACAGTCGAATAGTAAATCCCACTGTCAGTTTCCTTCAGATTCTTAATGCACAGAGAGTGGTTAACTGGGTTATAATGCACCTTCTCCTTGTATTGAGGAGAGATCTCTTTATTATCAACTATTACATCCATTTTGAATTTCCATTTCAGTTCTTCATGTTCCCCAGGGGATTCAGCAACAGCCAGACACACCAAACCTCCCTTCAACCCGTACTTGTCTATTGACGGAACTTCAGCCCAGGTCCCTAAAGAAAAAGGAAAAGGTTCACCGGGTGCAACATTTTTTTCAGCAAGGGATAAAACACGAATAGCATACCAGGCTAACTATTTACCTTAATATTTTTTCTAATTCCTGACTGTTATTTGACATTTTTCTTTTGTCCTAAAAGCTTAATTCCCTTTGGAAAATACATGTGCACCGTTTATTAAATCTATTTCTATAAGTCACCTCAACCTTTTTAACTATCTTGAAAAAAAAAATTGGTATAGGTTACCTGTGAGGATGAGTAGAAACCATAAAATGTTCATTGTGTAAGTGATGAAGTCTGGCATCGTTCTCTGATCTCTGTCAAGGTTGAGTTACTCATAACAAACTAAGTAGGTGATGGCAGTTCCCTGCCCTAAATACGATTCTCACAACTTCCCGCCCCCTCAGTTTAAGCTGTAGTGTTAAATGCTCACTTGTAAAACTTATTTTAGGGGGTAGACCAGCTTTAACATTGTAGATAGATTATGGCTTCCATCAATGTAATTGTCTGCATCATTTCCAATCCCCCATATATTTTTTTGTAAATATACTGTAATGTGCCTTGCAAAAGTATTCATCCCCTTTGGCGTTTTTCCTATTTTGTTGCATTACAACCTGTAATTTAAATGGATTTGGATTTCTGTCACACCCTGATCTGTTTCACCTGTTCCTGTGATTGTCTCCACCCCTTCCAGGTGTCGCTTATTTTCCCCAGTGTATTTATCCCTGTGTTTACTGTCTCTCTGTGCCAGTTTGTCTTGTATGTTTTAGTCAAGTCAACCAGCGTATTTTTCCCATACTCCTTTTGCTATTCTCTTTTTCTAGTCCTCCCGGTTTTGACATTTGCCTGTTTCTGGACTTTGTACCTGCCTGCCTGACCATTCTGTCTGCCTTGACCATGAGCCTGTCTGCCACTCTGTATCTCCTGGACTCTGATCTGATTTTGACCTTTTGCCTGTCCACGACCACTCTCTTGCCTACCCCTTAGGATTATTAAACATTGTAAGACTCCAACCATCTGCCTCTTGTCTGCATTTGGGTCTCACCTTGTGCCTTGATAGATTTCATGTAATGGACATACACAAAATAGTCCAAATTGGTGAAGTGAAATGGAAAAAATAACTTGTTTCAAAGAACAGAAAAGTGGTGCGTGCATATGTATTCACCCCCTTTGCTATGAAGCCCCTAAATAAGATCTGGTGCAACCAATTACCTTCAGAAGTCACATAATTAGTTAGATTGCACACAGGTGGACTTTATTTAAGTGTCACATGATTTCAGTATATATATAACTCTTCTGAAAGGCCCCAGAGTCTGCAACACCATTAATCAAGGGGCACTACCAAGCAAGCAGCACCACGAAGACCAAGGAGCTCTCCAAACAGGTCAGGGACAAAGTTGTGGAGAAGTACAGATCAGGGTTGGGTTATAAAAAAATATCAGAAACTTTGAACATCCCACAGAGCACCATTAAACCCGTGATTAAAAATTTTTAAGAATATGGCACCACAACAAACTTGCCAAGAGAGGGCTACCCACCAAAAAACTCACGGACCAGGCAAGGAGGGCATAAATCAGAGAGGCAACAAAGAGACCAAAGGTAACCCTGAATGAGCTGCAAAGCTCCACGGCGGAGATTGGAGTATGTGTCCATAGGAACACTTTAAGCCGTATACTCCATCGAGCTGGGCTTTACGGAAGTGTGGCCAGAAAAAATCCATTGCCAAAAGGCATGTGGGAGACTCCCCAAACATATGGAAGAAGGTACTCTAGTCAGATGAGACTAAAATTGATCAAATTCTATGTCTGGCGTAAACCCAACATCTCTCATCATCCCGAGAACATCATCCCCACAGTGAAGCATGGTGGTGGCAGCATCATGTTGTGTGGATGCTTTTCATCGGCAGGGACTGGGAAACTGGTCAGAATTGAAGAAATGATGGATGGAGCTAAATACAGGAAAATCCTTGAGGGAAATCTTTCAGAGATTTGAGACTGGGACGGAGGTTCGCCTTCCAGCAGGACAATGACCCTAAGGATACTGCTAAAGTAACACTCGAGTGGTTTAAGGGGAAACATTTAAATGTCTTGGAATGGCCTAGTCAAAGCCCAGACCTCAATACAATTGAGAATCTGTGGTATGACTTAAAGATTGCTGTACACCAGCGGAACCCGTCTAACTTGAAGGACCTGGAGCTGTTTTGCCTTGATGAATGGGCAAAAATCCCAGTGGCTAGATGTGCCAAGCATATAGAGACATACCGCAAGAGACTTGCAGCTGTAATTGCTGCAAAAGGTGGCTCTGAAAAGTATTGACTTTGGGGGTGTTAATAGTTAGGCACGCTAAAGTTTTACATTTACATTACATTTAAGTCATTTAGCAGACGCTCTTATCCAGAGCGACTTACAAATTGGTGCATTCACCTTATGATATCCAGTGGAACAACCACTTTACAATAGTGCATCTAACTCTTTTAAGGGGGGGTTAGAAGGATTACTTTATCCTATCCTAGGTATTCCTTAAAGAGGTGGGGTTTCAGGTGTCTCCGGAAGGTGGTGATTGACTCCGCTGACCTGGCGTCGTGAGGGAGTTTGTTCCACCATTGGGGTGCCAGAGCAGCGAACAGTTTTGACTGGGCTGAGCGGGAACTGTACTTCCTCAGAGGTAGGGAGGCAAGCAGGCCAGAGGTGGATGAACGCAGTGCCCTTGTTTGGGTGTAGGGCCTGATCAGAGCCTGAAGGTACGGAGGTGCCGTTCCCCTCACAGCTCCGTAGGCAAGCACCATGGTCTTGTAGCGGATGCGAGCTTCAACTGGAAGCCAGTGGAGAGAGCGGAGGAGCGGGGTGACGTGAGAGAACTTGGGAAAGTTGAACACCAGACGGGCTGCGGACGTTTTCTGTTTATTCTTGTCTTATTTCTTGTTTGTTTCACAAGAAAAAATATTTAGCATCTTCAAAGTGGTAGGTATGTTGTGTAAATCAAATGATACTAAACCCCCAAAAAATCAATTTTAATTCCAGGTTGTAAGGCAACAAAATAGGAAAAATGCCAATAGGGGTGAATACTTTCGCAAGCCACTGTATATATATATACAGTGGGGAGAACAAGTATTTGATACACTGCCAATTTTGCAGGTTTTCCTACTTACAAAGCATGTAGAGGGCTGTAATTTTTATCATAGGTACACTTCAACTGTGAGAGACGGAATCTAAAACAAAAATCCAGAAAATCACATTGTATGATTTTTAAGTAATTAATTTGCATTTTATTGCATGACATAAGTATTTGATCACCTACCAACCAGTAAGAATTCCGGCTCTCACAGACCTCTTAGTTTTTCTTTAAGAAGCCCTCCTGTTCTCCACTCATTACCTGTATTAACTGCACCTGTTTGAACTCGTTACCTGTATAAAAGACACCTGTCCACACACTCAATCAAACAGACTCCAACCTCTCCACAATGGCCAAGACCAGAGAGCTGTGTAAGGACATCAGGGATAAAAATGTAGACCTGCACATGGCTGGGATGGGCTACAGGACAATAGGCAAGCAGCTTGGTGAGAAGGCAACAACTGTTGGCGCAATTATTAGAAAATGGAAGAAGTTCAAGATGACGGTCAATCATCCTCGGTCTGGGGCTCCATGCAAGATCTCACCTCGTGGGGCATCAATGATCATGAGGAAGGTGAGGGATCAGCCCAGAACTACACGGCAGGACCTGGTCAATGACCTGAAGAGAGCTGGGACCACAGTCTCAAAGAAAACCATTAGCAACACACTACGCCGTCATGGATTAAAATCCTGCAGCGCACGCAAGGTCCCCCGGCTCAAGCCAGCGCATGTCCAGGCCCGTCTGAAGTTTGCCAATGACCATCTGGATGATCCAGAGGAGGAATGGGAGAAGGTCATGTGGTCTGATGAGACAGAAATAGAGCTTTTTGGTCTAAACTGCACTCGCCGTGTTTGGAGGAAGAAGAAGGATGAGTACAACCCCAAGAACACCATCCCAACCGTGAAGCATGGAGGTGGAAACATCATTCTTTGGGGATGCTTTTCTGCAAAGGGGACAGGACGACTGCACCGTATTGAGGGGAGGATGGATGGGGCCATGTATCGCGAGATCTTGGCCAACAACCTCCTTCCCTCAGTAAGAGCATTGAAGATGGGTCGTGGCTGGGTCTTCCAGCATGACAACGACACAAAGCACACAGCCATGGCAACTAAGGAGTGGCTCCGTAAGAAGCATCTCAAGGTCCTGGAGTGGCCTAGCCAGTCTCCAGACCTGAACCCAATAGAAAATCTTTGGAGGGAGCTGAAAGTCCGTATTGCCCAGCGACAGCCCCGAAAACTGAAGGATCTGGAGAAGATCTGTAGGGAGGAGTGGGCCAAAATCCCTGCTGCAGTGTGTGCAAACCTAGTCAAGAACTACAGGAAACGTATGATCTCTGTAATTGCAAACAAAGGTTTCTGTACCAAATATTAAGTTCTGCTTTTCTGATGTATCAAATACTTATGTCATGCAATAAAATGCAAATTAATTACTTAAAAATCATACAATGTGATTTTCTGGATTTTTGTTTTAGATTCCGTCTCTCATAGTTGAAGTGTACCTATGATAAAAATTACAGACCTCTACATGCTTTGTAAGTAGGAAAACCTGCAAAATCGGCAGTGTATCAAATACTTGTTCTCCCCACTGTATATCTATAATTTTTTATATATTTTCCTTTATTATTTTCCCCTAACCCTACAATCCCTCCCCTAATTGGAGTAAACTAATGGACAACAACATTTAGGCTTCTACTTCCAGCAAACATAGTGTTTAAATTATTTTACATTTATTTTACTGTCGATCGAACATGATTGCTGCTGCGCTCAAAACAACTGTTATATCCGAAGTGGGAAATCTGACTACAGTGAGCTCAAGACAACTGGGAACTTGTTTTGAACGGTCATCCAACTAGGAATTGTAAGTCGGGAACTCTAACCTCTTTCTAGAGCTACGACCTAAAGATCACTGATGTGATTGGAAAGGTGACCTGGTTTATTTCTGAGTTCCCTGTTGTCTTGAAAGCACCATTAATCCAGAGAATGCCAGACTTTGATGACAAAGTTTGATGACGAAAATTGGCCACGAAGGACCGCCGTGCAACCTTCCTGTTCAAGTGAGCACAGCACAACAAGGTGAGTCCAAAAATGTCTTGTATGCTGCTGCATAAATTATGTAATATGCCAGGGACATATGTATACTGTAGATAAAAAAGTAAAACTAGGTATATGTTGTGTAGTAAACTGTTAGTAGCCTATGTGCCTCAGCCTAATAATTTGGTATATTTTCCCCTCTTAATTTGCCACTATAGGGGGTGCTGTTTCGCATTAGCATAATTTGCTCTACAGATTAAACTGCCTAGTACTCAATTCTTGCTCGTACAATATGCATATTATTGTTATTATTGGATAGAAAACACTCTCTAGTTTCTATAGCCGTTTGAATTATGTCTCTGAGTGAAACAGAACTCATTCTACAGCACTTTTCCTGATATGGAGTGAGATTTCAGAAATTTTGGCCTCTGGTCCCAGGTCAGTTTTAAAGTCCCTGTAAATCCTATGAGGATACAAACACTGCCCATGCCTTCCTCTAGATGTCAGTAAGAGGTGACAATTTGAATGGAGTCGATTGCGCAATCAGGGCCTGTATAAAACGCCAAAGACCGGATGTACCGTTCTTTTCCTGCTGCGCCTGACGCACGATGGACGTCGGACTGGCTCTCTTTCCAAGCGTTGGTTTAGCCACTTATATATCGCCGGTCATGTTTTTACTCGTTATAGGTGTTAAAAACATCATAAGGTAGTTAATTTAAACCGTTTTATAGCAATTTATATCCGTTTAGTGCGATTTTGAGGCATTGCTTTGTGATGCACTTTGAAGCGCCGGGCACGTTTCGGGGTCCCGGTCGAACGTTAGTGGGCATTTCGATGGACAAGAGGACATCTTTCGACCAAAAGAAGATTAGACCCAAGAAAGGATACATTGCCCAAGATTCTGATGGAAGAACAGCTCATAGTAAGAAATATTTAAGATGATAAATCGTTGTTCTGTCGAAAAATGTTAAACGCATATTCCGCCATTTTTTTTGGTATAGCTTCGCTTGGCGAACCCTGTATTGCACAGTAAGGATAATTTTAGAAATGTAATTCAGCGATTGCATTAAGAACTAATTTGTCTTTCGATTGCTGTCCACCCTATATTTTTTAGTCAAGTTTACGATTAGTTATTCATTACGCCAGATCACTGTCCAAAATGGCGCCCGACATTTTCAGGCTAGTTTTGCTAGTATTGTCATGTTATAACCACGTTTTTTTGTGGCTAAATATGCACATTTTCGAACAAACTCTATATGTATGTTGTAATATGATGTTACAGGAGTGTCATCGGAAGAATTCTGAGAAGGTTAGTGAAAAAATTAATACATTTTGGCGATGATTACGTTATCGCTCTCTTTGGCTTGAATCAATGCTCGGGTAACGTTTGCACATGTGGTATGCTAATATAACGATTTATTGTGTTTTCGCTGTAAAACACTTAGAACATCTGAAATATTGTCTGAATTCACAAGATCTGTGTCTTTCCATTGCTGTGAGCTGTGTATTTTTAAGAAATGTTTTATGATTAGTAATTAGGTAATACACGTTGCTCTCTGTATTTATTCTAGTCGAGTTGTGATGGTGGGTGCAATTGTAAACTATGATTTCTACCTGAAATATGCACATTTTTCTAACAAAACCTATCCTATACAATAAATATGTTATCAGACTGTCATCTGATGAGGTTTTTTCTTGGTTAGTGGCTATCAATATCTTTATTTGGCCGAATTGGTGATAGCACCTGATGGAGTAAGAAACTGATGGAGTTAGAAAAGTGGTGTCTTAGGCTAACGTGGTTAGCTAATAGATTTACATATTGTGTCTTCCCTGTAAAACATTTTAAAAATCTGAAATGGTGGCTTTATTCACAAGATCTGTATCTTTCATCTGGTGTCTTGGACTTGTGATTTAATGATATTTAGATGCTAGTATTTACTTGTGACGCTATGCTAGGCTATGCTAGTCAGCTTTTTTACTGTGGGGGGTGCTCCCGGATCCGGGATGAGTACTAAGTAGAAGTTAATTTCACATACTGTTCTGACTTGGTGGTGCACATGTAGCCTATTCTGTCTCTGCACATTGCAAAAGTGCTAAACAAATAAGTATATTGATTCCAGCCGTTCAAGCTAGCTCATTAATGTCTTCATCAAAATTACGGATTGCCTCTTATCCGCTTGTCGTCCCCTTATGCCATAGTTTGTCCATCTCAATTGTCAGTAGAAACAACATTTGTTTAAGTAAGTCTGCCGTATCAGCAATGTTTTTTCAAAAGGCAGTAAATGAGGCTGAATGAACTGTTTTCCTGCCAGACAAGGCTCCGCTGATAGCCAGGTGTACTAATGGTAAGGTGTTGGGACTGCTGTTGGGACTCTGCTGTTGGGACAGCTTTATGTACGCCCTAACAGTTTGTGGGCACCGTTTGTCACCGTTATAGTGCAATTAATGTATTGTTTTGTGTTGTTTTGAAGCTTTGCTGGCATGCATCCACATATTATGTTTTTTTTTGCCCCACCAAGATTTACATGCTAAAATCGCCACGGGTCTCAAGGGAACGGTTTGGAAAACAAGAGTTGAATGACCACACACATACACCTTCACATTAACACACAGAAACAGTGCACCCTCTATATAAACGCCCTGTCTTTCAAAGATAATTCGCAAAAATTCAAATAACTTCACAGATCTTCATTGTAAAGAGTTTAAACACTGTTTCCCATGCTTGTTCAATGAACCATAAACAATTAATGAACATGCACCTGTGGAACGGTCGTTACGACAATAACAGCTTACAAACAGTAGGCAATTAAGGTCACATAACTTAGGACACTAAAGAGGCCTTTCTACTGACTCTGAAAAACACCAAAAGAAAGATGCCCAGGGTCCCTGCTCATCTGCGTGAACGTGCCTTAGGCATGCTGCAAGGAGGCATGAGGACTGCAGATGTGGCCAGGGCAATAAATTGTAAAGTCCGTACTGTGAGACGCCTAAGACGGCGCTACAGGGAGATAGGATGGACAGCAGATCGTCCTCGCAGTGGCAGACCACGTGTAGCAACACCTGCACAGGATTGGTACATCCGAACATCACACCTGTGGGACAGGCACAGGATGGCAACAACATTTACATTTTACATTTACATTTAAGTCATGTAGCAGACGCTCTTATCCAGAGCGACTTACAAATTGGTGCATTCACCTTATGATATCCAATGGAACAACCACTTTACAATAGTGCATCTAACTCTTTTAAGGGGGGGGGGGTGCTGTTTCGCATTAGCATAATTTGCTCTACAGATTAAACTGCCTAGTACTCAATTCTTGCTCGTACAATATGCATATTATTGTTATTATTGGATAGAAAACACTCTCTAGTTTCTATAGCCGTTTGAATTATGTCTCTGAGTGAAACAGAACTCATTCTACAGCACTTTTCCTGATATGGAGTGAGATTTCAGAAATTTTGGCCTCTGGTCCCAGGTCAGTTTTAAAGTCCCTGTAAATCCTATGAGGATACAAACACTGCCCATGCCTTCCTCTAGATGTCAGTAAGAGGTGACAATTTGAATGGAGTCGATTGCGCAATCAGGGCCTGTATAAAACGCCAAAGACCGGATGTACCGTTCTTTTCCTGCTGCGCCTGACGCACGATGGACGTCGGACTGGCTCTCTTTCCAAGCGTTGGTTTAGCCACTTATATATCGCCGGTCATGTTTTTACTCGTTATAGGTGTTAAAAACATCATAAGGTAGTTAATTTAAACCGTTTTATAGCAATTTATATCCGTTTAGTGCGATTTTGAGGCATTGCTTTGTGATGCACTTTGAAGCGCCGGGCACGTTTCGGGGTCCCGGTCGAACGTTAGTGGGCATTTCGATGGACAAGAGGACATCTTTCGACCAAAAGAAGATTAGACCCAAGAAAGGATACATTGCCCAAGATTCTGATGGAAGAACAGCTCATAGTAAGAAATATTTAAGATGATAAATCGTTGTTCTGTCGAAAAATGTTAAACGCATATTCCGCCATTTTTTTTGGTATAGCTTCGCTTGGCGAACCCTGTATTGCACAGTAAGGATAATTTTAGAAATGTAATTCAGCGATTGCATTAAGAACTAATTTGTCTTTCGATTGCTGTCCACCCTATATTTTTTAGTCAAGTTTACGATTAGTTATTCATTACGCCAGATCACTGTCCAAAATGGCGCCCGACATTTTCAGGCTAGTTTTGCTAGTATTGTCATGTTATAACCACGTTTTTTTGTGGCTAAATATGCACATTTTCGAACAAACTCTATATGTATGTTGTAATATGATGTTACAGGAGTGTCATCGGAAGAATTCTGAGAAGGTTAGTGAAAAAATTAATACATTTTGGCGATGATTACGTTATCGCTCTCTTTGGCTTGAATCAATGCTCGGGTAACGTTTGCACATGTGGTATGCTAATATAACGATTTATTGTGTTTTCGCTGTAAAACACTTAGAACATCTGAAATATTGTCTGAATTCACAAGATCTGTGTCTTTCCATTGCTGTGAGCTGTGTATTTTTAAGAAATGTTTTATGATTAGTAATTAGGTAATACACGTTGCTCTCTGTATTTATTCTAGTCGAGTTGTGATGGTGGGTGCAATTGTAAACTATGATTTCTACCTGAAATATGCACATTTTTCTAACAAAACCTATCCTATACAATAAATATGTTATCAGACTGTCATCTGATGAGGTTTTTTCTTGGTTAGTGGCTATCAATATCTTTATTTGGCCGAATTGGTGATAGCACCTGATGGAGTAAGAAACTGATGGAGTTAGAAAAGTGGTGTCTTAGGCTAACGTGGTTAGCTAATAGATTTACATATTGTGTCTTCCCTGTAAAACATTTTAAAAATCTGAAATGGTGGCTTTATTCACAAGATCTGTATCTTTCATCTGGTGTCTTGGACTTGTGATTTAATGATATTTAGATGCTAGTATTTACTTGTGACGCTATGCTAGGCTATGCTAGTCAGCTTTTTTACTGTGGGGGGTGCTCCCGGATCCGGGATGAGTACTAAGTAGAAGTTAATTTCACATACTGTTCTGACTTGGTGGTGCACATGTAGCCTATTCTGTCTCTGCACATTGCAAAAGTGCTAAACAAATAAGTATATTGATTCCAGCCGTTCAAGCTAGCTCATTAATGTCTTCATCAAAATTACGGATTGCCTCTTATCCGCTTGTCGTCCCCTTATGCCATAGTTTGTCCATCTCAATTGTCAGTAGAAACAACATTTGTTTAAGTAAGTCTGCCGTATCAGCAATGTTTTTTCAAAAGGCAGTAAATGAGGCTGAATGAACTGTTTTCCTGCCAGACAAGGCTCCGCTGATAGCCAGGTGTAGTAATGGTAAGGTGTTGGGACTGCTGTTGGGACTCTGCTGTTGGGACAGCTTTATGTACGCCCTAACAGTTTGTGGGCACCGTTTGTCACCGTTATAGTGCAATTAATGTATTGTTTTGTGTTGTTTTGAAGCTTTGCTGGCATGCATCCACATATTATGTTTTTTTTTGCCCCACCAAGATTTACATGCTAAAATCGCCACGGGTCTCAAGGGAACGGTTTGGAAAACAAGAGTTGAATGACCACACACATACACCTTCACATTAACACACAGAAACAGTGCACCCTCTATATAAACGCCCTTTTTCAGGACCCTGTCTTTCAAAGATAATTCGCAAAAATTCAAATAACTTCACAGATCTTCATTGTAAAGAGTTTAAACACTGTTTCCCATGCTTGTTCAATGAACCATAAACAATTAATGAACATGCACCTGTGGAACGGTCGTTACGACAATAACAGCTTACAAACAGTAGGCAATTAAGGTCACATAACTTAGGACACTAAAGAGGCCTTTCTACTGACTCTGAAAAACACCAAAAGAAAGATGCCCAGGGTCCCTGCTCATCTGCGTGAACGTGCCTTAGGCATGCTGCAAGGAGGCATGAGGACTGCAGATGTGGCCAGGGCAATAAATTGTAAAGTCCGTACTGTGAGACGCCTAAGACGGCGCTACAGGGAGATAGGATGGACAGCAGATCGTCCTCGCAGTGGCAGACCACGTGTAGCAACACCTGCACAGGATTGGTACATCCGAACATCACACCTGTGGGACAGGCACAGGATGGCAACAACATTTACATTTTACATTTACATTTAAGTCATGTAGCAGACGCTCTTATCCAGAGCGACTTACAAATTGGTGCATTCACCTTATGATATCCAATGGAACAACCACTTTACAATAGTGCATCTAACTCTTTTAAGGGGGGGGGGGTTAGAAGGATTACTAAATCCTATCCTAGGTATTCCTTAAAGAGGTGGGGTTTCAGGTGTCTCCGGAAGGTGGTGATTGACTCCGCTGACCTGGCGTCGTGAGGGAGTTTGTTCCACCATTGGGGTGCCAGAGCAGCGAACAGTTTTGACTGGGTTGAGCGGGAACTGTACTTCCTCAGAGGTAGGGAGGCGAGCAGGCCAGAGGTGGATGAACGCAGTGCCCTTGTTTGGGTGTAGGGCCTGATCAGAGCCTGAAGGTACGGAGGTGCCGTTCCCCTCACAGCTCCGTAGGCAAGCACCATGGTCTTGTAGCGGATGCGAGCTTCAACTGGAAGCCAGTGGAGAGAGTGGAGGAGCGGGGTGACGTGAGAGAACTTGGGAAGGTTGAACACCAGACGGGCTGCGGCGTTCTGGATGAGTTGTAGGGGTTTAATGGCACAGGCAGGGAGCCCAGCCAATAGCGAGTTGCAGTAATCCAGACGGGAGATGACAAGTGCCTGGATTAGGACCTGCGCCGCTTCCTGTGTGAGGCAGGGTCGTACTCTGCGAATGTTGTAGAGCATGAACCTACAGGAACGGGTCACCGCCTTGATGTTAGTTGAGAACGACAGGGTGTTGTCCAGGATCACGCCAAGGTTCTTAGCACTCTGGGAGGAGGACACAATGGAGTTGTCAACCGTGATGGCGAGATCATGGAACGGGCAGTCCTTCCCCAGGAGGAAGAGCAGCTCTGTCTTGCCGAGGTTCAGCTTGAGGTGGTGATCCGTCATCCACACTGCCCGAGTTACACCAGGAATGCACAATCCCTCCATCAGTGCTCAGACTGTCCACAATAGGCTGAGAGAGGCTGGACTGAGGGCTTGTAGGCCTGTTGTAAGGCAGGTCCTCACCAGACATCACTGGCAACAATGTTGCCTATGGGCACCAACCCAACGTCGCTGGACCAGACAGGACTGGCAAAAAGTGCTCTTCACTCACGTGTTGCGCCCAAACCTCTCCCACTTCTCCTTCACCCAAATCCAGATAGCTGATGTTCTGAAAGAGCTGCAAAATCTGGACACCTACAAATCAGCCTGGCTAGACAATCTGGACCCTCTCTTTCTAAAATGATCTGCCGAAATTGTTGCAACCCCTATTACTATTACTGTGTAGGGTGCCGTCTTTCGGATGGGACGTTAAACGGGTGTCCTGACTCTCTGAGGTCATTAAAGATCCCATGGCACTTATCGTAAGAGTAGGGGTGTTAACCCCGGTGTCCTGGCTAAATTCCCAATCTGGCCCTCAAACCATCATGGTCACCTAATAATCCCCAGTTTACAATTGGCTCATTCATCCCCCTCCTCTCCCCTGTAACTATTCCCCAGGTCGTTGCTGCAAATGAGAACGTGTTCTCAGTCAACTTACCTGGTAAAATAAAAAATAAAAAAACTAGCTTGTTCAACCTCTCTTTCGTATCCGCTGTCATCTCCCTCTTCAAAGGGGGAGACACTCTAGACCCAAACTGCTACAGACCTTATCTATTCTACCCTGCCTTTCTAAGGTCCTCAAAAGCCAAGTTAACAAACAGATTACCGACCATTTCGAATCACACTGTACCATCTCCGCTATGAAGTTTGGTTTCAGAGCTGGTCATGGGTGCACCTCAGCCACGCTCAAGGTCCTAAACAATAGCATAACCGCCATCGATAAGAGACATTATTGTGCAGCCCTATTCATTGATCTGGCTAAGGCTTTCGAGTCCGTCAATCACAACATTCTTATTGGCAGACTCAACAGCCTTTGTTTCTCAAATGACTGCCTCGCCTGTGTCACGAACCGGCTCAAAACCCATAACAAAAAGGGAGACAACGTGGAGATAAAGAAAAACAAAATATATTTATTAACTGAAGTAAAGTAAACACAATTAACAATGGTGTGTGTTTAGTCAGTAGTGTAAGTGAGTGGTCACGTGTATACATGTGATAATGAGGGGTGTTGAAAGGTGCCAACGCAAACAAACCAAATAGCCACAACCCCCCCCCCCCCCCCCCCCCCCAATACAACCGGGGACCAAAAAGGACCCCGGAACACCATACCAGTCACAAAAACAAGTTGACCCAGTCTTTGCGTCCATTTGCCCAAGCCAACCTCGTCCTCCCCAGACCTCAGCAACCTTTGCGAAGAGAAAGCAACCTTTAAGAGGAAGAAGAAAACGAGACGAGAAGGGAACAGACAGGAGCGACAGAAAAGAACAATACCAAACACAAAAGAACATTCAAGCAAAACTGCACCTGCCCCCACATGACTAGCATCCACCTGCAAGGTAAATGACAAATCCACGCGAGGAGCAGCCAGCACCGGAGTTGAGGTAAGCAACCTCTTTGCATCTTCAAAAGCCTGTTGACAACGAGAAGACCATACGTAACCAGCCTTAGCTTTCAGCAAATCTGTCAAGGGAGCGACCACAGTAGAGAAGCTCCTACAAAAACTACGGTAATAACCAATCATTCCCAAGAAACGCATAATTTCCTTTTTAGTAGTTGGTGGTGGAAAAGCATCAATAGCTACCACCTTACGCCGAACAGGACGCACTTCACCCTGCCCAACCACCTTTCCAACGTATGTAAAAGTTGCCTGTTCAAACTCAGATTTAGCCTCACCAGCGGCGTACAGGCATCGCCAGAAATCACACACATACGATAACAGGGACTGAGGGGGCTCGGGAGACTTCCAGTCATCCTGGAGAACAGATAGAAGTCCACGCACCTTATGTCCAAACACAAGGTAATTTGGACTGAAATCCGTGATCTCCTGTGAAACCTCCTTAGCGGCTAACAGTAACCAAGGCAACCCCTCCTTGCAATCCTTATCCATCTCAGTACAATAGGCTCTCAACAAAGACTTAAGTGTTTGATGGAAACGTTCCAGTGCTCCTTGACTATGCGCGTGATAGGCACTAGACAAATTGTGTTTAATATGGAGCTGTTGGAGAACCTGACCAAACAGATTAGAGGTGAAATTAGATCCTTGATCACTCTGAATGACCTTAGGGATTCCAAACAGTGAGAACTACTGAGTCAAAGCTTTTAACACAGACTTAGTCGTGATAGACATGAGAGGATAGGCAGCAGGAAACCTAGTGGTCTGACACATCACAGTGAACAGGTAACTACTACCCTTTTTAGAACGAGGCAGAGGACCAACAGTCAATAATCAGATACTCAAAAGGTTGGCTGAGTACAGGAATAGGAAACAGTGGTACCGGCTTAATAGCTTGATTAGGTTTACCAGTTAATTGACAGGTGTGACAAGTTTTGATGAACTCAGAAACATCCCTCTTTAACCTAGGCCAAAATAAGTGTCTTAATATGCAATTGTAGGTTTTCCTCACACCCATATGTCCAGCAACGTCGTTGTGGGAAGTTGTCAACACCAACTCACGAAGCTTAACTGGTACAAAAACCTGACTAATCGCCTCCCCCAGAAAACAACTACCATGAGACACCCACTTTCTCATCAGGACATCCTCTTGGAGAAAATAGCCATGGGCGACATCTCCCAACTGTTCCACAGGCCCGATTTGGTCACGCAACTCTTCTAATGTGGGGTCAGTCCGTTGCGCATTGATTAGATCGGAGCGGGATACAGATAACGGGATAACAGGGAAAGCAGTGACAGACTTCTTTGTGGTATTCTCGTTAGTCGGCGCAGTGACCAGTTCACCACGGCTCATAGAACGCGTCACTGCACATGCAGAGAAACACCTCTGGGAAACTCTGCGCACTCTCATCAGGAATCCCTGGATGGAAACACGACAGGCCATACACACTCACCAGCCAAGTTATTCCCAAGGATAACGTTGATACCCTCAATAGGCAACGAAGGAGGCACCCCCACAACAACATCACTGTCACGTCTTCTGCCGAAGTCGGCTCCTCTCCTTGTTCGGGCGGCGTTCGGCGGGCGATGTCACCGGCTTTCTAGCCATCGCCGCTCCATTTTTCATGTATCCATTTGTTTTGTCTTGTTCCCTGCACACCTGGTTTTCATTCCCCAATCACACTACATGTATTTATTCCTCTGTTCCCCCTCATGTCTTTGTGTGAGATTGTTTGTGTGTTACGTGTTTTGTACGCACTAGGCTTGCATCCGTTTTTTCCGTGTTATTTCACAAAGCCTGTTTGTATTGTTATACATTTGATGTTTCGTGACTGTTTTGCGCGCTTTACACTTTGCCTTGTTGGCTGAAGTTTTTTTTGACGCAGCTGTGTCCATCTGTATATCTCTCCTGCCGAAATAAAGTGTGCGCCTGTTCACAATTCTCTGCTCTCCTGCACCTGACTTCACCACAAGTACGCACACGCCTGACACTCACCTTTCACCAGTCCACAATCCAACATCAGTTTATGCATTCAGAGGCACCTGTGTCTCTCAGGATCTTCACTGGCACTAGGTCCTTACTTCCTGACATAGACACTAAACCCGACGTAATGAAAGGTAAATAGTCTGGGTCAATATGGACTTTCACATGCTCCTAGGCCTGAGACAATGTGTCAGGAGTGAACTGATGTGGAACAGGCGCAGCTAACGCCGTAGGCTTAGATTTAACGTAAGCACACGTACTGAATTTGCCCCTAGCCCTGAGAACTGGACATTCGTTTTTCCAATGACCTGAACCTTGACAGTAGTGACACTCTTGACCAAAGTCAGCTTTACCACGGGAGTCAGGCTCAACCCTAGTTGAATGAAACTCTGCCCGTGAACCAAAGTATCTCAGTGAGCGAGGCCCAAATCAGATCACACAGCCCTTGGAAAGTCATAACTGCAGAGGCGGAACACCAGCGATTAAACTGTGAAGATAACTCTCGCGCAAACTCAACATGAGTCTGTTTATTATACCTTTTTAAAGTTCTAAATCGTTGGCGGTAAGCCTCAGGAACAAATTCATAAATATGTAACACAGCCGTTTTAACCTTAACATAACTGACACTGTCGTCTACACTAAGAGCTGAATATGCTTCCTGCGCTTTACCAGTCAGCACACACTGCAACATTAAAGTGCGGTCAGAATCAGGCCAACTCCTAGCGTCAGCAAACACGCTCAAACAACGAAAAGAATGTCTCAGGGTCATTTTCATAAAAATCAGGCAACAACAGTAAGTTCCCAACAATATCAAATGTGGGCACAACCAAAAGAGGAACGACCCCTAGGTACATCTGGGTCACCTTCCCAGAGCAAACTCTCCCCTGAGAGCTTTCCTTCCCTAACCAGCTCTAGCCGCTCTTGTTGCAGCTTGATTTTAGCACGCTCCATGTCCTGTTTAAACTCCAATTCCTTTTCATATTTTAACCGATCAGCAGCCAATTATTTTTCATACTTTACACGATCATGCTCTAGCTTCTCACAATCGTGCTCTAGCTGTAACAAAAACAGTTCTTTCTGCTGTTCAAAAAGAAGACTACTAGGACTAACCCGATGGAGCGGTCATTGTAACATATCGGGGAGATGGCGAGTCCTCAGCAGTGGCTGCCCCAGTGGTAACTTCAAGAATATCACTCTCCATCAGATTGGCCTTCAATATTAACCTAATATAATTTTTGGGACGTTTATCACTAATTTCAACCTTGTAGTGTTCAGCAACCTTCAACAACTGTTCTTTAGTACATAATTCTAACAGTTCCTCTGGTGGAAAGCGAATGAACTCGTCTATGTAAGACGCCGTAGTCACAAGAAGAAATCTCGCTCTTCCCCTTTGCTGACCACACCAGACCACAACCAGAGAAATGACAATCACACTGGGCACCACAGAAGAGAGATGCGATATATATGGAGCTTCCCCAAAACCTACAGTAACTCAACCCTAGTCTTTGTGCAGATTTGCGGTGGGTAATTACGCACTGTAGCCCGCTGGCAAGGAAATAAACCCCCCAGCATGCTGGCAGATTCCCCCAAGCCACGGATGTGCCCCTGAGACAACTGCTCAGTCCACAGACACCACACAAAAATAACAAACGAAATAACCATGCTCAACGTATTCCAAAGTGAAACACGTCGCTAAGCCTAACAGAGAAAAAATATATATATAGCTCCGGGTAGCTAGTGTCACTACCCTACCCAAATCTCCCACTGAGGTACACAGCCGATTGTACTCACCTCCTCGGACGATGTCCCAACAGCGAGTTGAGCAAGAGTCTCCAGGCTGGGCAGGGGCCTGGAAACTAACCAATGTACTTTCTCCAACGCAGCACACAACCAACTATCTGCCGCAGTGGCAAGTTTACCAAACAAACAAAGGCAACCAATACTGGGCACCAAACTCAAAAACTATAACAAAAGATGCAAACAAAGAACCTACAGAACGTAACATTAACTCCACATTTTTTCCCAAACACAACACACATACTAGTAAGCCAAATGACACTAGTATTAGTCCTTCATAATGCAACAAAGTGCTACACGGCAAAATGTCTAGGAACCAACCTTATGATCTCGGACGAGCCCCCACTTGTCACGAACCGGCTCGAAGCCCGTAACAAAAAGGGAGACAACGTGGAGATAAAGAATAACAAAATATATTTATTAACTGAAGTAAAGTAAATACAATTAACAATGGTGTGTGTTTAGTCAGTAGTCAGTAGTGTAAGTGAGTGGTCGCGTGTATACATGTGATAATAATAATGAGGGGTGTTGAAAGGTGCCAACGCAAGCAAACCAAATAGCCACAAAAAATACCACAACCAAAATCTGTCTGTGTCTGCATGGAGAGAGTCTCCTCCATGAATGGGGAAGTGGTGTATTTATCCTGAGGGTCTCTGACGACCCTGCCGGCTCCGCCCATCGACATCCTATTAAGGAAAACAAGAGCAAAGAGAAAGAATTCGGCAGACAGAGTGGGAGGGTCGTCACACCTGGTTCACCAACTACTTCTCTGATAGAGTTCAGTATGTCAAATCAGAGGGCCTGTTGTCCGGACCTCTGGCAGTCTCTATGGGGGTGCCACAGGGTTTAATTCTCGGGCCGACTCTTCTCTGTATACATCAATGATATCGCTCTTGCTCTTGCTGTTGCTGTTGGTGATTCTTTGATCCACCTCTACGCAGACGACACCATTCTGTATACTTCTGGCCCTTCTTTGGACACTGTGTTAACTAACCTCCAGATAAGCTTCAATGCAATTACAACTTTCCTTCCGTGGCCTCCAACTGCTCTTAACTGCAAGTAAAACTAAATGCATGCTCTTCAACCGATCGCTGCCCGCACCTGCCCGCCCGTCCAGTATCACTATTCTGGACGGTTCTGACTTAGAATATGTGGACAACTACAAATACCTAGGTGTCTGGTTAGACTGTAAACTCTCTTTCCAGACTCACATTAAACATCTCCAATCCAAAATTAAATCTAGAATTGGCTTCCTATTTCGCAACAAAGCATCCTTCACTCATGCTGCCAAACATACCCTTGTAAAACTGACCATCCTACCGATCCTCAACATCGGCGATGTCATTTACAAAATAGCCTCCAACACTCTACTCAACAAATGGATGCAGTCTATCACACTGCCATCCATTTTGTCACCAAAGACCCATATACTACCCACCACTGCGACCTGTACACTCTCGTTGGCTGGCCCTCGCTTCATACTCGTCGCCAAACTCACTGGCTCCAGGTCATCTACAAGTCTTTGCTAGGTAAAGCCCCGCCTTATCTCAGCTCACTGGTCACCATAGCAGTACCCACCCGTATCACGCGCTCCAGCAGGTATATCTTACTGGTCACCCCCAAAGCCAATTCTTCCTTTGGCCTCTGCTGCCAATGCAAAAATCACTAAAGCTGGAGACTCTTACCTCCCTCACTAGCTTTAAGCACCAGCTGTCAGAGCAGCTCACAGATCTCTGCATCTGTACATAGCTCATCTGTAAATTAGCCCATCCAATCTACCTCATCCCCATACTGTATTTATTTATTCATCTTGCTCCTTTGAACCCCAGTATCTCTACTTGCACATTCATCTTCTGCACATTCTACCATTCCAGTGTTTAATTACTATATTGTAATTACTTCGTCGCCAGGGCCTATTTATTGCCTTACCTCTCTTATCCTACCTCATTTGCACATGCTGTATATAGATTTTTCTACTGTATTATTGATTGTGTGTTTGTTTATTCCATGTGTAACTCTGTGTTGTTGTATGTGTCGAACTTCTTTGCTTTATCTTGGCCAGGTCGCAGTTGCAAATGTCAACTCAACTAGCCTACCTGGTTAAATAAAGGTGAAATAAAAATAAATAAATAAAAGAGCCAGAGTGACAGCAGTACAGTCCCCCAGGGCCAGTACAGTCCCCCAGGGCCAGGACTGAGCAGCCCAGCAGCTAGGGATTGCCTAAATCTCCTCTGATGTTGTTTTCAATACAGACTATGAAGGTTGCATAGTATACCCTTAATCTTAAAACAAATCTAGTCATACTGTACATAACTTTACATTTCTTCCATAAATTGTGGGAGGATAACTAACTTTCCAATTAATGGCAATGCATTTATTAGCCAGTATAAATGCTTGGCTACACAGTGTCTTCAGACAACAGTCTCCAGTATTAACATTTCCAAGCAAACAAAAACAGGGAGAATCTGTAGACTTGCTGAGATTAAAGAACATACTCTTTCCCAGACTTCCTTAAAATAGCATCTGGCTTGTCCAGTGTTTGCTGGACAGAGAGAATAAAGTGTTGTAACTGTAAAAATTCACCTCACCTCTGTCACCTACTGGTCTTCCCTAGTTGCCTGACCCTGGTGAGACCCCTGTCACCATCTGATCCTCCTAAAATGAGGCATGACAAAGAATTTCTTTGGTGTACATTTATACATTATATTATCCAAGAATATAATTAATGGTTCAATAATTGAAATTTCCATTATTCCCAGATCCCAGACGGTAGCTTAAAGTTTAAGCAGCTGTCCTGTAGCTATTGTTGTCACACCCTGATCTGTTTCACCTGTCTTTGTGCTTGTCTCCACCCCCTCCAGGTGTTTCCCATCATCCCCATTATCCCCAGTGTATTTATACCTGTGTTCTCTCTTTGTTTGTTGCCAGTTCATTTTGTTAGTCAAGTACCAGCGGTTTTCCCTTGCTCCTGTCTTTGTTCTAGTTCCTGTTTTCTAGTTTTCTCGGTTTTGACGTTTCTGCCTGCCCGCGGTTCTGTACCATTGTCACACCAACCTGGATTATTGACATCTGCCTGCCCTGACCTCGAGACTGCCTGCCGTTCGGTACCTTATGGACTCTGATCTGGATTACTGACCTCTGCCTGCCCTTGACCTGTGATTTTGCCTGCCCCCTGTTCTAGTAATAAACTTTTGTCACTTCGACACTGTCTGCATCTGGGTCTTCTCCTGAAATGTGATAATAGTAGGTGTTTTTTTGCAGGCATTTTTCATGCTGCCGGCGGGAGCGGGTGGTCAGACAGACGATTTCTGGATGTAAATATTTTTGTTGTCCTACAGATTATTATTTTAGGTACTTTTTACCCCTTTTTTGTGATATCCAATTGGTAGGTTTACAGTCTTGTACCATCGCTGCAACTCGGGAGAGGCGAAGGTCGAGAGCCATGCGTCCTCCGAAACATAGCCGCACTGCTTCTTGACACACTGCCCCCTTAACCCGGAAGCCAGTCGCACCAATGTGTCTGAGGAACGTCAGCATGCATGCGCCCGACCGCCACAAGTAGTTGCTAGAGCGTGATGGGACAAGGACATCCCAGCCAGCCAAACCCTCCACTAACCTGGATGACGCTGGGCCAATTGTGCACCGCCTCATGGGTCTCCCAGTCAGCTGTGATACAGCCCGGGAACGAACCCTGATCTGTGGTGATTCCTCAAAGCACCGCAATGCAGTGTCTTAGACCGCTGTGCCACTCGGGAGGCCCGCACAGATTAATCTGAAACGGTCCTCTTTCTGCTTTGTATGCGTTAGCCTAAAAGCACATATAAAAGCACATATTTTTCGCATTATTCACACACTCAGAACCTCTCCTGGTTGGACGTGAGAGTTCAAGTGCGCCTAGTATGTGTGGTCTCATTGAAAGAAAGTAGGCTGCCTACATAGGCGGAAAATCATGTGAATAGGAAATTCACTTAAATACGATTAGACTGTAGTTTACTACAGTATCTGTAAATAAATATTGATAATGAAAAGATGTGGAAGGCGGACAACCAAAGTGAGTCGAAGTGGGGGGGGAAATGTAGTAATCATTGAAAAGGAAAAGACACAACACACACAGGTTAGGCTACTATGGTGAGCGAGCATTGCGCCTTTTCATTTTCAATAAGTATGGATCACCCATTAATTTGTTTCTGCCTGCAAATCGTCCTCCTAAATGGTAGGCTATATCCTATAGGACTATGCAAAACGTAAGAAGTGCCACTGTCAACATTCTTGCTTCTTCCAGTTCAGTAGCCATACCTGCGAGGTCAGGTGCGCATGTAGTCTCAATTAAATAGAGTAGGCAATGGCCTACAGTTCATTCGGAAAGTATTCAGACCCCTTCCCCTTTTCCACATTTCGTTACGATACAGCCTTATTCTAAAATGGATTAAATAAATACAAATCCTCGTCAATCTACACACAATACCCCATAATGACAAAGCGAAAAGAGGTTTTTATGAGAAAGAAAAAAACAGAAATACCTTATTTACATAAGTATTCAGACCCTTTGCTATGAGACTCGAAAATGAGCTCAAGTGCATCCTGTTTCCACTGATCATCCTTAAGATGTTTCTACAACTTGATTGGAGTCCACCTGTGGTCAAAAACCAATTGACTGGACATGATTTGGAAAGGCACACACCTGTCTATAAAAGGTCCCACGGTTGACAGTGCATGTCAGAGCAAAAACCAAGCCATGAGGTCGAAGGAATTGTACGTAGACCTCTGAGACAGGATTGTGTCAAGGCACAGTGGCCTCCATCATTCTTAAATGGAAGAAGTTTGGAACCACCATACTCTTCCTAGACCTGGCCACCCGGCCACATTGAGCAATCGGGGGAGAAGAGCCTTGGTCAGGGAGGTGACCAAGAACACGATGGTCACTCTGACCAAGCTCCAGAGTTCGTCTGTGGAGATGGGAGAACCTGCCGGAAGGACAACCCTCTCCGCAGCACTTCACCAATCAGGCCTTTATGGTAGAGTGGCCATACGGAAGCAAGTCCTCAGTAAAAGGCACATGACAGCCCACTTGGAGTTTGCCAAAAATGTACCTAAAGGACTCTCAGACCATGAGAAACAAGATTCTCTGGTCTGATGAAATGAAGATTGGCCTGAATGTCAAGGGTCACATCTAGAGGAAACCTGGCACCATCCCAACGGTGAAGCATGCTTGTGGCAGGATCATACTGTGGGGATGTTTTTCAGCGGCAGGGTATGGGAGACTAGTCAGGATCGAGGGAAAGATGAATGGAGCAAAGTACAGGGAGATGAAAACCTGCTCCAGAGCGCTCAGGACCTCAGTCTGGGGCAACGGTTCAACTTCCAACAGGACAACGACCCTAAGCACACAGCCAAGACAACGCAGGAGTGGCTTCGGGGACAAGTCTCTGAATGTCCTTCAACCTAATCTAACATCTCTGGAGAAACCTGAAAATAGCTGTGTAGCATCGTTCCCCATCCAACCTGACAGAGCTTGAGAGGATATAAAAATTATAAATAATAATGTAACCTTTATTTAATTCGGCAAGTCAGTTAAGAACAAATTCTTATTTATAATGACAGCCTACTCCAGCCAATTGTGCACAGCCCTATGGGACTCCCAATCACAGCTGGTTGTGATACATCCTGGATTTGAACCAAGTACTATAGCAACACCTCTTGCACTGAGATGCAGTGCCTTAGACCACTGCACCACTCGGGAGCCCACTCAGGATCTGCAGAGAAGAATGGGAGAAACTCCCCAAATATAGGTGTGCCAAGCTCATACCCAAGAAGACACGGGGCTGTAATCACTGTCAAACGTGCTTTAAGAAAGTACTGAGTAAACGGTCTGAATATTTATGTAAATGTGATATTTCAGTTTCAATTATTTTATTAATTTGCTAACATTTCTAAAAACGTGTTTTTGCTTCATCATTACGGGGTATTGTGTGTATATTGATGAGAAAAAACTAAACAATTGAATCCATTTTAGAATAAGGCTGTAACATATTTTTTTATATTTAAGTCAAGGGGTCTGAATACTTTCCAAATGCACTGTATGTATACATGGGTGGAGAAGCACGGGGCAGTTATCTTTTCAAGGAAATGTACTTCCTAAATAGGCTTATGATTAGGCTATAGTTTTACTACATTGCCTAGAAATAGGCGTAAATATTGATCACCCATATTTCTCAGTCTGAAAATCTTCCCACTCCTAAAAGGTAGGCTATAAAACCCACCCAGCAAACTGTCGTTAAAAAGATGTTGAAAAGACGACTAGGCCCGACGGCTAATATATGTTCAGTTTTGGTTGAAAGGGAAAGTTGAAAAGATGTCTTTTTTGTGTCGTTGAAAAGACACCTATAAAAAGACATCCGTCTACGCCCCATTTCGGTTGAAAGTGAAAGTTGAAAATATGTATTTTTCAGGTCATTGTTTTAACGACTTGCAAAGAACATAATGTCAATGTAGCCTATACACATGGACGCAATAACCCATAAATTTGTCAGTACGCGGAGGTCGCAAGTAAAAAATGATACTTGAAATGGGGGGATGTTTAGCCGACTGGTTGCGCAGGAGACAAACCTATGGAAGACATTTGACTTGAGCTCATAGAAAGAGTAAGGGGCCAGAACTGTGCCAAACAAGTGCTGTAGGCTACTATATCTTTTTTGTTGTTGTCTGTGTGTGCTCTTTAGTTACTACTTTAGTTACTTTAGTGCTATCTCCTTGTCTGGTAGAGTAACAGGATGGATATGGAGAACGTCTGTGCTCTCTGCTCTGGTGGTGGGACTGGCTAGTAGAAGCCCTGGATGATTCTGCAACATTCGAAACCAATGAATAAACCTTCTTCAGGACTTGACCGGTTAGCCGATTTTAAGATTTCCGGACTTGTATGGCAAGCTGTACTCTTGACCCGCCGTGTGTGGAGTGAGATGGGGAAGGAGAGCATCTGGAACGGCCAGCTGGAATTCCTGGATTGTGTAAATCTCTCCAACTCCGCTCTCTTCAAACTACATCTAGCATATTGGCTGATATAGCCCAGTAATACAATGTAAGGATCATGCTACAATCTCTGGTAATTTAACCTATTTTTGCACGTTTGGTATTACCAATAAGGCACAAAACTCCTGAGACCATGGCTGGCAAGTGAGCAGCGTCACATACGCCTAAAATAACATTACAAGACTGTGGTTGGGTTTCGGACCAGCTCTTGCGGTAGTGGGTGGTAGTCACACAGAAAGCCAATCAGTTTCCACATAATTTCAACCAAGAAAATCTATGTGATGACATTGAATTTAAGGTGGAAAACTGATTGGATTTGCAAGAGTCATCAACGTGTGTCACGGATTCCCCCGGTACTGCTGCTCATTCCGGTTCACCAGCTCCGGAGGTCTTAGTCACCGGCCTTACCACCAACCCCAGACTATCATTACGCACACCTGGCTCCCATTCCCCCTGATTAGTATGTGTATATATGTGCCCTCATTTCCCCATTATCCTGGTTGATTATTGTTCCATGTCCGTTGGTCTTGTGAGTACCTGTGCTCTGTTGTATCGGCTTTCATGTTAGTGTGCACTTGTTATTACGGGTCTGGTCCCGTGTATTGTTATTACGGGTCTCGCCCCGTGTATTTATTAGAGGTTTACACCTCGTGCTTTGTTTGGGTTACAGCCCTGTGTTACAGTATATATATATATATATACGTGTTTGTGTTGTGCTTCGTCCCCATCATGTTCATGACATACTCTATTTTGGGTGGAGAAAAAATATATATATTTCGTATTACTGCGCCTGTCTCCTATCATTATACAACGTGAGGGCATTATTTTGTCTTTTTTTGACATGGTGACATTTTTTGTTGATTTCACATAGAATTTACGTTAGTTGACAGCTCAACCACATGTATATCAAAACTAGACGTTAAACTGACATCAGTGGGCTGTGTCTAAACAGTTAATAAGACATTAACATGGTTAGGATGTGGGGGTGTAGGTCCCTTTGTGAGAGTGGTGTGAGAGTGAAACTGACTATGAAAGGAAGCTAAAAACCACAAAGCACACTTCCTGTTTATTGAGTTGTATGATGAACACCTGTTCGGAAGTTCTCTGGTGTGAATATACTCTGTGTTCTGCATTTGTTTTTCCATGGCAAGAAGAATCAACTTTATCAGGCCCACTTTTCATATAACTTGGAAAAAGATATGAATCATTTCCTGGCTGATATTGACTCATAGGTGCTTAATTTAGAAAATGATCTTTCCTATATCTAAATATAATTTAGGACCCTAGCAGGTCCGGTTCCTAAATTTAGAGTTTTGTCTCGGCTCTGGGTCGGGTCTGATATACAGTGGGGCAAAAAAGTATTTAGTCAGCCACCAATTGTGCAAGTTCTCCCAATTAAAAAGATGAGAGAGGCCTGTAATTTTCATCATAGGTACACTTCAACTATGACAGACAAAATGAGGGAAAAATATCCAGAAAATCACATTGTAGGATTTTTAATGAATTTATTAGCAAATTATGGTGGAAAATAAGTATTTGGCCAATAACAAAAGTTTATCTCAATACTTTGTTATATACCCTTTGTTGGCAATGACAGAGGTCAAACGTTTTCTGTAAGTCTTCACAAGGTTTTCACACACTGTTGCTGGTATTTTGGCCCATTCCTCCATGCAGATCTCCTCTAGAGCAGTGATGTTTTGGGGCTGTTGCTGGGCAACACGGACTTTCAACTCCCTCCAAAGATTTTCTATGGGGTTGAGATCTGGAGACTGGCTAGGCCACTCCAGGACCTTGAAATGCTTCTTACGAAGCCACTCCTTCGTTGCCCGGGCGGTGTGTTTGGGATCATTGTCATGCTGAAAGACCCAGCCACGTTTCATCTTCAATGCCCTTGCTGATGGAAGGAGGTTTTCACTCAAAATCTCACGATACATGGCCACATTCATTCTTTCCTTTACACGGATCAGTCGTCCTGGTCCCTTTGCAGAAAAACAGCCCCAAAGCATGATGTTTCCACCCCCATGCTTCACAGTAGGTATGGTGTTCTTTGGATGCAACTCAGCATTCTTTGTCCTCCAAACACGATGAGTTGAGTTTTTACCAAAAAGTTCTATTTTGGTTTCATCTGACCATATGACATTCTCCCAATCTTCTTCTGGATCATCCAAATGCTCTCTAGCAAACTTCAGACTGGCCTGGACATGTACTGGCTTAAGCAGGGGGACACGTCTGGCACTGCAGGATTTGAGTCCCTGGCGGCGTAGTGTGTTACTGATGGTTGGCTTTGTTACTTTGATCCCAGCTCTCTGCAGGTCATTCACTAGGTCCCCCCGTGTGGTTCTGGGATTTTTGCTCACCGTTCTTGTGATCATTTTGACCCCACGGGGTGAGATCTTGCGTGGAGCCCCAGATCGAGGGGGATTATCAGTGGTCTTGTATGTCTTCCATTTCCTAATAATTGCTCCCACAGTTGATTTCTTCAAACCAAGCTGCTTACCTATTGCAGATTCAGTCTTCCCAGCCTGGTGCAGGTCTACAATTTTGTTTCTGGTGTCCTTTGACAGCTCTTTGGTCTTGGCCATAGTGGAGTTTGGAGTGTGACTGTTTGAGGTTGTGGACAGGTGTCTTTTATACTGATAACAAGTTCAAACCGGTGCCATTAATACAGGTAACGAGTGGAGGACAGAGGAGCCTCTTAAAGAAGTTACAGGTCTGTGAGAGCCAGAAATCTTGCTTGTTTGTAGGTGACCAAATACTTATTTTCCACCATAATTTGCAAATAAATTCATTAAAAATCCTACAATGTGATTTTCTGGATATTTTTTCTCATTTTGTCTGTCATAGTTGAAGTGTACCTATGATGAAAATTACAGGCCTCTCTCATCTTTTTAAGTGGGAGAACTTGCACAATTGGTGGCTGACTAAATACTTTTTTGCCCCACTGTAATAGCCACGGGTCTCAAGTATGTGCAATTAAAATGTATTTACAGGCTGGACCCGTTTACAGACATTTTTGTTGGCTAAATATTTTTAGTTAGGTTAAAAGTAGGCCTGTTGTAAAATAAATTGTGTTAACCTATTGCTTTCCTTTGTTGGGTAGGTCTACAGGAGACACTCACCTTTTGTTGGTAGGTCTAATTGCTGCAATATAAGCCTGTTCAAAACTTTGAAGGTTTAAACTAGTTCTTCAAAGCAGTGCTATGAAGGCAGTGCACACCAGCTCTCCAACTGACTCTGACAGTTGATCTTGAGGTGAGGAAGAATGTTTTAGGCCTACCAGAGTTAGTCCTTTAATCTAACAATATAATGCTTATCGAAATTAACGAATTAGCCTCCTGTACGCCCATACCTTTTATAGTAGTAGTAGCCATTTGACAATTATCTTTCTCTAGGGCTACACTGTAAAACGTTTCCTGTACAATTTACAGTAACTTACTGGCAGCAATTGGCCATTAAGTTACTGTAATTTATTTTACATTACAGCTACTGTAATCCATTTTACGGTAACACATATTTTAATGTAATCTAATCTACAATACAAAGTCAGTTACTGTAATCTATTTTACAGTAACAATTACAGCATGTTACTGTAATTACCTAGTGACATATTACCCGGTGTTCTTTGCAAGTTTTCATTTGTACATTTACAGTGGGGAGAACAAGTATTTGATACACTGCCGATTTTGCCGATTTTCCTACTTACAAAGCATGTAGAGGTCTGTAATTTTTATCATAGGTACACTTCAACTGTGAGAGACGGAATCTAAAACAAAAATCCCGAAAATCACATTGTATGATTTTTAAGTAATTAATTCGCATTTTATTGCATGACATAAGTATTTGATACATCAGAAAAGCAGAACTTAATATTTGGTACAGAATCCTTTGTTTGCAATTACAGAGATCATACGTTTCCTGTAGTTCTTGACCAGGTTTGCACACACTGCAGCAGGGATTTTGGCCCACTCCTCCATACAGACCTTCTCCAGATCCTTCAGGTTTCGGGGCTGTCGCTGGGCAATACGGACTTTCAGCTCCCTCCAAAGATTTTCTATTGGGTTCAGGTCTGGAGACTGGCTAGGCCACTCCAGGACCTTGAGATACTTCTTACGGAGCCACTCCTTAGTTGCCCTGGCTGTGTGTTTCGGGTCGTTGTCATGCTGGAAGACCCAGCCACGACCCATCATCAATGCTCTTACTGAGGGAAGGAGGTTGTTGGCTAAGATCTCGCAATACATGGCCCCATCCATCCTCCCCTCAATACGGTGCAGTCGTCCTGTCCCCTTTGCAGAAAAGCATCCCCAAAGAATGATGTTTCCACCTCCATGCTTCACGGTTGGGATGGTGTTCTTGGGGTTGTACTCATCCTTCTTCTTCCTCCAAACACGGCGAGTGGAGTTTAGACCAAAAAGCTCTATTTTTGAATCATCAGACCACATGACCTTCTCCCATTCCTCCTCTGGATCATCCAGATGGTCATTGGCAAACTTCAGACGGGCCTGGACATGCGCCTGCTTGAGCAGGGGGACCTTGTGTGCGCTGCAGGATTTTAATCCATGACGGCGTAGTGTGTTACTAATGGTTTTCTTTGAGACTGTGGTCCCAGCTCTCTTCAGGTCATTGACCAGGTCCTGCCGTGTAGTTCTGGGCTGATCCCTCACCTTCCTCATGATCATTGATGCCCCACGAGGTGAGATCTTGCATGGAGCCCCAGACCGAGGGTGATTGACCATCATCTTGAACTTCTTCTATTTTCTTCTATTTTCTAATAATTGCCCCAACAGTTGTTGCCTTCTCACCAAGCTGCTTGCCTATTGTCCTGTAGCCCATCCCAGCCTTGTGCAGGTCTACAATTTTATCCCTGATGTCCTTACACAGCTCTCTGGTCTTGGCCATTGTGGAGAGGTTGGAGTCTGTTTGATTGAGTGTGTGGACAGGTGTCTTTTATACAGGTAACGAGTTCAAACAGGTGCAGTTAATACAGGTAATGAGTGGAGAACAGGAGGGCTTCTTAAAGAAAAACTAACAGGTCTGTGAGAGCCGGAATTCTTACTGGTTGGTAGGTGATCAAATACTTATGTCATGCAATAAAATGCAAATGAATTACTTAAAAATCATACAATGTGATTTTCTGGATTTTTGTTTTAGATTCCGTCTCTCACAGTTGAAGTGTACCTATGATAAAAATTACAGACCTCTACATGCTTTGTAAGTAGGAAAACCTGCAAAATCGGCAGTGTATCAAATACTTGTTCTCCCCACTGTATGTTTGAAAAAATATATATCTGTAATAGAAAGTAAAAAGTTTCTGTAACCTTTACAGAAAATGTTGTTGTAGTTAAGGATACACTGGTCTTCAAAATGACTGTAATTACAACAAGATACCTTATGGTATACATTACATGGCCAGAAGTATTTTGAACCCTTTCAAATTAGTGGATTCGGCAATTTCAGCCACCCCCGTTGCTGACAGGTGTATAGAATCGACCACATCGCCATGCAATCTCCATAGCACATTGACAGTAGAATGGCCTTACTGAAGAGCTCAATGGCTGATGCCACTTATTTTGTTCATTTTTTAAAATGTGTGTATATATATATATATATATATATATATATTTTAGGGGGTAGATCAGCTTTAATATTGCAGATAGATTGTGGCTTCCATCAATGTAATTGTCGGCATCATTTCCAATCCCTCATATATTTAAAAAATATGTAATTTCCCCTAATCCTACCACCTCTTCCCTAATTGGAGTAAACTAATGGACAACAACTCTGAGGCTTCTAGTTCCAGCTTATACATACTATATATATTTTACGGACACAGTATATTTTACAATGGTTATCTTCAGTTTGTTTCTAGTCCCATCCTTCAGCTCCACTCAACCCCTCCCATCTATCTCTGAACACCATCCAGTTTTGATTTCGCTTTGCCATATGTTTTTCAACTGTGCTGTGATGTTGGAAAGGATGCCACCTTTCCAACAAGTCAGTTCATCAAATTTCTGCCCTGCTAGAGCAGCCCCGGTCAACTGTAAGTGCTGTTATTTTGAAATGGAAACGTCTAGGAGCAACAACGGCTCAGCCGCAAAGAGGTAGGCCACACAACCTCACAGAATGGGACCGCCGAGTGCTGAAGCGTGAAGCGCGTGAAAATTGTCTGTCCTTGGTTGCAACACTCATGCACAGTGCCAACTGTAAAGTTTGGTGGAGGAGGAATAATTGTCTGGGGCTGTTTTTCATGGTTTGGGCTAGGCCCCTTACTTACAGTGAAGGGAAATCTTAACGCTACAGCATACAATGACATTCTAGACGATCCTGTGCTTTCAACTTTGTGGCAACAGTTTGGGGAAGGCTCTTTCCAGTTTCAGTATGACAATGCCCCAATATATTTATCCTGTCTTGAATGAAAAGGTCACATTTTGCAATATCCTTAAATAAATGCAATCTCTGATGCAAAACAGGCTCCCCTCCATCTTGTGTGACAAGCACTACACTTGTCCATTCAGTGGCGGAGCAAGACTCTGTGAAAATGACATACGGCGTAATGAAATTCGCCGTGATGTAAACGGGGCATAAGCAGCTAACGTCGAAGCAGTGTGCTGATCCATGTATCACTTTATCAGAAGTTCGTCATCAATGACATCCGAAGCTTCATTTGATCACGTGCTTTTTCAAACCGTGTGTTGCAAAATTTGAGATCCCACTGATTTTGCCGTGGTTATGGTGCTTTCTCATCAATTCCAAGCTGCTTTCAAACACTGACCTCTACTGGACACCGTACTTACAAATATTGTTAGGATTTTGTACAAACGTTTCACCTGACCGGTAGCTTATTAGGTAGAGTATGGAACATTCAGGGACATGAGGTCGAGTCCCGTTGAAGGCACACTATTTTAAAATGTGTTTTATGTGTCTTAAGCATCCTAAATAATGCCATAGATTCAGTTTTTGAAAAATAGTCAACTTAAAGACAAAAATGGAAGCATGAAGTAAGATGCATACCTGGTATTTCAACTGTTTATAGGCTACTAAAGCCAACGACTTACCGCTGCACCATAGTTTTGATATAAACAGTGGAGAAAATAAGTATATCTGATTATGTATTGCTGGAAAGAAGATGTCACTGATGTGCATTGTGAACAGATAATGAAGCTGTGAGTAATTAACCGTTTTTCAGCACAATTTGGTAGCCTCAGTTTCCCATCACTACAATACACAACTTTGTTGAATTGTATTACAAAAACTATTCAGCAATTGCTAATAGTGAATATGTAATTATATATTACAGCATAAAAACTGATATTTGGTGTTTTACATCACTTGATTTAAGGCCTTAAAGGCTTCTAAACTGACAGTGACTACAGGCCAAAACAGATGAAAAGGGCATGTCTAGCCGTTCAACCATTAAAGGTTTTAGACTTGCTGCTACTGATCTGTTCCCTATATAAATTAAATTGTTAGGGAACCACTACCATATATCAGTTAAATTCTGTAACGGTTCTGTAACCACAGACGCCGGGAGACAGGAAGCAAGTACAGGGTGAGGATTTAATAAATAGACATGAAACTAAACAAGAACAGCATCTGGACAAGAGAAACAAAACAATATCAACGCAGACACGGGAATGAAACTGAGGAAGTGACAGATATAGGGGAGGCAATCAATGACGTGATGGAGTCCAGTTGAATCTGATGAAGCGCTGGTGCGCGTAACGATGGTGACAGGTGTGCGTAATGATGAGCAGCCTGGCGACCTTGAGCGCGAGAGAGGGAGTGGGAGCAGACGTGACAAAATTCGTACAGCATTCTCACTAACGAGTGCAAAGAATATAGCCTATTACAAGACACACCTCATATGTTGTTGTTTTTCTTCTGGGGGATAGATCAGCTTTAATATTGCAGATAGATTGTAGGATCATTTTCATTGTTTGCATCAATTCTAATCCCCTTTATTTTAATATTTTTCTCTTTACTTTTCCCCCCATACTCGACCATCCCTACCGTGATTGAAGTAAACTAACAGACAACAATACTTATACTGCTACTTACAACTATTTTCGCTCACATCTACTGTACCTGTAGTTAAATAACTATTCATATATTCCTAATTTCCTTTTTCTTCAAGTGCTGAATTTTCACCCACAGCTGCCAATCCACCATTCATTGCTATCTTAACTCCTACCCTCCAGTGTCCACAGATTAACCCATCTTTCCCAGTTTAATGCTATTTTGTTATTTCCTTTTGCAATACATTTCAAAATATGTTAATGAGTCAGAAACAACAATACCATTCACCCACTAGTGTTCAAATGTTTTTTTGCGCTCCACTAAAATGGCGCTGTACTGGATGGCCACCTTTTTGCAAGCTCCAACCCAAATTAGCTTTGTTGCGATTCTTTTGTAGTTTATTTTTACTTTCTTTTCATTAAACTTTTGAACATCAGATCGGCAGTTACTTACCTCAATTCCGGCTTCAACTTCGACTTTGACTTCGACTCCCAACTCATCTGCCCTGGGCTTTTCCTGTAATTCCGACCCAATTTTTAGGGTACCCAAGAGGAAATGTCAATGTTACACAGGCAAGAGAGGGTGGGATACTGGCGAGATTAGGGTGAAGGGAGAACCGGCAACCTCTTCCCTCCATTCTACTGGCCAATGTACAGTCACTTGATGATAAGATGGAGGACCTCCGATCGCGCATTTGCTACCAATGGGAATCTCAAAACTGCAATATTCCCTGCTTTTCTGAAACATAGCTCTCGGACAAGATACCCCACATGGCTATCCAAGAGAATGGATTCTCCATTCATGGTGCAGACAGGACAGTAGAGTCGGGAAATTGACTTGAGCGCGGTGGAAGTGTTGACCCATTGTTCACCCATCTTGGAATACCTGATGGTCAAATGCCGACCATTCTACCTCCCGAGGGAGTTTTCAGCTGTTATCGTGACTGTTGTATACATTCTACCTCAGGACAAGAAAAATAACAAGCTGGCACTTAACGAACTGTACGAGGCTATAACCAAGCAGAAAAACTTACATCCAGAGGCTGCTTCTCTGTTTGCCGTCGATTTCAACTCCGCGTCGTTAAGACACACGATGCCCAATTTCCATCAACACAACTCGCCACTAGGGACAGAACAGCTGGCAGACAGTCAGTCATTTTCAACCTCTCCTTGTCCCAGTCTGTAATCCCCACGTTTTAAGATGTTAAGATGACCACCATCATTCCTGTTCCCAAGAACTCTAAGGCTTCATGCCACAATGATTACTGCCCTGTAGCACTCACATCTATAATCATGAAGGGCTTTGAGAGGCTGGTTATGGCACACATCAGTTCCATCATCCCAAGACACCCTAGAGCCACTCCAATACAATTACTGCCCCAACAGTTCCATAGACAAAGCAATCTCAATTGCACTCCATACTGCCCTCACCCACCTAGATAAGAAGAATATCTATGTGAGAATGTCGTTCTCACATAGGTATTTACTGTGCATTCTACAGTGTTTTACTGTAGAACTTACAGGAAAGTATTTCAGTGTGCTGTAAGACACATTTACGGTTTTCTACTGTGCGTTCTACTTTTTTACGACTGTTGAAATGACAGAATATCTTACATTGTAGGCCTAAGCTTCTCTTCCTTTATATTTATTTTTGGAAATATTTACGTCATACTGTAGGCCTATATGCATGCAATGCCCTGATGCATTTACCACAGTTGAACCGCGAGGTGGACAATTATTGTTTTACGAAGGACAAAAACAATAGGCTATGAAGTTTTCAATATGCTACGCATCAACAAAAAAAAAGTCATTTGTTATAGGCAGTTTGAGGACTCGTAACGTTGGATTCTTCCTTCATATGGTTTTCGGCAGACTAGACGCTTTGTTGTGTAATGCTGCTTTTCACTGTTCAGAAACTGCATTGCACATTTGTTTATATATATATATATACATAGAGTACATACATACATACATACATACATACATACATACATACATACATACATACATACATACATACATACATACATACATACATACTGTACATACATACCACTATCCCCTATACACCCCACAACCCCTTCCCACTACTTTGGTCCCAACAGATCCTACATCAGGCTGGAACCCCTTCTCTCAAAACCCCCTGCAGTTCTTCTGTACTAAAATGTCTGATCTCCAAGACTTCTCTGCTGCTGCTGCTACCAACTCAATCTTCTGGGATTTCCTTTCCATCTGCGCGGTACAATTAATGACAATAGCAATAAACGCCAATAAGCCAACCTTACTAAAGCACAAAATGTTCGGGTCACTCTGTACCGGCCTACTACTCACAAGGATCCTCTCAGGCTCCCTCACCCTTTGCCTACCATTCTCTACTTTCCTCACTCCCTCAGCATATGACAGTTTCTGCATTGCTCTCAACCTGGAAACTTCCACCTGACTCACTTGCACGGGACCTTTCTGTTCCCAAACAACATGGCCACCCCCACAATTGAAACACTCCACTTTTTCCACTGAAACGTCACACTCCTTTGTCGCATGCCCTCCTGCACACTTCTCAGACCTTGGAATCTCCCTCCATCTCCCTCCTACATACTGTTGCAACATGACCATAAACCTGAAACACCGTAGTGTGTTCAGAACAACAACTTATACACCCTAGCATGACTTTATCGGCAAACACTCTGCATCAAAACTCAGAAGGACAGACAGGGTCTTCTCAGTATTGCGCTCGCCACCAGGTCTGCATTTATATAAAAAAAATGCGGGACAATAGGATGATTTTGCGGAACATTTGCGGGACAGTGTAGCCTACATGAAAAACAATGTTAGACACATTCTGTATAATGGCACGGGCGGTTGAGTTTTGACCGCATTATCATTTTTTGGGGGACTAAAATTAGGTGGTGTTTTTGGTATAACAGTAACATTATACTATGTTATTATGTGACCCACCACCCCGATTTGGTCCGATGTAACATTTTAAATTGTGTTTTTACATTGGATAAAAGTAGACTTAGAGCTAGAAAATGGTATATCATACACTGCAGTTGAGGAACAATGGGGAAAGTAAGTCTGCTTTGAAAGTTGCTAAACTTGTAACCCCACTTTTGAGAAAATGGCCCTTGAATATTTTGGTACACCTACTGGAGAACTCTTCTTTGTCTGCACCCATTCAGCATCGCTCACACCCTCTTACGCCTTAGCCCCACCCATCTCTTTAAGGATTCACATGTGAGGCCATGTGCTAAACAGAGTGAGTAAGGTATTGTGGTAAACAACCAAAGATTACAAGGCTAAAAGTGGTGAAAGTAGTCGTAAAAATACACTTGATCTAGTTCTTGGCCTATATCCTAAACTGACTTTGGTGCAGGTCATGTTGTTCTTCACATTACCGTCTCTGGTAAACACACGCTATATCAAATCAAATCAAAGTTTATTTGTCACATGCACAGGATACAGAAGGTGTAAATGGTACAGTAGAATGGTTACTTGCATAGTGGAGTATTTTGTTTCGACTTCTAGCTAGCTAGCTAGACAATGAACCATAATCCCAACCCATCTCCCATGCACCATGCATGGATCTGCAGGTAGCTAAAGCTAACCAACCAGGTTAGCAATGCAACTGGTTTTCTAGGATACAAATAATATTACTACACCAGGGGTGGCAACTTTTGAAGAAAGTTGTATTTCTATATGGCTCAGGCCTATGAACAGGGTGGGGAAAAACACAGGTCAGGTGTATTCAGAATAATTTGAACATTAAATGAACACAAAATTTAAATGACTTTGTTAATTTGAGATTTGTGGGGGATGACATTTAAAAGTAAGCTAATATTTTGTTCAACATATTTTTGGGGTGGTTTGACACTTTATTCAGACAGTAATGAAATTAGATGGGGAGACAGGCAAATGTGAGAACAGTGGGAATGTCAGTGGGAATTCTCTGCACAAGAAATACTAATATTAATGGTTGATGGCAGTGGGTAATCAAATCATAGATTGCGGTTTCCTTGTCCATAGACTGCTTTCAAACATTTTGTAATCTCTTTAAAATAGGGCTAAATATCACATTTACATAAGTATTCAGACCCTTTACTTTGTTGAAGCATCTTTGGAAGTGATTACAGCCTCGAGTCTTCTTGGGTATGACGCTACAAACTTGGCACACCTGTATTTGGGGAGTTTCTCCCATTCTTCTCCGCAGATCCTCTCAAGTTCTGTCAGGTTGGATGGGGAGTGTCACTGTGCAGCTATTTTCAGGTCTCTCCAGAGATGTTCGATTGGGCTCTGGCTGGGCCACTCAAGAACTTTCATAGATTTCCCCCTAAGCCACTCCTGCATTGTCTTGGCTGTGTGCATAGGGTCGTTGTCCTGTTGGAAAGTGAACCTTCGCCCCAGTCAGGTCCTGATCTCTCTGGAGCAGATTTTCATCAAGAAACTCTCTGTACTTTGCCTCGATCCTGACTAGTCTCCTGGTCCCTGCCCCTGAAAAAACATCCCCACAGCATGATGCTTCCACCACCATGCTTCACCGCGGGAATGGTGCCAGGTTCCCTCCTGACGTGACTCTGGCGTTCAGGCCAGAGTTCAATCTTAGTTTCATCAGACCAGAGAATCTTGTGTCTCATGGTCAGAGTCCTTTAGGTGCCTTTTGGCAAACTCCAAGTGAGCTGTCATGTGCCTTCTACTGCGGAGTAGCTTCTGTTTGGCCATTCTACCATAATAGCCTGATTGGAGTGCTGCAGAGATGGTTGTCCTTCTGGAAGGTTCTCCCATCTCCACAGAGGAACTCTGGAGCCCTGTCAGAGTGACCATTTGGTTCTTGGTCAACTCCCTGACCAAGGTCCTTCTTCCCCGATTGCTCAGTTTGGCCGGGCGGCCAGCTCTAGTAAGAGTCTTGGTGGTTCCAAACTACTTCCATTTAAGAATGATGGAGGCCACGGTGTTCTTGGGGACCTTCAATGCTGCAGAAATGTTTTGGTACCCTTCCCCAGATCTGTGCCTCGACACAATCCCGTCTCGGAGCTCTACGGACAATTCCCTCGACTTCATGGCTTGGTTTTTGCTCTGACATGCGCTGTTAACTGTGGGACCTTATATAGACAAGTGTGTGCCTTTCCAAATCATGTCCAATCAAGTGAATTTACCACAGGTGGACTCCAATCAAGTCCATGTGTCTGATTACTTCCAAATGTACTGTATATTAATATTCAGGTGGTTTATTCATACTAGCTGAAAACTCATGCCATCCTCTTACTCTACATAGACAAAATATATGATGCGTTTGTGAGTCCCCCTCTACCATCGTTGCCTAGCATGTGCACTATACCAAATTGTCACAGAGCATTTAATATCCAATGTGTATTTGTAGGAGTTATTCAAAACTGTCCATGAATGGCTGAAAAAATACATAGTCACATATAAATAATGTTCAAAGACACACGTAGGCATGTCAGACACTGGCAAAATTGTGAAGAAGCGGAACAATAAAATACTGTAAGTGTGGGGAATAACAGTAGGGCTCTTGCTGGCAAGTTATTAATGACACTTTGGATGGTGTATCAATACACCCAGTCACTACAAAGATACAGGCATCCTTCCTAACTCGGTTGCCGTGGAGGAAGCAAACCGCTCAGGGATTTCATCATGGGGCCAATCAATGGTCACTTTAAAACAGTCACATGGCGGTGATAGGGGAAAACTAAGAATGAATCAACAACATTGTAGTTACTCCACAATACTAACCTAATTGAACAGAGTGAAAAGAAAGAAGCCCTTATAGAATAAAAACATGCATCCTGTTTGCAACAAGGCACTGAAGTAATACTGCAAAAAATGTGGCAAAGCAATTCACTTTTTGCCCTGAATACAAATGTTATGTTTTGGGCAAATCCAATACAACACATTACTGAGTACCACTGTCCATTTTTAGTGGTGGCTGCATCATGTTATGGTTATGCTTGCAATCGTTAAGGACTGGGGAGTTTTTCAGGATAAAAGGAAACGTAATGGAGCTTAGCACAGGCAAAATCCTACAGGAAAACCTGGTTCTGTCTGCTTCCACCAGACACTGGGAGATGCATTCACCTTTCAGCAGGACAATAACCTAAAACACAAGACCAAATCTACATTGGAATTGCTTACCAAGAAGACAGTGAATATTTCTGAGTGTCTGAGTTACAGTTTTGACTTAAATCTACTTGAAGATATATGGCAAGAACTGAAAATGATCAACAACCAATTTGACTGAGCTTAAAGAATTTAGAAAATAATAATGGGCAAATGTTGCACAATCCAGGTGTAGAAAGCTCTTAGAGACTTATCCAGAAATACTCACAGCTGTATTCACTGCCAAAGGTGCTCTACAAAGTATGGACTCGGGGGTGTGAATACTAGATATTTCTGTATTTCATTTTCAATACATTTACCCCAATTTCAAAAAAACACTTTTACTTTATCATTATGGGGTATTGTGTGTAGATGGCTGAGAAATGTAAGCAGCAACACAACAAAATGTGGATTAAGTCCAGAGGTATGAATACTTTCTGAAGGAACTGTATTTGCTATTCTGTGAGGGCCTATGTTCCGAACCCACTTCGGTGCTTTAGGTGCCAAGGATTCTAACATGTTGCAGCAGTGTGTAGAAGGGAGATTCGACGATGTGAGAAATGTGCAGGAGGCCACAGTCAGATTGAGTGTACAGTTGGGATAGAGAAAGCACTGTGTCAACTATGGGGGTGCCCATGCAGCCTGGTGTAAGATTGTTTAGGGCCAAGTAGTGTGATGGGGTGGATTTTTGGAGGGGATAGTGTATAGTTAGTATAGCTGCAGGGTTAGATGGTGGTGCAATTTAAGGTTTCCTCCTTTTCTTTTCTTTTTTTTATAATACTTTTTTTAGGGGAACTGAGAAAGGCAGAAATATCATAAGCGTCTAGTCTGCTGGAAATTCACAAGAAGTCCTTCACCATAGCAGTCATTCTGAGTGCAGGTTTTGGGTGATAAAAGTTTCAAATGGTTGGCTATTCATTTTCTGGCTGGATTCCGAAATAATTACTAATCACTTCACAAACAAGCGTTTTGTGACTTGCAGGTCTGATGTGGTCCATGAGCCAGGATCAGACTATAATGTCAATGATAACTAAGCCATAACTAAAGGCCTTATGAAATGTATAATTTGTGGTCATACAGGGTTTACTTTAAATTGAAACGCATTAACTTAGGCAGGCGCTTGGTGAAGGCTTCATTGAACGCAAAACAACCATTTCACTGTCACTAACAAATACAGTCATGGGTGGGTATCGCTCACATTCACTCAAAAGACATGCTGGGTTGTACAGTATGCAAATAGGGCAGTGTTCAAACACCCTCAGTGTTTAAAACCTAAATGCCTTGTGCTGAATAATAAACGTGTTTATGTGACTAAAAAGTGTTACAGCGAATAAAAATGTTGCGGTGTTTACAATCTAAACACTGTGACGTGTTTTCATCTGAATTATTTGACTCATTTAAATCCAAATTCAGATCCTAAACACTTTGTTTTACGGTGTAGGGTGATGATGTTCCATTATTAGAGATGGGCCCTGGCCTGGCAACACATTATAAACAATCACAGACATGGGGCACATTCAGCAGCATGTAAAAATATGCTATGTAAAACAAACATCTCTGTCTGACATGTAGAATAAGGAATCAGGTCAGCTCTATTCGGGGTATTTCTATCTGCAACGTTTGACAACATTTGGCTACTTAATGTGGCCCTGATGAACCAAACCATCTGACCTACACAGCTCTGACAGGCGTTACAAAATACATTTACTGGCACCATAGAAAGGGATTTCAATATCCTCTGAATGGCAATTCTAATGATATCATAATAGAGAGGAGTTGGTGTAATGTACAGTCGTGGCCAAAAGTTTTGAGAATGACACAAATATTAATTTCCACAAAGTTTGCTGCTTCAGTGTCTTTAGATACTTTTTCAAGACCTCTGCAATCCGCCCTGGCATGCTATCAATTAAACTTCTGGGCCACATCCTGACTGATGGCAGCCCATTCTTGCATAATCAATGCTTGAAGTTTGTCAGAATTTGTGGGGTTTTGTTTGTCCACCCGCCTCTTGAGGATTGACCACAAGTTCTCAATGGGACTAAGGTCTGGGGAGTTTCCTGGCTATGGACCCAAAATATCAATGTTTTGTTCCCCGAGCCACTTATTTATCAATTTTTTCTTATGGCAAGGTGCTCCATCATGCTGGAAAAGGCATTGTTCGTCACCAAACTGTTCCTGGATGGTTGGGAGAAGTTGCTCTCGAAGGATGTGTTGGTACCATTCTTTATTAATGGCTGTGTTCTTAGGCAAAATTGTGAGTGAGCCCACTCCCTTGGCTGAGAAGCAACCTCACACATGAATGGTCTCAGGATGCTTTACTGTTGGCATGACACAGGACTGATGGTAGCGCTCACCTTGTCTTCTCCGGACAAGCTTTTTTTCCGGATGCCCCAAACAATCGGAAAGGGGATTCATCAGAGAAAATGACTTTACCCCAGTCCTCAGCAGTCCAATCCCTGTACCTTTTGCAGAATAGCAGTCTGTCCCTGATGTTTTTCATGGAGAGAAGTGGCTTCTTTGCTGCCATTCTTGACACCAGGCCATCCTCCAAAAGTCTTCGCCTCACTGTGCGGCAGATGCACTCACACCTGCCTGCTGCCATTCCTGAGCAAGCTCTGTACTGGTGGTGCCCCGATCCCGCAGCTGAATCAACTTTAGGAGACGGTTCTGGCGCTTGCTGGACTTTCTTGGGCGCCCTGAAGCCTTCTTCACAACCATTGAACCGCTCTCCTTGAAGTTCTTGATGATCCGATAAATGATTGATTTAGGTGCAATCTTACTGGCAGCAATATCCTTGCCTGTGAAGCCCTTTTTGTGCAAAGCAATGATGACGGCACGTGTTTCCTTGCAACTAACCATGGTTGACAGAGGAAGAAAAATGATTCCAAGAAACACCCTCCTTTTGAAGCTTCCAGTCTGTTGTTTGAACTCAATCAGCATGACAGAGTGATCTCCAACCTTGTCCTCGTCAACACTCACACCTGTATTTAACAAGAGAATCACTGACATGATGTCAGCTGGTCCTTTTGTGGCAAGGCTGAAATGCAGTGGAAATGTTTTTGGGGGATTCAGTTCATTTGCATGGCAAAGAGGGACTTTGCAATTAATTGCAATTCATCTGATCACTCTTCATAAAAGTCTGGAGTATATGCAAATTGCCATCATACGAACTGAGGCGGCAGACTTTGTGAAAATTAATATTTGTGTCATTCGCAAAACTTTTGGCCACGACTGTACTGTAAAAATTACATTGGCATATCAAAAGGCTTAGTTAAGTGGCACGTTTTCGAATGGCCACGGAATTGTTCAGGTTTTGAAGTGCCGTATGAATAAGAAGTACATACACATTCAGAATTGCACTCACATTGACTCATATAAACATGCTTGCACACACACACGCACACGGACACACACAGCGCATGAAATTAGGAAGTTAGTTACTCTCCATTGTGTAAAGTACAATTTTCCGCCAAGTTAAAGTGCTTTTAGTATTGTTAACATACATCTTCAATGCATATATTCCAGTGAAAAGAAAACATAAAAGAACAAACTCTAAACATCAGGGTTGGTGTCAATTCCATTTCAATGCCAGACGATTGAGGAAGTACACTGAAATTACAATTATTTTCAATGCTTTTCAAGAAGGAACATTTGGATTTGGAATTTGGTTTACTTTACTTTTTTTGACTGGAATTCAAACGTAATTTACCCCTGCTAAACATATATTCAGAAGAATGAGTACTGCCATTGTTCGCATCGATAGGGACAAATACACATACATACAATATGATATATTCAGTAAAAATCCTTAAAGAAAAATAGTTTTGTTTTCCAGTGTTTTCCAGTGCTTCCACTCCCATCTCCTGCGGACAGAGTACCTTTTTGTGTAAAAAACTGAAACAGTACCATGATTCTGTGATTATGTCCAAGTAAACCATGTTATGTTCACATAAACCAGTCAACCTTTATAGTTACACAAGTACTTTCATTAAAAAATACAGACATATGAAGTTTAAAAAGCCCCCTTAGTCCATCTTTGATTACAGTACAGTAAACCCAGAAGGGATGTACAGTATGTTGTCCCTTTCCAGGTTGTGGAAATCCTTATCAACCACAAGGGGTGATACATTCCCATCAAATCCAAAACACAAGCGCATGTGTGTAAGTGTGTGTTTTGTGTTCACGTTTCCCAACAGGGGAGCAGCTCATCTCTATTGCATTCAATAATGTTTTCTCACTTGATAATTGTTCAATCTCCATACATATCATTTCTCCTTTCTCCTTGCTCTCTCATTGCATCCTACTCGTGCTCTCCCTCTAGACATTGCTGATACGGACACTGAGAAGACTACTATCTCTCCCCCTGCCCCTCCCCCTCTCCTCCCCTCTATAGCTCTCCTCCAGTTTGATCTTCTCCAGGTCTGCCCCTTCCTCCGCGCTCCCTCTGCTGCTGCCATGGTAACGGGAGGAGCGCATGGCTGGGCTTGGGGGCGAGGCCTGTTTGAAGAGGGGGGTGGTCTTTGTTTTGGCCACCTTGTCGAAGAAGGCGAAGTCGGCCACATACTTCCCCGAGGGGGACAGGGAGACCACGGGGGGGAACTCGTAACCCCACAGGATCTCGTCAGGAAGGTAGGAGGTGCGCACCTGGCAGGTGGCGGAGGTGGGCTCCACCGTGGCACTCATGATCACCAGCAGCTCAAAGTCTGCCAGATCCGGATCCGTCCATCCCCCTCCTACGACAGAGAGAATGAAAGACAGATAACAACTCTTTAGCACTAAATATGCATACGCCAGAATGGGCTGTAACAATAAAAGGCTAAATGTTATCTTGACTTACCATCTGATTTCTCTGCTGAATCCAGATCACAAAATATATGGACTAAAGGGTGTGGGACTTCCTTGCGTAAAACCAAAGCTAAAGTGCACCATGGCGACTGAGATATAAACACAGTCCATTGAGAGAAGTTAGTGTGGCCGCTTACCATACACACTCTCTTTCTACAAGCCTGCTCCAAAACATAAAACCCACACAGCTACTCACAAAAACACACACTTACTGTAAACACAAATGACTAAACTCATAAAGAACATCAAGAACACAAACACAGCACCCTGTTCAAGCAGTTGTTCCTGAAATCCGATCACACATTCATACAAAGACCCATTAAAGAAAACATGTACATAATGATACCATTAACATAAGCATCACCTTTCACTAACACACAACCACCATTACACAAATAGTACGCTACAAGGCATATACACACCCAACAAGCACACACCTGCGTCAACAGCCCACACTCAGAGATGTTCCGTCATCTGTGAAAACAGCCCTTATCCTAACCTGAACCCAGTACTGCTCTCACTGAGGCAAAAACAGTGTTTCGTAACACACACACATGCCCATGCACGAACGCACAAGCACACACACATGTACGCATGCACCAGTGGAGGCTGCTGAGGGGAGGACGGCTCACAATAATGGCTGGAACGGCGTGAATGGCATCAAACACACGGTAACCATGTATTTGATACCATTCCACTCCAGCCATTACCACAAGCCCATCCTCCCCAATTAAGGTGCCACCAACCTCCTGTGGCAAGCACGCATGCATACATACATACATACATACATACATACATACATACATACATACATACATACATACATACATACATACATACATACATACATACATACATACATACATACATACATACATACATACATACATACAGTACACAATGCATGGTATGTGGTAGACAGTCTAGTTAGTCAGAGGAGCTATTTCTTCAGAACCTGCCCCAGTTCCTACGCCGGCAGGGTAAGGGCCAACACCATAACACCACTCTCTCAAACGGCTAACTCTGCCCTCTCTTGGCACAGGCCTAAGGCCTGAGGGCCTGATATGTGAAACAAATTACCCCAGCTCGGAGCCGTTTCACTAGAGAGGTAGGCAAAACTTGAGACGCTGCTGACGGTGTTTCCAATTCCCCCAAACAAACAAAAAACGGAGAATGAGTGCACAACTGGTAGTCGCTTATACATTTGAAGTTGGAATTTTACATACACTTAGGTTGGAGTCATTAAAACTTGTTTTTAACCACTCCACAAAGTTCTTGTTAACAAACTATAGTTTTGGCAAGTCGGTTAGGACATCTACTTTGAGCATGACACAAGTCATTTATTCCAACAATTGTTTACAGACAGATTATTTCACTTATAATTCACTGTATCACAATTCCAGTGGATCAGAAGTTTATATACACTAAGTTGACTGTGCCTTTAAACAGCTTGGAAAATTCTAGAAAATGATGTCATGGCTTTAGAAGGTTCTGATAAATTATGTCAATTAGCCTGAGTCAATTGGAGGTGTACCTGTGGATGTATTTCAAGGCCTACCTTCAAACCCAGTGCCTCTTTGCTTGACATCATGGGAAAATCTAAAGAAATCAGCCAAGACCTCAGGAAAAAATTGTAGACCTCCACAAGTCTGGTTCATCCTTGGGAGCAATTTCCAAATGCCTGACGGCACCACGTTCATCTGTACAAACAGTACGCAAGTATAAACACCATGGGACCACGCAGCCGTCATACCGCTCAGGAAGGAGACGCGTTCTGTCTCCTAGAGATGAACGTACTTCGGTACGAAAAGTGCAAATCAATCCCAGAACATCAGCAAAGGACCTTGTGAAGATGCTGGAGGAAACAGGTACAAAAGTATCTATATCCACAGTAAAATGAGTCCTATATCGACATAACCTGAAAGGCCGCTCAGCAAGGAAGAAGCCACTGCTCCAAAACCGCCATAAAAAAGCCAGACTACGGTTTGCAACTGCCCATGGGGACAAAGATCGTACTTTTTGGAGAAATGTCCTCTGGTATGATGAAACAAAAATAGAACTGTTTGGCCATAATGACCATTGTTATGTTTGGAGGAAAAAGGGAGAGGCTTTCAATCTGAAGAACACCATCCCAACCGTGAAGCACAGGGGTGGCAGCATCATGTTGTGGGGGTGCTTTGCTGCAGGAGGGACTGGTGCACTTCACAAAATAGATGGCATCATGGGGGAGGACAATTATGTGGATATATTGAAGCAATATCTCAAGACATCAGTCAGGAAATTAATGCTTGGTCGCAAATGGATCTTCCAAATGGACAATGACCCCAAGCAAACTTCCAAAGTTGTGGCAAAATGGCTTAAGGACAACAAGTCAAGGTATTGGAGTGGCCACAAAGCCCTGACCTCAATCGTATAGAAAATTTGTGGGCAGAAGTGAAAAAGCGTGTGCGAGCAAGGAGGCCTACAAACCTGACTCAGTTACACCAGCTCTGTCAGGAGGAATGGGCCAAAATTCACCAACCAAAGCTTGTGGAAGGCTACCTGAAACGTTTGACCCAAGTTAAACAATTTAAAGGCAATGCTACCAAATACTAATTGAGTGTATGTAAACTTCTGACCCACTGGGAATGTGATGATAGAAATAAAAGCTGAGATAAATCATTCTCTCTACTATTATTCTGACATTTTACATTATTAAAATAAAGTGGTGAGCCTAACTGACCTAAAACAGGGAATTTTTACTAGGATTAAATGTCAGGAATTGTGAAAAACTGAGTTGAAATGTACACTGCTCATAAAAATAAAGGGAACACTTAAACAACACAATGTAACTCCAAGTCAATCACACTTCTGTGAAATCAAACTGTCCACTTAGGAAGCAACACTGATTGACAATAAATTTCACATGCTGTTGTGCAAATGGAATAGACAACAGGTGGAAATTATAGGCAATTAGCAAGACACCCCCAATAAAGGAGTGGTTATGCAGGTTGTGACCACAGACCACTTCTCAGTTCCTATGCTTCCTGGCTGATGTTTTGGTCACTTTTGAATGCTGGCGGTGCTTTCACTCTAGTGGTAGCATGAGACGGAGTCTACAACCCACACAAGTGGCTCAGGTAGTGCAGCTCATCCAGCATGGCACATCAATGCAAGCTGTGGCAAGAAGGTTTGCTGTGTCCATCAGCGTAGTGTCCAGAGCATGGAGGCGCTACCAGGAGACAGGCCAGTACATCAGGAGACGTGGAGGAGGCCGTAGGAGGGCAACAACCCAGCAGCAGGACCGCTACCTCCGCCTTTGAGCAGGAGGAGCACTGCCAGAGCCCTGCAAAATGACCTCCAGCAGGCCACAAATGTGCATGTGTCTGCTCAAACGGTCAGAAACAGACTCCATGAGGGTCCGACATACACAGGTGGGGGTTGTGCTTACAGCCCAACACCATGCAGGACGTTTGGCATTTGCCAGAGAACACCAAGATTGGCAAATTCGCCACTGGCGCCCTGTGCTCTTCACAGATGAAAGCAGGTTCACACTGAGCACGTGACAGACGTGACAGAGTCTGGAGACGCCGTGGAGAACGTTCTGCTGCCTGCAACATCCTCCAGCATGACCGGTTTGGTGGTGGGTCAGTCATGGTGTGGGGTGGCATTTCTTTGGGGGGCCGCACAGCCCTCCATGTGCTCGCCAGAGGTAGCCTGACTGCCATTAGGTACCGAGATGAGATCCTCAGACCCCTTGTGAGACCATATGCTGGTGCGGTTGGCCCTGGGTTCCTCCTAATGCAAGACAATGCTAGACCTCATGTGGCTGGAGTGTGTCAGCAGTTCCTGCAAGAAGAAGGCATTGATGCTATGGACTGGCCCGCCCGTTCCCCAGACCTGAATCCAATTGAGCACATCTGGGACATCATGTCTCGCTCCATCCACCAACGCCACGTTGCACCACAGACTGTCCAGGAGTTGGCGGATGCTTTAGTCCAGGTCTGGGAGGAGATGCCTCAGGAGACCATCCGCCACCTCATCAGGAGCATGCCCAGGCGTTGTAGGGAGGTCATACAGGCACGTGGAGGCCACACACACTACTGAGCCTCATTTTGACTTGTTTTAAGGACATTACATCAAAGTTGGATCAGCCTGTAGTGTGGTTCTCCACTTTAATTTTGAGTGTGACTCCAAATCCAGACCTCCATGGGTTGATAAATTTGATTTCCATTGATACTTTTTGTGTGATTTTGTTGTCAGCACATTCAACTATGTAAAGAAAAAAGTATTTAATAAGAATATTTCATTCGTTCAGATCTAGGATGTGTTATTTTAGTGTTCCCTTTATTTTTTTGAGCAGTGTATTTGGCTAAGGTGTATGTAAACTTACAACTTCATCTGTATGTCAGTCAGATGGCTAGCTGCCGGCAAAGACTCTGGCTAGTATTACTTAGCTAGCTAGAAGGATGAAGTAAGAAGCTAACTTGAACCAGAGCCTGCCTCAGCAGGGTAAATAAATTGGTTACTAAGTTCTCATAATTACTTTGCATAACAAAGTAGGCTACTGAGACGGACAGTGATGTGGTGCTCAGTGGTGAGGCTGAGGCAGGCTGCCATGCAAGCAGGAGGAAGCAGAGGAGACAGAGAGAGGGAGAAAGCAGAGAAAGAGGTTAGTACAGTGGTTCCCAAACTTGGGGTCGGTGGCCCATGTGGGGTCCCTGAGAAAATCTGTACGAATCTTATCAAACAAGTTAGAAACAAAAAAAAGGATGATGTGTTTCAATATGAACATTTCCACATGGCCTATCTTCAAATCAAAATCAAATCAAAGTTTATTTGTCACGTGTGCCGAATACAACCGGTGTAGACCTTACAGTGAAATGCTTACTTACAGGCTCTAACCAATTGTGTGTGTGTGTGTGTGTGTGTGTGTGTGTGTGTGTGTGTGTGTGTGTGTGTGTGTGTGTGTGTGTGTGTGTGTGTGTGTGTGTGTGTGTGTGTGTGTGTGTGTGTGTGTGTGTGTGTGTGTGTGTGTGTGTGTGTGTGTGTGTGTGTGTGTGTGTAAAGAAAGAAAACAACAGTAAAAAAGACATTTGAAAATAAGAGTAGCAAGGCTATATACAGACACCGGTTAGTCAGGCTGATTGAGGTAGTATGTACATGTAGATATGGTTAAAGTGACTATGCATATATGATGAACAGAGAGCAGCATTAGCGTAAAAAGAGGGATTGGCGGGTGGTGGGACACAATGAAGATAGCCTGGTTAGCCAATGTGCTGGAGCACTGGTTGGTCGGGCCAATTGAGGTAGTATGTACATAAATGTATAGTTAAAGTGGCTATGCATATAAGATAAACAGAGAGTAGCAGCAGCGTTGATGAAGGGTTGGGGGGGGGGGGGGCACACATTGCAAATAGTCCGGGTAACCATTTGTTTATCTGTTCAGGAGTCTAATGGCTGGGGGTAGAAACTGTTGAGAAGCCTTTTTGTCCTAGACTTGGAACTCCGGTACCACTTGCCATGCGGTAGTAGAGAGAACTATAACTATAATGAGGCTATATACAAGGGGTACCAGTACCGAGTCAATGTGCTGGGGTATGTGGTAGTTGAGGTAATTGATGTAATATGAACATGTAGGTTGAGGCAAAGTGACACTGCATAGATAATAAACAGAAAGTAGCAGCAGCAGTGTGTGTGTGTGTGTGTGTGTGTGTGTGTGTGTGTGTGTGTGTGTGTGTGTGTGTGTGTGTGTGTGTGTGTGTGTGTGTGTGTGTGTGTGTGTGTGTGTGTGTGTGTGTGTGTGTGTGTGTGTGTGTGTGTGTGTGTGTGTGTGTGTGTGTGGTATACGTGGGTGTGTGGTTAGAGTACAGTGAGTGTACATCGAGCCTGTGCAAGAGAGACAGTGCAAATTAAATAATAGTAGATAAGAATAAAATAAGGGGGTCAATGAAAATAGTCCTGGTAGACCTTTGAGTAACTGTTCAGCAGTCTTATGGCTTGTGGGGGTAGAAGCTGTTAAGGAGCCTTTTTCCCCCCAGACTTGGCGCTCTGGTACTGCTTGCCGCATGGTTGCAGAGAGAACAGTCTATGACATTGGTGGCTGGAATCTATGACAATTTTTAGGGCCTTCTTCTGACACAGCCTGGTATAGAGGTCCTGGATGGCAGAGATCTCAGTCCCAGTGATGTACTGAACCGAACGCACTGTAGAGCCTTGCAGGATATCAAGCGTTGATGCAACCAGTCAGGATGCTTTCGATGGTGCAGCTGTAGACATTTTTGAGAATCTGAGGACCTAAGGCAAATCCTTTCAGCCTCCTGAGGGGGAATAGACGTTGTCGTGCCCTCCTCTTCATGACTGTGTTAGTGTGTTTGGACCATGATAAGTCCTTAGTGATGTGGGCACCAAGGAACTTGAAGATCTTGACCTCCATGTAAATGGTGCCATGCTCTGCCCTCCTTTTCTCGTAGTCCACAATCAGCTCCTTTGTCTTGCTCACGTTGAGGAAGAAGTTGTTGTCCTCGCACCACACTGCCAGGTCTCTGACCTCATCGCTATAGGTTGTCTCATCGTTGTCGGTGATCAGGCCTACCACCGGCGTGTCGTCTGCAAACGTAATGATGGTGTTGGAGTCGTGCATGGCCACGCAGTCGTGGGTGAACAGGAAGTACAAGATGGGATTAAGCACGCACCCCTGAGAGGCCCCTGTGTTGAGAGTCATTGTGGCGGATGTGTGGTTGACTACCCTCACCACCTGGGGGCGGCCCATCAGGAAGTCCAGGATCCAGTTGCAGAGGGAGGTGTTCAGTCCCAGGGTCCTTGACTTAGTGATGAGCTTGGAGGGCACTATGGTGTTGAAGGCTGAGCTGTAGTCAATGAACAGCGTTCTCACAAAGGTGTTCCTTTTGTCCAGGTGGGAAAGGGCTGTGTGAAGTGCAATAGAGATTGCGTTGTCTGTGGATCTGTTGGGGCGGTATGCAAATTGGAGTGGGTCCAGAGTTTCTGGGATGATAGTGTTGATGTGAGCCATGACCAGTTTTTCAAAGCATTTCATGGCTACAGAAGTGAGTGCTACGGGACAGTAGTCATTTAGGCAGGTTACCTTGATGTTCTTGGGCACAGGGACTACGGCTTGAAACATGTAGGTATTGAAAATGTCAGTGAAGACACTTGCTGGCTGGTCAACGAATGCTCTGAGTACGCGTCCTGGTAATCCATCTGGCCCTGCGGCCTCGTGAATGTTAACCTGTTTAACCTGCTAACTCACATCGGCTACGAAGAGCGAGATCACACAGTTGTCCAGAACAGCTGATGCTCTCATGCATGGTTCAGTGTTGCTTACCTCAAAGCGAGAATAGAAGGCATTTAGCTCGTCTGATAGGCTTGTGTCACTGGGCAGCTCACGGCTGTGTTTCTACTTGTAGTCAGCGATAGTTTGCAAGCCCTGCCACATCCGACGAGCGTCAGAGCCAGTGTAGTAGAATTTGATCTTAGTCCTGTATTGATGCTTTGTCTGTTTGATGGTTCATCATAGGGCATAGCTGGATTAATTATAAGAGTCCAGGTTAGTGTCCCACTCGTTGAAATCGGCAGCTCTATCCTTTAGCTCAGTGCGAATGTTGCCTGTAATCCATGGCTTCTGGTTGGGATATGTACGTACGGTCACTGTGTTGCCGACGTCGATGCACTTATTAATGAAGCCGGTGACTGATGTGGTATACTCCTCAATGCTATCAGATGAATCCCGGAACATATTCCAGTCAGTGTTAGCAAAACAGTTCTGTAGCTTAGCATCCACTTCATCGGACCACTTACATATTTAGCGCATAACTGGTACTACCTGTTTGAGTTTTTGCTTGTAAGCAAGAATCAGGAGGATAGAGTTATGGTCTGATTTGACAAATGGAGGGCAAGGGAGAGCTTTGTACGCGTCTCTGTGTGGAGTAAAGATGATTTAGAGATTTATTTGACATACTGGTAGAAATGAGATTAAACGGATTTCGATTTTCCTGCATTAAAGTCCCCGGCCACTAGGAGCTCAGCCTCTAGGTGAGCAATTTCTTGTTTGTGGCCTTTTACAGATCATGGAGTGCAGTTTAGAGAGAGTGCACCAGCTGTTGTTAATAAAGAGACACAGACCACCCCCTGATCTTACTGGAGGCTGCTGTTCTGTTTTGCCAATGCACAGAAAACCCAGCTAACTGTATATTATCTATGTCCTTGTTCAGCCACGACGCGGTGAAACAGGATTTTACCATTTGTAATGTCCCGTTGATACAATTATCTCGAACGGCACGCATCCGGTTTATTCTCCAGTGATTGCACGTTCGCCAGTAGAATGGGGGTAGAGGCGGATTATCCACATACTGTGTTATTGACTGTGCGTTTGTTTATGTGTAACTCTGTGTTGTTGTTTTTGTCGCAATGCTTTGATTTATCTTGGCCAGGTCGCAGTTGTAAATGAGAACTTGTTCTCAACTGGCCTACCTGGTTAAATAAAGGTGAAATATATATTTTTTTAAATACTCTCGCCAGGCATCTGGCTCGCCGACCCCTGTAGCTGTGTCTCCTCTTTTGGGCCTGGTCTGGGAAGAGCAGTGTATCCTTCGCGTCCGCCTCTTTAAAGAAAAAATCTTTGTCCAGACCGAGGTGAGTAATAACTGTTCTAATGTCAAAAAGCTTTTTTCAGTCATAGGAAATGATGGAAACATTATGTACAAAAAAAGTTTAAAACAGTGCAAAAAAACAAAAAATAGTACAATTGCTCAGATAAAACGGCGGCCATCCTCAACGGCGCCATCCAAACTGGACACAAGTCACCAAAAGCAAGAGGAAGAAAACAACAAAACCAAACACCAACAAGATACCAGACAAGAAGACCACCCTAGAACCCAAACTCCAACAAACACAACCCCCAAAGCTCCTTATCTTCTTGGAACCCCTCGACAACATTCCGCTGAAAAGGCAGAGAAATATTTTTTTTGACATTTTTCACTTTCATACATTCACAAGTGCAATACACCAAATTAAAGGTTAACTTCTTGTTAATCTACCCATCGTGTCCGATTTAAAAAATGCTTTACAGCGAAAGCACACCATATGATTATGTTAGGTCAGAGCCTAGTCACGAAAACACATACAGCCATTTTCCAGCCAAAGAGAGGAGTCACAAAAAGCAGAAATAGAGATCAAATTCATCACTAACCTTTGATGATCTTCATCAGATGGCACTCATAGGACTTCATGTTACACAATACATTTATGTTTTGTTCGATAAAGTTCATATTTATATCCAAAAATCTCAGTTTACATTTGCGCGTTATAGTCAGTAATGTTGTGCCTCGAAAACATCCGCCGAATTTTCAGAGAGCCACATGAATTTACAGAAATACTCATCATAAACTTTGATAAAATATAAAACTGTTATGCACAGACTAAAATATATACTTAATGCAACCGCTGTGTCAGATTTCAAAAATACGGAAAAAGCACACCATGCAATAATCTGAGTACGGCGCTCAGACACAAAAACAAGCCATACAGGTACCCGCCATGTTGTGGAGTCAACAGAAGTCAGAAATAGCATTATAAATATTCACTTGCCTTTGATGACCTTCATCAGAATGCACTCCAAGGAATCCCAGTTCCACAATAAATGTTTGTTTTGTTCGATAAAGTCCATCATTTATGTCCAAATACCTCATTTTTGTTCGCGCGTTCAGTTCACAATCCAAACTCACGAGGCGCGGGCAAGTCCAGCTGAAAGTTCAGACGAAAAGTCAAAAAAGTTATATAACAGTTCGTAGAAACATGTCAAACGATGTATAGAATCAGTGGAAAGAGGAGGAAGGGAAGCGCTACTAAGGTACACAATAGTACATTTGGTAGACAGAAGGTGCTCTTTGGTAAAAGGGGTAAATTGGTCATCAAAAAGAAAGGAGGACCAAGGCACTCTTCATATAATTAATTTAATTATAATAATTTAAAGAGTGCCTTGGTCCTCCTTTCTTTTTGATGTATAGAATCAATCTTTAGGATGTTTTTAACATAAATCTTCAATAATCTTTCAACCGGAGAATTCCTTTGTCTTTAGAAATGCAATGGAATGCAGGTCACTCTCACGGCCATGCGCGTGACCAGCTCATGGCACTCTGCCAGACATCTGGTTTAAACAGCTCTCATTATCTCCTCCTTCACAGTAGAAGCCTCAAACAAGGTTCTAAAGACTGTTGACATCTAATGAAAGCCTTAGGAAGTGCAATATGACCCCATAGACACTGTATATTAGAAAGGCAATGAGTTGAAAGACTACAAACCTCAGATTTCCTACTTCCTGGTTGGATTTTTCTCAGGTTTTCGCCTGCCATATGATTTCTGTTATACTCACAGACATCATTCAAACAGTTTTAGAAACTTCAGAGTGTTTTCTATCCAAATCTAATAATACTATGCATATATTAGTTTCTGGGCCTGAGTAGCAGGAAGTTTACTCTGGCCACGCTTTTCATCCGAACGTGAAAATGCTGCCCCGTATCCCAAACAGGTTATCCCTTCAAAGAAACCGGCTTCCCCTCTAATACCTGTCTCCATTCCCCCTACCTCCCTCCACTCTTTACCATCCCTGATCCATCCCCCCTGGTCCTTACTGTACCTGACCTCCCCCCTACCCCCTTGTCCCTATTGACCTTACAGGCCCAGATCCCTCCTCCCTTCCCCTTACTGCCCCAGACCTCCCGGACACGGAGCTGCCTTCACACCTCATACTGCATCACCCTCCACCAGGCAGTCAATGGGGAGGCATGCCAAGACCTGTCAACAGCCAAGAACCACCCAACAGCCAAGAACCACCCAACAACACAAATGACCCGCACCTCTGCATTGAAATGGTCAAAGCAGTGCCAGCAACCCAGCACCAGCACTAGCACTTGTCCCAACACCAGAACATGGAAGAGGTGCGGAGGAAGGACCAAACATCAGATCTTCAGCCGGAGCGAGCAGGCCATAAGGGAGTACCACCACTGACCTCCGGGTTTAGGGCTTGCTTGTGTGTATGCTTGCTCCTCAGGTTGTCCTTCCTCCCCTCTACAGATCCCGACCCGTCTCCTGCACCAGTTCCTTGTTCCTGGATCTCGGTTCCTATTTCCCAGTCCCAGCACCAATCCGTGGTTTACAGTCCCGGCCCCAGCATCTGCACGGTTCCCAGTTTTCCCAGCAACAACCCCTTCGCCAACCCTGGACACAGCAGTGGCTACCACAACTGCCACCTCCACCCAGCCACTGCCAGCTGATTTTATTCAAACATAGAGCGTGTCTATCAGGTATGAAGGTAAGACCCAGATGCAGACCACGTCGAGTAAACAATAGTTTAATATTCCAGCAGGGGCAGACAATAGACAGGTCAAGGCAGGCAGGGCTCAGTAAACCAGAGGTGGGGCAACGGTACTCAGGGTCAGGGTAAGGCAGAATGGTCAGGCAGGCGGGCTCTGAGTCAGGACAGGCAAGGGTCAAAAACCAGGAGTGCGAGAAAAGATAGACTGGAAAAACGGGAGACAAAGGGCTGTGAGACGAGGATTTGACTATGGACACATGAAAGGTGGGATGTATACAAAAGGTACGGGGCAACAGAAGACGAACAGCAGAGGGGCTAATGATCTTGGTGATTGGGAACGGGCCGATAAACTGGGGGGAGAGTTTGCGGGATTCCACCCGGAGGTGCAGATCCCAGGTGGATAGCCATACCTTCTGCCCGAGACGATACCGGGGAGCCGGCTGATGGTGATCCGCTTATCGTAGATACCTGGAGGTGGTCTTGAGGAGGACCGACCGGGCTCTCCTCCAGATATGACGACAGCAACGGACAAACATCTGGGCAAAAGGTATGCCGACCTCCTCTTCCTGCTCAGGGAAGAGCGGGCACTGTGACCCCAGGTAACACTCAAATGGTGATAGGGCCGTGGCAGATCAGGTAAGGGTGTTGCGTGCATATTCCAACCACACCAGCTGCTGCGCTCCAGGTGGTGGGGTTGGCGGAGATGTGCTGGGCCATCTCCTTGGCAGAGGGTAACCTGGGGAGAGGAATTAAGTGGGCAGCCTTGGAAAAGCGATCCACCATGGTCAGGATGGCAGTGTTGCCAGCAGATGGTGGGAGACCTGTGACAAAGTCCAAGAGATGTGAGACCAGGGGCGATGAGGGACAGGCAGAGGTTGGAAGAGGCCAGCTGGAGCTTGGCAAGGAGTTTTGTTTCGCGCACAGACCGTGCAGGCGGCGGCAACGTCGGGAACCATGGTAGGCCACCAAAAGCATTGTCGCACAAAGGCCAGGGTCTGCCGGGAGCCCGGGTGGCAGGCAAGCATGGAGGAATGGGTCCAGTCCAGGACCGAGGAGTGGACAGCGTCAGGCACAAACTTCCGGTTATCTGAACCCCCCCAGGGTTCACTGGGACCGCTGCGCCTCCCAGACCTGTTTCCCGATACCCCAGCTGAGTGCCGTCGCCAGGCACGAGGTGGGAAGGATTGTCTCGGGCTCTGGTGTGGTAGCTGTGGGGTTATAGCAGCGAGACAGGGCATCCGGCTTGATGTTTTTGGACCCCGGCCGGTAGGAGAGGGAAAAGTTGAACCGGGTAAAGAGCAGGGCCAATCTCGCCTGCCTGGAGTTGAGGCGCTTATCAGTGCGGAGATACTCCAGGTTTTTGTGCCTCCATTCCTCCAATGGCGTCTTCATCGCGAGAAGCTCCCGATTCCCCCCATTGTAATTCCTCTCCGTGGCGATGAGGCGGTGGGAGAAGAAGGCACAGGGATGCAGCTTAAGGTCCAGGACAGAACGTTGGGACAGAACAGCCACCACTCCAACATCCGAAGCATCGGCCTCCACCACGAACTGACGGGAAGTGTCCGGATGAATCAGGATCGGAGCCACGGTGAAGCGATGTTTAAGATCCCGGAATGCCCAGTTCGCAGCCATGCACAACGTGAACGGAACCTTTGTAGAGATGAGGGCAGACAGGGGAGAGGCCAGGGTGCTGTAACCCCAGATAAAAGGGTGATAAAAGTTGGCGGACCACAGGAAGTGTTGCAGCTGCACCCTAGACATAGGCTGAGGCCAATCCACCACCACTTTCTCCTTCTTGGGATCCATCTTGACGCACCCAGCAGAGATGATGTAGCCCAGAAAGGGAATGGTGGAGCGATGAAACTCGCACTTTTCCGCCTTAACGAACAACTGGTTCTTCAGAAGGCGCTGGAGAACCTGCCAGACATAGAGCGCGTGTTCTTGGGGGGAGCGGGAGAAGACGAGGATGTCATCAATGTAGACAAAGACGAAACGGTTCACCATGTTGCGGAGAACATCATTCACCAGAGCCTGGAACACGGCAGGGGTGTTGGTGAGGCTTAAGGGCATGACCAAATATTCGTAGTGGCCGCTGGCCTTGTTGAACGCGGTCTTCCACTCGTCCCCCTCTCGTATCCGCAACAGGTGGTAGGCGTTATGTAGATCCAGCTTGGAGAACACAGTGGCCCCATGGAGCGGCTAGAAGGCCGAGGAAATTAGTGGTAGCGGATAACGGTTCTTTACAGTGATGTCACTGAGTCCCAGGTAGTCAATGCATGGGCACAGGGTCTTGTCCTTCCTCTCCATGAAGAAGAACCCTGCGTCAGTGGGAGAGGAAGAGGAACATATAAATCCAGTAGCTAGGGAGTCCCCAATGTAGTCCTCCATAGCCTTGGTTTCAGGTCCTGATAGCGAGTACAGACTCCTCCGGGAGGGCATGGTGCTAGGGAGAAGGTCAATCCCGCAGTCATACGGGCGGTGCGGCGGAAGGGAAGTGGCCCGAGTCTTGCTGAACACATACCAGAGATCCTGGTACTCAGCGGGAATAATTGAGGGATCAAGAACCACCTCTGAGGACCCAGGAATATGCAGGTTGCACTGACTTCAGACAATGGGCGTGGCAGAACAGACTCCAGCCCATGATGGCACCCGTAGACCTGTTGATGAGTGGGTTGTGTCGCTGGAGCCAGGAGAATCACAAAACCATTGAGATCTGGGGGGACTTGATGAGCAGGAACTGAATGGTCTCGCTGTGATTCCCTGACACACGTAGCTTGATGGGAGTGGTGTTATGGGTGATCCGACCTATAGATCGACCAACGCTCTAACATCCACGGGAATGGAGAGTAGCTGAATGGGGATGTTCAGCTTAGAAGCCAGTACGGTGTCCAAAAAGCTCTCATCAGCCCCGGAGTCAATAAGGACCCGGAGAGTTTCTGAATAGTTTCCCCACAGCAGAATGACAGGGTACGAGTAAGGGAAGCAGAAAACTTCCCCATATGGCCCACCAGAGTACTCGCTCCTACCCATGAGCCTGGTCTTTTATCAGGTAGAAAGACACAAAATGACAAACTCTCGCAATCCAGACAGCTCCTTGTGCTGATCTGGTGTTGCCGTTCCGCTGGCGACAGCCCAGCCCTGCCTCGTCCCTCCTTGGTGACTCTCGAGGAAGGTTGGGAAATCTTGGGTGCTCTTGGCCACGGGACCATCGGGGACTTCAGGGATGACTCGGAGGCGAGGTGGAATCCCTGGACATGGGATTCCGAATTTCCTCTCCATCCGTCGTTCCTGCAATCGCCCATCGATGTGGATGGTCAAAGCGATGAGGGTGGTCAAAATCTGTGGGTATCTCCCGAGCCTCAAGCTCATCTTTAACCTCCTCGAGACGCCGTGCAGGAACATGTCGAACAGTGCTTCCGAGTTCCACACACTCTCCGCTGCCAAAGTACGGAAACCTACCGCATAGTCGGCCACAGTGCGGGCATCCTGCCAGAACTGGATTAGCTTCCGGGCATTTTCTTTCGCAGGGAACGGGACATCTAAGACCTTCCTCACCTCTCCCACGAACCCCTCCAGGCTCGCACATATAGCCGGTTACCATATGGACAGTAGCCCAGGTGAGAGCCCTTCCAGACATCAGCGTGATGAGGTAGGCTATTTTGGAGCGTTCCGAGGGGAAGGAGGAGGGCTGAAGCTCAAAAATGAGGGCACACCGAGCTAGAAACGCCCGACAGGTGCTCGGCTCTCCCTTAAAACGTTCCGGAGGAGGTAACCGAGGCTCCCGGGAAGGTGGAGTGGCCGGTGGGGTGGTGCTGCTAACCGCCGAGTTGCTGAGGGGCGGTGGGGTTACCACCGTGGCAGGCTGCCACCCAGACGACCCGCGGAATTGCTCCAGCAGCATGTCCAACGCCAGGTCATGGCACTCAGCCAACGTTTGGACCCCATCCATCAGCCCGCGAAGAAATTCCTCGTGCCTACCAATGGAGGCTCCTTGGGAGGAGATGGCGTTGCGCATCTGGTCCGGGTCTGCTGGGTCAGTCATGGCCAGTTCGTACGATCAGGTATGACGGTAAGACCCAGATGTAGACCACATCGAATAAACAATAGTTTAATATTCCAACAGGGGCAGGCAATAGACAGGTCAAGGCAGGCAGGGGTCAGTAAACCAGAGGTGGGGCAACGGTACCGGACGGCAGGCAGGGTCAGGGTAAGGCAGAGGTCGATAATCCAGAGGGGGGCAAAGGTACAGGTCGGCAGGCAGGCTCAGGGGCTGGCAGAGTGGTCAGGCGGGCGGGCTCGGAGTCAGGACAGGCAAGGGTCCAAAAGAGAATTTTACTTGCCACCGAGATGCCTGAAAATTACTGTCAAATTCATGGTAACCCCTTTCCAGTGCAAATAGGTCCAGATATATCTACAAAAATGCACCATGGGGAGTTGCGAGCAGAGCTACTGTGAGAGGAGGCCGTATTAGAAGCTAGATCCATAGATACTGCAGGGGAAATGACTGTAGTATTATGTACTATTAGTATTATGATACTTCTAATAGTAGTATTATGCATGCTACTTTTATATAGTATTAAGATTTGTTCAGATATTACTTACATTTTCAAGGTACACCGCGTGAAGCCAAAGCAAAGTGGAGTGTTATCTGGGATCAGGCATCATTAAAAAGCCTTATTAAGTGTACAGTAATACAATGCCATATAATCTGAGCACAGTCAATTTAACAGGAGGAGTCTGGCGGCTCAACTAGACAGAAACTCATGATAGACAGGAAATAGAGAGAGAAAGATAACTGCTTTGATGAGTAGAGAAGGATAGGGTGCACAGGAAGAGAGATGTAGAGAGATAAGCATACATACATACCACACAGTGCTGCAGATAAAACAGAGAAGTGAGAGTCAGTATCAGAGGTAGAGCAGAGGTAGAGAGGTAGAGCAGTGAAGGAGTGGAGAGATAGGAGTGAGAGTCAGTATCAGAGAGGAGTGGAGAGGTAGAGCAGTGAAGGAGTGGAGCGATAGGAGTGAGAGTCAGTATCAGGGAGGAGTGGAGAGATAGGAGTGAGAGTCAGTATCAGAGGAGTGGAGAGGTAGAGCAGTGAAGGAGTGGAGAGATAGGAAGGAGAGTCAGTATCAGAGGAGTGGAGAGGTAGAGCAGTGAAGGAGTTGAGAGATAGGAAGGAGAGTCAGTATCCGAGAGGAGTGGCGAGGTAGAGCAGGGAAGGAGTGGAGAGATAGGAGTGAGAGTCAGTATCAGGGAGGAGTGGAGAGGTAGAGCAGTGAAGGAGTGGAGAGATAGGAGTGAGAGTCAGTATCAGGGAGGAGTGGAGAGGTAGAGCAGTGAAGGAGTGGAGAGATAGGAAGGAGAGTCAGTATCAGAGAGGAGTGGAGGGGCAGCAAAGGAGTGGAAAAATAGAAGTAGGGCAGTGAAGGAGTAGAGAGATACGCTCTTAGAAAAAGGGTTCCAAAAGGGTTCTTCAGGTGTCCCCATAGAATAACACATTTTGGTTCCAGGTAGAACCAAAACTCCTCTGTGGAAAGGGTTTCCTTCTACCTGGAACCAAAACTAGTTCTTCAAAGGGTGGGGGACAGCCAAAGAACCCCTTTTAGGTTCTAGATAGCACCTTTTTTTCTAAGGGTGTAGAGCAGTGAAGGAGTGGAGAGGGAGTGAGAGTCAGTTTCAGAGAGGAGGGGATAGGTAGAGGAGCGCAGGAGTGGAGAGGTAGATCACTGATCAGTGTGGGTCAGTAATAGCCCTGTGGTTAGTGGTGATGAGAGGTGTGGTGGAGAGGTAGAGCAGCGTAGTAGTGGAGAGGTAGAGCAGCGTAGTAGTGGAGAGGTAGAGCAGCGTAGTGGTGGAGAGGTAGAGCAGCGTAGTGGTGGAGAGGTAGAGCAGTGTAGTAGTGGAGAGGTAGAGCAGCGTAGTAGTGGAGAGGTAGAGCAGTGTAGTAGTGGAGAGGTAGAGCAGCGTAGTAGTGGAGAGGTAGAGCAGCGTAGTGGTGGAGATGTAGAGCAGCGTAGTGGTGGAGCGGTAGAGCAGCGTAGTAGTGGAGAGGTGGAGAGGTAGAGCAGTGTAGTAGTGGAGAGGTAGAGCAGTGTAGTAGTGGAGAGGTAGAGCAGTGTAGTAGTGGAGAGGTAGAGCAGCGTAGTAGTGGAGAGGTAGAGCAGCGTAGTAGTGGAGAGGTAGAGCAGCGTAGTAGTGGAGAGGTAGAGCAGCGTAGTAGTGGAGAGGTAGAGCAGCGTAGTAGTGGAGAGGTAGAGCAGCGTAGTAGTGGAGAGGTAGAGCAGCGTAGTAGTGGAGAGGTAGAGCAGCGTAGTGGTGGAGCGGTAGAGCAGCGTAGTGGTGGAGCGGTAGAGCAGCGTAGTAGTGGAGAGGTAGAGCAGCGTAGTAGTGGAGAGGTAGAGCAGTGCAGAGGTAGATCAGCAATCAGAGTGGGTCGGTAATAACCCTGTGGTTAGTGGTGATGAGAGGCCTGTCCTCCTGTAACAGGATCCCCCACCCCTCACTCTATCGGACTGTACCCCATTGTCTTCTAATGAGACACCCTGGCACCCACTTACACACACATTCCACAAACACACACACACACACACACACACACAGAGAGCCCTCTCCCGGTGCGGTCCCTCAAAACACACACATAGTATGTAAGAATACGCACATAAACATTCAGTACGCATATACACACATACAGAATGCATGCACACACAGACACACACACAAACATGCTCCCCCATCCCTCTACTGCCATGTACCCTCTCTCCGTCACAACACTAACCTCTAACCTCCTAAATTCACCCTTCTCTTTCTCTCCACACAGGTTGGTTTCAGTTCCCACACCCCAACGGACCCTCTCCTCCCATTGAGGATCAAGACATGTGAGATGTAAACGATAGCAACAACTTCACCTACTTTACACAGACTGTACAGTACTGTCGTTCACTAAACCAAAAACCACTGCTACACCAGCACCTTGGGAACAAGAACACTACACTGTACCTGTAACTACACCATGCGCCTGCCTACTATATTACTCCCAAGACATGGCTTTAAGGACACTTGACATAAAATGGGACCTATAGAACAAGAATACACAACTCCAATAACTCTTCAGGTTTCAGGCAAGGTTACTCATCAAACATGCGCTAAGAAAGCCATAATGGTAGCCTTTCCCTGCAGTCAATGACCACTCCTTGGCCTTGTGTGTGGAATGTTATTCATATTTTTCACAATTCATCAAGATTTGGTTTTATTTTTTTGAAAACGTCTAAAATCCTGTGTTTCTATGTCAAACTGTTTTGTTATAGTTCAGTCTTCTGCGATGTAGATAAAGTGTAATATTGAGATGCAAACTCAAAATTGAATACATTTCAACTCTATATCTGACATGGTACAGGTGTCTTCTTTTTTTAAGCCCATAACCATGTGTGTGAGGTGTATACTTTTGTCTCAAAGTAGATTTGTTTAAGACTACCAAGAAACACTCTGGGTGACCCTGATTTAGCCCACTGCGGTAAAAGTTTCAACGTCATTGAGACTCGTACCCTTGGCGGCCCAGGCTCTGAGCGGGCTGCTGTCATCAATGATGTGGTAGAAGGTGAGTGGGAGGATGAGGAAGGGGCTGTCGCTGGACATGTCCACCTGGAAGGGAACGTTCCTCTGGTCCAGTCGCACCGTATCCCCCTCCTTGGTCTGGGATGTCTGGAGCAACTTCCCTGTTACCTGGGAGCCAAAATGGAGTCATATTAAATTGTGTGGCGGTACATGAGTGAGAATCCTGAAGAAGCTTAACATGACAACAACCTATATCTACCATGGTGATCCATTTTTCATGAAATATTTTTTCTGTTTGTAATACTCAAACTCAATCACTAACACACACACACACAAACACACACACACACTGTCTTTACCGAGCAGCCCAGTAACAGGCTCTTGCGCATGTTGGCCACTCGGATCATGAGGCAGGGTCGGCCCTCGTGATTGGACACCACGGCGTGCTGGCTGAACTTCACTGTCTCGCCTCTCTTCTTGGGCCGCGCCACCTGAGGAAGATGGGGGGGGAAGAGTGTGTCAGAGCCACACAATGTAGCATGGTGAACTACACTACCCACAATGCTATCTGTAACATATCCTGTTTATTTGTTAGGCTGTTGACAACCGGCCGTCCATCTCCTTACCAATACATACAGTCTATGGCATGCACTTCCTATCATTTTAACCTCCAGCCCCAATACACACACACATAGATAACTGAGTGAAAAATAAAGAAAGGGCTTGTAAGTCTTATTATTGAGGGGCCAGAATGATAACCCTGACCCTCGTAGATAAGAGGGGAGAGGAGAGAAAAGGGGAGGATAGTTAACACTGTTGTTAACACAGGAGTCCAGTGCTGAGTGGGGCCAGTGCATATAGTTGTACTGTTGTGTGTTGGACGTATGGATGCAGTGCATATGGTGGCCAGACTATATTACCGAACATTGGTCATGTGTGTCGATCCAAAGTTCAAATGTTTCATAGTATTGTACACTGACTGTACAAAATATTAGGAACCCCTAATATTGAGTTGCACCCCATTTTGCCCCCAGAGCAGCCTCAGTTCGTCCGGGGCATGGACTACAAGGTGTCGAAAGCGTTCGACAGGGATGAGTGTAGTGTGGTGCTAGGCTTTATTAATGAATGGGATGGTAATAGTAACCATGATATTGATATGCCCAGGACACGGTGAGGTACCTTGGCGAGGAAGGTTCCTGTGATGAAGATCTCCAGAACCATGGTAATGACAAGCTGGAGGATGAGGAGGATGATGGCAGCAGGACATTCCTCTGTGATGCAACGGAAGCCGTAGCCAATGGTGGTCTGGGACTCCAGCGAGAAGAGGAACGCCCCCGTTAGGGTCTGCACCTGCATCACACACGGGGTGTGGTTGGACGGCGGGTCAAACTCTGGAAGGAGGGAGAGCAGAGATACAGGGAAAGAGGTGAGGTTCTGAGCAGACTGTTTGATATACAAGGTGGTTGAAGAACAAACTGTTGATTTGACACGAGAAAGGGCTAAACTAAGGATTCCTACACCGCTCTTATTCTCCCTCTTCTTGACTTACGTTCTCTATCTCCTTCTCTCTCTTTCTCCGCCCATGCTCTCTCCACCCTCTGCTCCCCCTTTCCCCTCCCTCCATCCTCACCTAGCAGGTCTCCGTGCACCAGCGCCACCAGGTACCACAGAACCCCGAACAGGAACCAGGTCCCGGCGAAGGTGGCCGAGAACAGGAAGAGCTTGTAGCGCCACTGCATGTCCAGGAAGGTCGTCCAGATGTCACGCAGGTACAGCGCCCCGCGCCCGCTCACATGCTCGATGCGCACGTTGCTGTGCCCGTCCTTGGAGAGAACACGCCGTCTCCGTCGGAGCGCACAGACCGTTGTCGCTGCCTCCCCTGCCGCCACCCCCACCGACCCCAGCAGCGGCTTCAGAACCTCCGTCTGCGTCATTGAGTGACACACCTTCTCGGGGGAGGAGCCACGTGAGGACGGGGGAGTGGCCGAGGTCATGGCTGCAGCTTTTTTTTGGAGGAGAGGGAAAGGGTTGAGGGGGAGATTGAGTGGATAAGTGGGAGGAAAAGGAGTGTGAGGGAGAGGGGTGAAGAGGGCGAGGGGGTCAGAAAGACGAAGAGATAAAGTTTATGAAAAACAAGTTGAAAAGATGGGGTTTGTGAGAAAGGGGAGAATAGGAAAGGAATAGAGGAGAAAAGTTGATAAGGGGATGAATGAAAGATATGACAGGAGTGGAACATTTTAGGGGGGAGAGGAAGACGTGGAGAGGGGGAGAGAGAAAGAGAGAGAGATTATAAATGTGACACACAAAAACATTTTTCAAGTGGACAGAGGCAGGCCTGTTGCTGTCCAAGGTGGTCCATTTAAAACTCTCTCTTACTCGTTCTCTTCGTCCTTCTCTTTTCAGATGGAGCAGCAGCTCCCCTTTCAAAGTAAAATCCCCCTTTCAGAGTGAAGTTGCAGCTGTCTTTTCACATGAAAAAAAAACCTCTATAATGCTAAGGGACTCCTGTGTCTGCAGCACATCAGGCTGGCTGGATCGAGAGGAACAGAAACAAGGCTTACTTATTCCCCATCCAAAAACTGGAATAGAAAAGCAGCATGTAGTATCAAATCAAATCAAGTTGTATTTGTCACATGCGCCGAATACAACAGGACTAGACCTTACAGTGAAATGCTTACTTACAAACCCTAACCAACAATGCAGTTTAAAAAATATATATACCTAAAAAAAATAAGAATAAGAAATAAAAGTAACAAATAAAGACAAAGAAATATCTATGAATGAGAGATGCTGGATCAACCATTTACAAATGTGCTTCAATCCCAAATGTGCTTCAATCCCAAATGTGCTTCAATCCCAAATGTCCTTCAATCCCATCTCTTTCATTATCGCTTCATCTCTAGCGATTAAAATAAAAAATAAATAATCGTCTTACTGCTTTACACTTTTAGTGGTTGTGGACTTTCATAAGACCTCAGACTATTACCCTAACGTGGGCCTATAACAGTTGATTACGTTGATGATTAGTCCCACACTACCCCGGTAGTCTACTACCATGTGCAACTCAAATGGGACATTCATCAGGGCCTTATACAGCTGTCACTTATTGAGCTTATTTTCACCTCCCAATAAATGTGCTTCTGTGTCAGAGAATTAATTACGTGGTGTGGTTTGTGGAAGCCGGAGAATATAGCTTGTGTGTTATCAGGGCTAGTAAGAGACATGTTTTTCTCCTTGTGGATATGGATACTTGTTGTTTGTGTGTGACTTTGGCCCGAGCATCCTTCTGGACGTCCTTCTGTATCCTCTCTCTCTCTCTCTCTCTCTCTCTCTCTCTCTCTATTCTTCTTTCATTTACTCTCACACTCTCGCCCTCTTTCTTGGCTAAACGGTCCTTTTGTCTCTTCCTGCCTCTGCTTTCCGGATCCAATAAAAAGTAACCAACCATAGCAAAGCCAGAGAACTTGGCACTCTGATACACACTCTCCTTTCTGACCTTTCTCTCTGTGTGTCCCCACTCGCTTACTCTATTCCTCCCTCCTCCCTCCCCTCCCTTTCTCTCTGGTGCTGGAGCTCACTGTGAGTATGAATAGGGATCTGTTTAAATGTCTGTGCTCAGAATACTAAGATGGGGGGTGAGGAGGCACTTGTGACTTGTGATAGGCTAAGTGCATTCACAGCTGACCTCTGAACCTTACTGAGGCCCCTCCCACACATACAGTAAACACACACTCACATATACGGGGACATACACTACACAGCCATCTCAATGGGCTATACCAATGTTAACTTTTCCCGAAACAATGTTTGTGACACTTTATCATGTGAGTGTGTGTTTATCATTGTCATAGACCAAACTGTTACAATTATTTCCGCTCACTTCAGTATTCCTTTTAACACTTCTGTGTCTTCCTCTCGACTATAATCTCTCTTCCTCCCTCTCTCTATCTCCCTCTGTCCCGTGTGCACAAGAATCCTTTGTTTAGAGAGTAGATGAAAGGGACAAAAGCCACCATTGAAAAATACGACTGAGTGAGAGAGAGGGAGAAAGTGTGTGTGTGTGTGTGTGTGACTGTGTGATCATATGTGAGTATATGTTTGAGAGTGTGAGGGGGCAGCGAAAGGGAAAGAGAGGATTGAGAGTGAGAGAGATAGAGAGAGAGAGAGAGAGAGAGAGCAAGAGCGAGAATCCAAAGGAGAGAAAGATATGTGGAGAGAGAGATAGAATCCATGAGAGAGCGAGAGAAGGTGTATTAAAACAGATCGGTGACAAAAAGATGCTCATTAGTATTCCTGAGCGGTGCACTTCACCACACTCCTTCCTTCCCCTGTGGGTTCACCTTACCAAAATCCCCAACCTCTACACAACACTCCAACGACCTCCGAGCAACCCATGCAAACAGAACAACAACTTCTCCAACCAAAATAAAACTTGTCCAGAAGTGGAGATTAGTGCCGCACTATGCAATAGCCTGTTTGATGAGGATACGTTTGTGAGAGTCTTATTTACCCTCCACAGGCTTTCAACAACCACTCTATATGACACCTGGACAACCCTAAAGATTGTTTTTTGTCGATGGGGGAGTGGGGGGGGTCATTTTTCCCCCCGCGCTGCTGACAACTATTTTTGTCTGCTCATACAGGAGTAATAAAGGCCCAGTACACTAATATTGTGAAAAATAAAGCCGTTTTTATTCTGATTTATCAGCACCCCTACTTCTATGTACAGTGGGGAGAACAAGTATTTGATACACTGCCGATTTTGCAGGTTTTCCTACTTACAAAGCATGTAGAGGTCTGTAATTTTTATCATAGGTACACTTCAACTGTGAGAGACGGAATCTAAAACAAAAATCCAGAAAATCACATTGTATGATTTTTAAGTAATTAATTTGCATTTTATTGCATGACATAAGTATTTGATCACCTACCAACCAGTAAGAATTCCGGCTCTCACAGACCTGTTAGTTTTTCTTTAAGAAGCCCTCCTGTTCTCCACTCATTACCTGTATTAACTGCACCTGTTTGAACTTGTTACCTGTATAAAAGACACCTGTCCACACACTCAATCAAACAGACTCCAACCTCTCCACAATGGCCAAGACCAGAGAGCTGTATAAGGACATCAGGGATAAAATTGTAGACATGCAACAGGCTGGGATGGGCTACAGGACAATAGGCAAGCAGCTTGGTGAGAAGGCAACAACTGTTGGCGCAATTATTAGAAAATGGAAGAAGTTCAAGATGACGGTCAATCACCCTCGGTCTGGGGCTCCATGCAAGATCTCACCTCGTGGGGCATCAATGATCATGAGGAAGGTGAGTTATCAGCCCAGAACTACACGGCAGGACCTGGTCAATGACCTGAAGAGAGCTGGGACCACAGTCTCAAAGAAAACCATTAGTAACACACTACACCGTCATGGATTAAAATCCTGCAGCGCACGCAAGGTCCACCTGCTCAAGCCAGCGCATGTCCAGGCCCGTCTGAAGTTTGCCAATGACCATCTGGATGATCCAGAGGAGGAATGGGAGCAGGTCATGTGGTCTGATGAGACAAAAATAGAGCTTTTTGGTCTAAACTCCACTCGCCGTGTTTGGAGGAAGAAGAAGGATGAGTACAACCCCAAGAACACCATCCCAACCGTGAAGCATGGAGGTGGAAACATCATTCTTTGGGGATGCTTTTCTGCAAAGGGTACAGGATGACTGCACCGTATTGAGGGGAGGATGGATGGGGCCATGTATCGCGAGATCTTGGCCAACAACCTCCTTCCCTCAGTAAGAGCATTGAAGATGGGTCGTGGCTGGGTCTTCCAGCATGACAACGACCCGAAACACACAGCCAGGGCAACTAAGGAGTGGCGCCGTAAGAAGCATCTCAAGGTCCTGGAGTGGCCTAGCCAGTCTCCAGACCTGAACCCAATAGAAAATCTTTGGAGGGAGCTGAAAGTCCGTATAGCCCCGCGACAGCCCCGAAACCTGAAGGATCTGGAGAAGATCTGTATGGAGGAGTGGGCCAAAATCCCTGCTGCAGTGTGTGCAAACCTGGTCAAGAACTACAGGAAACGTATGATCTCTGTAATTGCAAACAAAGGTTTCTGTACCAAATATTAAGATCTGCTTTTCTGATGTATCAAATACTTATGTCATGCAATAAAATGCAAATTAATTACTTAAAAATCATACAATGTGATTTTCTGGATTTTTGTTTTAGATTCCGTCTCTCATAGTTGAAGTGTACCCATGATAGAAATTACAGACCTCTACATGCTTTGTAAGTAGGAAAACCTGCAAAATCGGCAGTGTATCAAATACTTGTTCTCCCCACTGTACATGAACAGTACAAGGTGTAAAAATCCCCACACAGCCTCTCCAAACACAGCAACAAGTAATCCATACAAATTCTAAAATAAATTCTTAGCCAAACTATTTGTGTTTCAAGTGCTCAAACGACCCACACATTGACCCTTAAACTAAAATCTCCAAATATCCCTTACAGTATGTCTTCCACACTGTACCCTTACCAGTCTACCGAGGACAACCGTGTCAGTTTTACGCATTGTAGACTTGACTTGTAAACTGCAGCCAGTGAGTGAGTGGTCTGGAATGTCCGATTTAAACATCGCGCCAGGGAGATGTTATAATTTGTGGGCACACTCAGTATCCACGGTGATCTTCCTCAATGTCTCCCCGGGTTCAGGTTGTCTTCCTACAGGTGTGATTTAGAACACCCGTCATCGCTAATACAGTATCTACAGTATAATATATTGTCTACACTGAAAGACAGTATCTAACACTTTTCTTTTTCCCTTTAGACACGAGGCTGCAGTAATGCTGCGACTGTTTTTAACAGAAACTCCAGAAACAGCTAGCAAAGTGAGGATTGATTCCTAAACAGATTCAACCAAGTCGACAGAAATGATTAATAAACACCTGTAGGATCCATTCAGATCAAATAGTGTCACTAAATACGTCATTTTATGGATTGACTGTGTAGTCAATGCTGTAAAGGTGACTAGAAAACGGACAGACTTATTATTAAGGGGTGATGGATAGAAGGAAGAAAAAGGATTCCAGCATCCAAACGGTCATTTTAGACGCATGCAGGTGTTCACAAACTGCAGCCCCTCTTATAAATGCCACAGACACAGTGGGCTACTGTAAAAAACACTCACCTGTAGCCGACTCAGTGCAAATGTAGGATCTTAATTTGATCACTCTTTTGTTGCTGAGAATTTTCCTGCACGGCAGGAAATGCAAACTTGTAGTGTATTAAAGGTTTAAAAAAGCTTCTACATTTTTTGATTTGCCCTAACAAAAAATGCCCATTCATTATAATCCACATAATAATTCACATTTACTGTTCCTGCAGGATTATTTTCCTTCTGTAACAAACTGGCTCAAATTAAGATTCTACATCTGTAGCACTGGTATGCTCATCCTGTTCTCTCTGTGTGGATGCACCTGTGCTCTCTCTGCTTATGTTCTCTTCGCAATACCAAGCCAAAGTAGCATTCCAATTGTTTATTTCTTTATTCTATGGTTATTTCTCATGAAGAGGGTGGAACATGCACACGTAAAAAAATGTTTACTTAATAACTCTTCATCAAGCGAGTGCTGGCCTTTATATATAGGCCATATATCTAACTATCCCTGCTGTCGCTCATGTTGAGAAGTCACCACATCCTGTTGCTCTGTCGCTATCATAACAACGTGGAGATGCATTAAGATATGGGAATGATGATCTAGTAGTAAAAACAAATTGAATTTAGGCCTATTGATTAATGTGCTGGTCATCACTCACCTTTTGTTGCAATTGTTGAATGCAATTTTGAGACTTGGAAAAAGTAGTTTTTATCGGCCAAAAACCACGAAAAGAAATTGATGTAGCGGAATGAGCAAGTTGGCTATTTTCCTTTTTTGGTCTATCAGTGCGACCTCATGCATTGAAGCGATGCGCACTTGCTGACAGTTCTCTCACACGGATGTTCACAAGACCCAACTTTCATTGTCTACAGATTTCGCTCCTGCTTACAGTTCTACATATTTCCATTGTAACTCTAATAGGCCTAACGACATCACAGTTATTACAAAAAGTTCAAATCAACCATGTTTCAGGAGCTAAGACCGAAGTTAGGCTACCAAACACAAGTCAGTGGTTGCTCTGAAGCTGGATTGTCAGTCGGTACCGGTTCCGATTGTATGTTACAGAGTTATTATGTAATAAAATAGTTTCAATGTCCCCGTTGAATCTAAAGCTGTGATGGTTCTCGGGTTCATGTAGAAGTTGGAGTGTCTCTCGTCTCTGACATTTTCTCCTGTCTCTCTTTATAAAGGAAAAAGTAGCCTATTCAGTCACTCAACTGGACTCAGGACATTTTAATTCATTAATTCAACTCTCCTCCCAGTTTCTCCTCCCTCCCACCCACCCTCTCTCTCTCTCTCTCTCTCTCTCTCTCCTTCCCTGACTGTACACTGTAAATGGGTCCCTTGTTGAGGGTTCCTCGACTGTTCAGCCTTTGTCAACTTTCTCATGTAAATGTCTGATGGTTAAGATTACAAGCCTGGAAGTTATTTCACTATTAGAAAGCATGCAGGTAGTTACAAATCAGAAGTAACAAAATACACTTTATTGTGGCCTTGGCTCCTCGCAATTATGCGGTAGGCAAAGCTGGCCAATGGTTTGACTGAAAAATGTTCGCTTCGCTCTGTGAGGCCATGTCATGTCCGCCTGCAAGGAGAGAAACGCTTGCCTACACGTGCTCCTACTGCGAGGACATCATAGCAAATAAGACAACTGGACACTTATGCCTACCCAGAACAGTGAAATATCTATTACATGTTCATATTGATCTCCTCTCTTATAGAATCCTGCTTCTTGGAAAAATAAAAGGACAAGTTTGTTTCGGCGAGAGCTGAGTTTACCACGTGCCCCAGCTGAGCGTCCCTGGCTGGACCTTTTTCACATGCGCATCAATCTCATGGATCCACCCACCTGCCAACAAGTGTTGTTCCATCCTGTAGTCTACATCCCACTGAGTGCGGGGCTCCCTCATCCGGGCACGGGGGCCCCTAATGAGTGTGCTTGTGTGTAAAGGTGAAGTCGGAAGTTTACATACACCTAGGTTGGAGTCATTAAAACTCGTTTTTCAACCACTCCACAAATTTCTTGTTAGCAAACTATAGTTTTGGCAAGTCGGTTAGGACATTTACCTTGTGCATGACACAAGCAATTTTTCCAACAATTGTTTACAGACAGATTATTTCACTTATAATTCACTGTATCACAATTCCAGTGGGTCAGAAGTTTACATACACTAAGTTGACTGTGCCTTTAAACAGCTTGGAAAATTCCAGAAAATGATGTCATGGCTTTAGAAGCTTCTGATAGGCTAATTGACATCATTTGAGTCAATTGGAGGTGTACCTGTGGATGTATTGTGCAAGAATTTGAGAATGGAAAAAGGAATTTGCTCGTGATTACAACCTGTAGGCTTATCAGGGTGTCAGTCACACTGCCAATACCTGTGTTTCTGTTCTATTTCTTGTTTCTGCGTCTTTTACGATCAACAAAACTGAGTAGTCTCAGTTGTCTAAGGAACAGTCCTCTAAGGAATGAATGAGATGATGTCACTCAGATCGTCCAGGCTCTCCTGTAGCTGTTCAGCTGTCTGTTTGATCGTCTGGATGAACTTCATGGTCTTTGACTTGACCTCAGCCTTTGGTTCTTCACATGCAGGGTTCAGCTCAGTGGTGGAGTCTGTGTCCATCCCTTCTAACATACTGGTATCACCCGGCTGTTCATTCGCCTTCGCCTGTCGGATGTTGTGATCTCTTTGGCATCCATGGCGATGAGGAGGATATCAACAGATACAAAAAAAACTGAACATTTTCCTGTTGCTACCTCTGCCACACGAACTGTACTGGAAGTTTGCGCTACCACATTGCCAATGGTGGCCACCCGGAGAAATCGGAAGAGCTCTGGTATGCACCCCAGGCCGATCCCAAACCTCGCCCCAGCATTTACCTAAGAATTTGCATTGAAATGGTCATTTCCTATGTTAAGAGGCACTTGCCCTCAGTGTCTCCAAACCCTCAGTGATGTCTTGTAGAGACAGAGTTCATCTACCTCCTGGAACTCCTTGATGATGTTCTTCATGGCTAGGCGGTTGACCATGTTGGTGATGTTTGATACTCCGCCTGTGGCTCCACCAGCGACAGCCACCCCAATACCCACACCAGTGACGATCAGGGAGTTGCCAAGAGTGAAGGGAGCCAGGATGAGCCCCACTATAGAGGTGATTCCTCCAACTGCCCCAATAACACCTCCCGTCAGACTGCCTATGGTGGTTCCTTTGTGCGTACTCTCTAAGCCACCTGCCAGAGTTTTTTCAGCTTGTCCAATGTGATCTGGAGTTCCTCCACAGTTCTCACTCTATAGAAAATTAATTTAGACAGATCATTTGATTGAATGAATGAATTTATGGATGAATGGATTAATTAATGAACAAACAAATTATATGAATTGATCATATGATCTTGTATATCAAACCTTTTTTGTGATGAAACTGATTTTTATATTTTTGTATATATTTTCTTTTTATTTTATTTTTTTATTTTTATTTTTTTTAGTCATTTTAGCAGACGCTCTTATCCAGAGCGACTTACAGTAGAGTGCATACATTTTATTACATTTTTACATACTGAGACAAGGATATCCCTACCGGCCAAGAGCAGACGCTCTTATCCAGAGCGACTTACAGTAGAGTGCATACATTTTATTACATTTTTTTTTACATACTGAGACAAGGATATCCCTACCGGCCAAACCCTCCCTACCGGCCAAACCCTCCCTAACCCGGACGACGCTATGCCAATTGTGCGTCGCCCCACGGATCTCCCGGTTGCGGCCGGCTGCGACAGAGCCTGGGCGCGAACCCAGCCCAGCCTGGGCGCGAACCCTAGACCACTGCGCCACCCGGGAGGTTTGCAAACTGATAATGAAGGGTTTTGCCATGATGTCACCAGCTGAAGGCCTAATGGTCGGGTCTTGTTGAAAGATGTCACACAGGAGGTCGCGGAGCTCAGATGAGAAGCTCTCTGGGAGAGATGGGTAAGAACCTCCCAATATTTGGGGGATGAGCTTGATTGTGCTTGCTGCAGCAAACTGTCAAGAAAGACTGGTTAATATTACACCACATTTTGCATTATCAGGAGGCTGTAACGGCGGTCCTCCTCCTCTTCAATCGAAAAGGAGGAGTAGTGAGGGAACCAAGGCGCAGCGGGTTGTGAACACATAATATTTATTAAAGACAAGACGAAAACGAACTATACTTGATAATGATACAAAATAACAAAACGAAAGTAGACAGACCTGAACGACGAACATACATAAACACGAGAACGCACGAACAGGGAAAAATAGCCTACATGAAATGAACAAACCGTAACAGTCCCGTATGGTGCGACAAACACTGACACAGGAGACAACCACCCACAAACAAACACTGTGAACAGCCTACCTAAATATGACTCTCAATTAGAGGAACGCCAAACACCTGCCTCCAATTGAGAGCCATACCAGGCAACCCTAAACCAACATAGAAACAGATAACATAGAATGCCCACCCAAACTCACGTCCTGACCAACTAACACACAAAACTAAACAGAAAACAGGTCAGGAACGTGACAGAGGCAAACATGGAGATAGAGGTGTTACTTACTGCACATGGAAGCATGTTTAGGATTTTCTCAGGTTAAGAACATAAACATGATTATTATTTTTGCCGGTGGTTGATAGCAGATGTATTGTTGTGTCATTATATAAAATAATGTTCTCTCTCTCCTTAGTAAGCTATTTTTTAGAATGCTTAGATTCGATTACATTTGAATTTTAATAATCACATGTACAGGGTTTCAGGTTTAATTATCAGGTACAGTGAACATTTTTAACTCAGAGCTCCAACAATGCAGGTCAAAGTGAAATAAAACAATAAAAGTAATAATAAAGGATATAAATAAATATACAAAATATATATTCATATTAACACTGTAAAAATGGTAAATGTCCTGCGGATGAGGATGAAGAAAGGAGTAAAAGAATGAGAGAGACCGAGGGAGAGAGAGGTATAGAGAGGAGGGAGAAAGCAGAGGATCAGAGAGAGAGAGGAGAACCTAACCAAGAATTCACAAAATGGGACAAACATCAAATTGAAACTCTGCATGCAGAATTCTGCAAAAATATCCTCCATGTACAACGTAGAACACTAAATAATGCATGCAGAGCAGAATTAGGCCGATACCCGCTAATTATCAAAATCCAGTAAAGAGACAATAAATTCTACAACCACCTAAAAGGAAGCGATTCCCAAACCTTCCATAACAAAGCCATCACCTACAGAGAGATGAACCTGGAGAAGAGTCCCCTAAGCAAGCTGGTCCTGGGGCTCTGTTCACAAACACAAACACACCCCACAGTGCCCCAGGACAGCAACACAATTAGACCCAACCAAATCATGAGAAAACAAAAAGATAAATACTTGACACATTGGAAAGAATTAACAAAAAAACTGAGCAAACTAGAATGCTATTTGTCCCTAAACAGAGAGTACACAGTGGCAGAATACTTGACCACTGTGACTGACCCAAACTTAAGGAAAGCTTTGACTATGTACGGACTCAGTGAGCATAGCCTTGCTATTGAGAAAGGCCGTCGTAGGCAGACCTGGCTCTCAAGAGAAGACAGGCTATGTGCACACTGCTCACAAAATGAGGTGGAAACTGAGCTGCACTTCCTAACCTCCTGCCAAATGTATGTGTCACGGCCGTTGCTGGAAGAAAACCAAGGTGCAGCGTGGTAAGCGTACATTTTCCTTTTTATTTTAGTAAAATGACGGCAACAAAAACAGCAAACAAAAAACAACCGTGAAGCTTACAGGGCATTAGTGCCACAAACAAAGTTAACTACCCACAACGAAAGGAGGGAAAAAGTGCTACCTAAGTATGGTTCCCAATCAGAGACAACGATAGACAGCTGTCCCTGACAGAGAACCATACCCGGCCAAAACATAGAACCACAAAATCATAGAAAACAAAACATAGAATGCCCACCCCAAATCACAATATGACCATATTAGACACATATTTCCATCAGATTACACAGGTCCACAAAGAATTCGAAAACAAACTCAATTTTGATAAACTCCCATATCTACTGGGTGAAATATCACAGTGTGCCATCACAGCAGCAAGATTTGTGACCTGTTGTCACAGGAAAAGGTCAACCAGTGAAGAACAAACACCATTGTAAATACAACCCATATTTATGCGTATTAATTTTCCCTTTTGTACTTTAAACATTTGCACATCGTTAAAACACTGTATATATACTGTACATAATATGATATTTGTAGTGTCTTTATTCTTTTGGAACTTCTATGAGTGTAATGTTCACTGTTAATTTTAGTTTATTTCACTTTTGTATTTTATCTACTTCACTTGCTTTGGCAATGTTAACATATGTTTCCCATGCCAATAAAGCCCCTTGAATCGAATTGAATTGAGAGAAAGAGAGGGGAGGGGGGTAGGAGAAGAGGGTGAAGGAGAAAGAGAGGGGAGGGGGGTAGGAGAAGAGGGTGAAGGAGAAAGAGAGAGACAGAGGGAGGGAGAGAGGGATGAAGATGGAGAGAGATGGGAAGAAGGAAGGTGAGAGAGAGGGAGAGCGAGAGCGCAGGAGAGAGAGGCATGAGAGGAAGGTGAAGCAGAGAGAAATGGGGAGAAGTTGAGGGTGAAGAAGAGAGAGAAACAGGGGGAGGAGAGGAGGGTGAAGAAGAGAGAGAAACAGGGGGAGGAGAGGAGGGTGAAGAAGAGAGAGAAACAGGGGGAGGAGAGGAGGGTGAAGAAGAGAGAGAAACAGGGGGAGGAGAGGAGGGTGAAGAATAGAGAGAAACGGGGAGAGGAGAGGAGGGTGAAGAAGAGAGAGAAACGGGGAGGAGAGGAGGGGGAAGAAGTGTGGGCAAGACAGACCCCTTGTTGGCGTGGTGCTGGTCCATCGGAAGGATGGAAGGATTGTTTCCTCCTTTCTTGCTTTGTTGAAAATTTTCTCTGGCGATGCATTCGGTTTGTTTTTCTGTCACCTGGCTCCCCCTTCTTTCTCTCGCTCTCTCTTTCTCTCTTTCTCCATTTTCTTCCGTCTCTACTTCTTGACACCTCTTTCTGTGTTGTTGGTTTAAAGGTTCAATGGAAAAGCCCCCTGTGGTTCTCACCCACCCACCCACTCACACCCACACACAAAAACACAAGCACGCATACACACACACACACACGCACAGACACACACAGACACTCTCTCTCTCGTTCTTTCAATTAAATTCAAAGGGCTTTATTGGCATGGGAAACACATGTTTACATTGCCATAGCAAGTGAAATACATAATCAACAAAAGTGAAATAAACACCAAAAAAATGTACAGTAAACATTACACGCACAAAAGTTCCAAAAGAATAAAGACATTTCAAATGTCATTCCCTCACTCTCTCTCAATTCAGTTCAATTCAAAGGGCTTTATTGGCATGGGCAACAACTGTTTACATATGTTTTCTCTTTCTTTCCCTCTCTCATCCATGTCTCCTTTCTTCTTTCATTGGCTGCACTGCTCACTTGAATATAGAGTGAAAAGAGAAAGGAGTAGTAGCCTGGAGAGTCCTTAATGACCTTGTCGTGGGGATTTTAGCATGTAAATCTTGGTGGGGCAAACTCCCCCAAAAAGTTTTAGGTAAATGCCAGCAAAGCCACTACACTACACAACACTAAACAATACATTAGTTGCACTATAATGGTGACAAACGGTGCCCACAAACTGTTAGGGCCTACATAAAGCTGTCCCAACAGCAGAGCTTTCTTTTCAGCACCATGGAGTGAAATCTTACCACTGCTACACCTGGCTATCAGCGGAACCTTGTCTGCCAGCGAAACAGTTCATTCAGCCTCATTTACTGCCTTTAAAAAAAACATAGCTGATATGGCTGACTTGCTTAAACAAATGTGGTTTCTACTGACAATTCAGATGTACAAACTATGGCACAAGGGATCGACGAGCGGATAAGAGTCAATCCGTAATTTCGATGAAGACATTAATGAACGAGCTAGGTCTGACGTAGTCAATATAACAATTTTCTCAGCACTTTTTAAATGTACAGCCACAGAATTCAGAACACGGGGGCGTTCTTACAGTATTCTCCCTGTACACCAACCAAGTCAGAACTGAAGGAAAAATGAAGGGGTATATAAGCAGACAATGAAAGTTTTTACAATATTCAATGATTACATTTCTCTAAAACAGCCTATAGACTACATGTGCACCACCAAGTGCAACAGTAGGCTAAGTTATGAGGGGGAAAGGGACCACATTATTAGGGTGAGGCACATTGGCTACTAACAGCTTACTACACAACATACACTTAGTATTACTTTATTAGCTAAAGAATACATATCTCCCTGGCATATTACATCATGTATGCAGCAGCATACAATACGTTTTTGGACTCAAATTGTTGTGCTGTGCTGACCTGAACAGGAAAGTGGCGCGGCGGTCCTTCTTGTGTGCAAATTTTGCCATCAATCTTTGTCATCAAAGTCTGGCATTCTCTTGATTTATGGTGCTTTCAAGACAACTGGGAACTCTGGGAAAAAAACAACGTCGGTGATCTTCAAGTCGGAGCTCTAGAAAGAGGCCCGAGTTCCTAACATATGAATTCGAAGTTGTATCACCGTTAAAAACGTACTTTCCCAGTCAGAGCTCGTTTTTTTCCGAGTTCCCAGTACAGAAGTTGTATCACCGTTAAAAACGTACTTTCCCAGTCAGAGCTCGTTTTTTTCCGAGTTCCCAGTTGTCTTGAACTCACTGAAGTCTGAGATTTCCCCGTTCCGAGTTTTCAGTTGTTTTAAACATGGCATAAGTCATGCTGGATTGAAATCATCGCCAATGTATTCAACCTTTTCTGGACCATGGCATGTGAATGTTTATCCTTTTAAGCTTGGAAAAAGAGTCCCTTCAACCCAGACTTGGACCACACACCCACTCCACTGAATAGCAGGCTAGTGATTGCATTGCAACGCTTGCAGTTAGCCACTGACTCCTTCCAAACCACTCATTGTTGAATTTGCGATTTCCAACTTGTTGTGTAATGTTTATGTCCAATGGCCGATGAGCACCAATAAGTTTTATCTATAATTTCTCTTCATATGAAAAGGATTTTCCAGTAGATTGTCGACTTCATTCATGATGACCGCTTGTTTAGATTGCTAGCTAAGATTTTGAAAGTATGATGTTGACATGATCAGTCCAATAAAAGCTACGGTAGATATAATGTGATTTGACGTAATTTTATCTGTGGCCAATGACCTTGAGCTTTCTTGGATCGGCACTTTTAATGTAAATCTATGGCAGCACCCAAGTTGCTTTCATTTTTTAGCTCTCCCCGTAGATTTTGCGGTGACGTGGTGTCCCCATGAGGACAAAACACTGAGGCAATCACGGCCCAACTATCAATCAATCAATCAAATGTATTTATAAAGCCTTTCTTACATCAGCTGATGTCACAAGTGTTGTACAGAAACACAGCCTAAAACCCCAAACAGCAAGCAATGCAGGTGACGAAGCACAGTGGCTAGGAAAAACTCCCTAGAAAGGCCGGAACCTAGGAAGAAACCTAGAGAGGAACCAGGCTATTTATATATTTTTTTTTATTTCACCTTTATTTAACCAGGTAGGCTAGTTGAGAACAAGTTCTCATTTGCAACTGCGACCTGACCAAGATAAAGCAAAGCAGTTCGGCACATACAACACAGAGTTACACATGGAATAAACAAACATACAGTAGAAAAAGTCTATATACAGCATGTGCAAATGAGGTAGGATAAGGGAGGTAAGGCAATAAATAGGCCATGGTGGCGAAGAAATAACAATATAGCAATTAAACACTGGAATGGTAGATGTGCACAAGATGAAGGGGTGGCTAGTCCTCTTCTGGCTGTGCCGGGTGGAAATTATAACAGAACATGGCCAAGATGTTCAAATGTTCATAGATGACCAGCAGGGTCAAATAATAATAATCACAGTGGTTGTAGAGGGTGCAACAGGTCAGCACCTCAGGAGTAAATGTCAGTTGGCTTTTCATAGCTGATCATTCAGATCATAGCCGATCATGTTCATCTCTAGGAGACAGAACGCGTTTCCTTCCTGAGCGATATGACAGCTGCATGGGCCCATGGTGTTTATATTTGCATACTACTGTTTGTACAGATGAACGTGGTACCTTCAGGCATTTGGAAATTGCTCCCAAGGATGAACCAGACTTGTGGAGGTCTACAATTGTTTTTTTGAGGTCTTGGCTGATTTCTTTTGATTTTCCCATGATGTCAAGCAAAGAGGCACTGAGTTTGAAGGTAGGCCTTGAAATACATCCACAAGTACACATCCAATTGACTCAAATGATGTCAATTAGCCTATCAGAAGCTTCTAAAGCCATGACATCAATTTCTGGAATTTTCCAAGCTGTTTAAAGACAGTCAACTTAGTGTATGTAAACTTCTGACCCACTGGAATTGTGATACAGTGAATTATAAGTGAAATAATCTGTCTGTAAACAATTATTGGAAAAATGACTTGTGTCATGCACAAAGTAGATGTCCTAACCGACTTGCCAAAACTGTAGTTTGATTAACAAGAAATGTGTGGAGTGGTTGAAAAAACGAGTTTTAATGAGTGTATGTAAACTTCCAACTTCAACTGTATTTAAGGCATGAATGAGTTTATATGCCAGTAGGTTCATAGACACATAGCTATGTTATTTCCTCTCATGCCAGCAGGGAAACTGTTTAGGACATAAATAAGTAGGCTACGGCTGTAGAAATAAATGTGTCAATGAAAACATGTTGCAATACTTCTGCAATCAGTCAATCATCATTTTTAAATAGGGGTTTCCTGTAGTCACTTTTGGCAGAGGGCTGGGGTATACATTCCAGTTAGTGTGTTAGTAGTGTTACTTCTGTGTGGAATGCAAATGTAATAGTACTGTGTTTGCATTAATGAACGTGTTCATGATGGATGTGCTGTATTTAGCTTGGCTGCCTGCTGCTCAGTGTAGCAAGCCATGACATCATTTTCTGGAATATTCCAAGCTGTTTAAAGGGACGGTCAACTTAGTGTATGTAAACTTCTGACCCACTGGAATTGTGATACAGTGAATTATAAGTGAAATAATCTGTCTGTTAACAACTGTTGGAAAAATGACTTGTGTCATGCACAAAGTAGATGTCCTAACCGACTTGCCAAAACTATAGTTTGTTAACAAGAAATTTGTGGAGTGGTTGACAAACGAGTTTTAATGATTACAACATAAGTGTATGTAAACTTCCGACTTCAACTGTATATATATATATTTTAGCTAAACAGGTTGGGATCAAAACAGGTTCCTGCTCTGAATCACTGGTCGTCACTGGACCTGAAAAAGGAAGATAACAAACATAGACACACACATATTCACTTTTCACAGTTTTTACATACATTTTGCGCTCTGAGGTAACATTCTTAAGTAAATAATAATATGTTTATAGCAGAATACACACATGAATCCTTGTTTCCAGTCAAGTATTTTGGTACTGGATTATATTTAGTGTTGGCATCATTCCGAGGTCTGAAACGTCTATACCAGTCAACAGCTAAGCTCCATCGCCATCTAGCGGTCATCATTAGCAAACCTCCACAGTGGTGGACATTGCAGGTTGAATTTAATGTGCGTGCTCAAGTTGATGTTTTCTGGTTACATTAAAATCAATGATATAAGCAGACCAGACCCAGCTTCTGTTGCATGGGTGTCTATGGGAGATCCACCCCCGTTAAGAAGACATGGAACTGACCATTTTTTTCAAAGGTAAACGGCCTGAGTGAACTATCTTAATTTTTCCATCATCTTTGGTTGAAGTTGGCTCTGAGTTCTCAGTTCTACCAGTAAGGGGACTCAGAGGTTGGCATGAAGAAATCTTCACACGTTTATGTGAGCCTCTAGACCACGGTTTCCCAAACTCGGTCCTGGCCCCCACTTACCCTAGCACTACACAGCTGACTCAAATAATCTAAGCTTGATGATGAGTTGGTTATTTGAACCCGCTGTGTAGTGCTACGGCAAAAACCCGAGCACTGCAGGAGCGAGTTTGGGAAACCCTGCTCAACTCTTACCCTACGAGGTCCGGAGCCTGCTGCTATTCTGTTCTACCTGATAATTATTTGCACACACCTGGTGTCCCAGGTCTAAATCAGTCTTTGATTAGAGGAGAACAATGAAAAAAAGCAGTGGGACTGGCTTCGAGGTCCAGAGTGGAATTTGAGGGCTCTAGACATCTAAGTTAAGGTAAGTATTTTTTTCCCCTGATGGTTAAGGCTGGCAATGGAAAGAAAACTGATCCTAGACACATTATGTGCTTAAGAACAGCTACCCAAAGCTGTCAATACTATCTAACATAGTTAATGGAACCCTTGAAGCTAAGGGATCATTTTAAGGGGTCAATCCTGAAAGTATGTCTCCCCTCCCTCTATGTGTGGTTGATCCTGTGTATGCCACAAAGTAGCTCTATTCTGCACTCCTTAATTGTCAATGAGAGGCAGCATGTCTTTAGAGCCTTCTGGGAATAGATCGTTTAATTTTCCTTTTCACGAGGTCTGCACATAACCTCAAACAATGGGTCCAATGACCGCGATCTTCACATCTACACATTGCCGCGTGATTCGTCTCTGACTCAAAGGCCTCTTATGCCCTCTGGTCTAGGAGAATACAGAGCCATTTGGGACGCAGACCTGGTCTCGTACGCTGTTAGAGAAAATGGTTCCCTCTAGAAAAACCACAATATGGTTCCAGGTAGAACCTTTCCACCCAACAAAGAACCATTTCAGAACTCTGTCTTCCATAGCCTGGTTTTCACGGCCGTTTAAAGGAGTGGACCAAGGCGCAGCGTTTTGAGCGTACATACTTATTTATTTACCGATGTCGCCAACAAAAACAATAAATATCACAACGCCACGTGACGCCAACGTAGCGCATCCAGGCAACTAACAAGGACAACTACCCACAAAACCAACTTGGGAAAATGGCAACCTAAATAGGCTCCCCAATCAGAGACAACGATAAACAGCTGTCTCTGATTGGGAACCCATCCAGGCCACCATCAACCTAATTACCCCTAGACAATACAAAATCCCCATAGATAACAAAAACCCTAGACAAGACAAAAACCCATAGACAATACAAAAACTTAACAAACCACCCTTGTCACACCCTGACCTAACCAAATAATAAAGAAACCAAATATAACTAAAGTCAGGGCGTGACACAGGTTGCCTGACAACATCACGAAAATGATGCATGTGCATCACAGGGAAGAAGGGCGTGTGTTGTTATGATTCTGAACTGTCAGATAGCTATCAACAATGACAAGCTGCCATATGGGGAATCGTAGGCAGCTTGTTATCGCTAGTTGTGTCTTGTCCTTGATACCATGTCTTGTTTTGACTTATACCACATCTATAATAATATGGCAAAAAATTCTAACTAACATCTGTAACAATGTTTTTGAGAGACAACAAGTGCTTATTGTGAAAATGTATTTGATTTCAATAAACATTTGGAGACTGAATATAGTTTACATGTTGTCAACAATTCCATGATTCTAAGCCAAGCCCGTCTGTTTTGCCCTGAAGATGTGCACTCATCTGTTTTGTTGCTAGATAACACACCCGTCTATGGAGAAGGATCTATATGAAAAAGGTACTGTGTAGAACCCTTGTACTTGTAGAATAACACTTTTAGAACCCTTTTTTTCGGAGTGTAGACTGTATAGTCGTTGTTGACTTTGTGCGCCCTGGTCTCCTAGACTTGAGGGGTAGCTATTCACCAATACAAAAGCCTATATGCATTAGGTACACAGCACTGTTTGTTACAATAGATTTCACAGAATCCAAAGGGTAGTTATTATGTAATTACTGCATAACCATGTTATTTTAAAGTAACAATACCTGGTAAATAGTAGACTTTGTGTGTGTGTGTGTGTGTGTGTGTGTGTGTGTGTGTGTGTGTGTGTGTGTGTGTGTGTGTGTGTGTGTGTGTGTGTGTGTGTGTGTGTGTGTGTGTGTGTGTGTGTGTGTGTGTGTGTGTGTGTGTGTGTGTGTGTGTGTGTGTGTGTGTGTGTGTGTGTGTGTACATGATTGTGCCTGTGCATGTTTGTATATGCACATTCAGTGCCTTCTGAAAGTATTCAAACCCCTTGACTTATTCCACATTGTGTTGTGTTACAGCCTGAATTCAGAAATTATTAAATAAATAAAAAATCTCACCCATCTACACGCTATACCCCATAATGACAAAGTAAAAACATGCGTTTTTTAACACCCCTGAGTCAATACATGTTAGAAGTATATTTGGCAGCAATTACAGCTGTGAGCCTTTCTGGGCACACCTGGATTGTACAATATTTGCACATTATTGATAAAAATAAAATAAAATTCTGCCAAGTTGGTTGTTGATCATTGCTTAGACAGCCATTTTCAAGTCTTTTCAAAGATTTTCAAGCCTTTTTTAAGTCAAAACTGTAACTAAGCCACTCAGGAACATTAAATGTCGTCTTCGTAAGCAACTCCATTGTATATTTGGCCTTGTGTTTTAGGTTATTGTCCTGCTGAAAGGTTAATTTGTCCCGCAGTGTCTGTTGGAAAGCAGACTGGGTAAGGTTTTCCTCTAGGATTCTGCCTGTGCTTAGCTTAATTCCGTTTCTTTTTATCCTAAAAAAACTCCCCAGTCCTTGCCGATGACAAGCATACCCATAGCATGATGCAGCCACCACCATGGTTGAAAATATGAAGAGTGGTACTCAGTGATGTGTTGTGTTGGATTTGCCCCAAACATGACACTTTGTATTCATTCTTTGCCACAATTTTTGCCGTTTTACTTGTCTTATTCCTTCTTTTCACTCTGTCATTTAGGTTTGTATTGTTCTTTATCCATCCTTAGTTTTCTGCTATCAAGCCATTAAACTCTAACTTTTGTAAAGTCACCATTGGCCTCATGGTGAAATCCCTGAGCGGTTTCCTTCCTCTCTGGCAACTGAGTAAGGAAGGACGCCTGTAACTTTGTAGTGCCTGGGTGTTTTGATTCACCATCCAAAGTGTAATTAATAACTTTACCCTGCTCAAAGGGATATTCAATGTCTGTGTCACACCCTGATCTGGTTCACCTGTCCTTGTGATTGTCTCCACCCCCTCCAGGTGTTGCTTACTATATCCCTGTGTTTCCTGTCTCTGTGCCATTTCGTCTTGTTTGCCAAGTCAACCAGCGTTTTTCCTTGCTCCTATTTTTCCCAGTCTCTGTTTGTTTCTAGTCCTGGTTTCGAAACTTGCCTGTCCTGACTCCGAACCCGCCTGCCTGACCACTCTGCCTGTTCTGACTACCAGCCTGCCTATCCCCTTGTACTGTTTTTGGACTCGGATCTGGTTTCTGACCCCTGCCTGGCCTGACCTCGAGACTGCCTATCGTCTGGTACTGTTTGGACTCTGACCTGGTTTATGAACTCTCGCCTGATCCCGACCTGCCTTTGCCTACTCCCTTTGTTATAATAAATATCGGAGCTCTACCATCTGCCTCCTGTGTCTGCATTTGGGTCTCACCTTGTGCCCTTCTAGTATGCTGCTTTTTTTACCCATCTACCAATAGGTGTACTTCTTTACGAGGTATGGATACCTCCCTGGTCTTTGTGGTTGAATCTGTGTTTGAAAGTCACTGCTCGACTGAGGTACCTTACAGATATTTGTATGTGTGGGGTACAGAGATGAGGCAGTCATTCAAAAATTCATGTTAAACACTATTAATGCACAAAGCGTGAGTCCATTTAACTTATTATGTGACTTGTTGAGTACATTTTTACTCTTGAACTAATTTAGGCTTGCCATAACAAAGGGGTTGAATACTTATTGACTCAGGACACTTCAGCTTTAAATTGTTTATTCATTTGTAAGCAATTTGAAAAATATAATTCAACTTTGACATTATGGGGTATTTCGTAGGCAAGTGACACGAAATCTCAATAAAATGTTAAATTCAGGCTGTAACACAAAAATGTCAAGGGGCGTGAATACTTTCTGAAGGCACTGTACATACTGTGCTTAGCCTATGTCTGTACAGGCCTGTGTGAGCTCCAGACAGAGCTCCAACAGCAGGTCAGTGCCAGATGACTTGCAGAAAGAAAGAACAGGATGCTGTGCTGTTATATAATGTAACAGGGGAATGAGCTGGAGTTTGATAACCGGGCTGGCTGGCAGGCTCACGGAGGGAGAAGGGGTGTCCTCCAGTCATAGTCCACTAAACACACACATGCACGCAAGATGCACGCAAGGACAAACATTCACGCACGAACATGCACACTTGCACACACACACACATGTAACGAAGTAAAACTGTTGATATTGTGAGCGTACCCTTGCTGGTCTGCCAGTACCAGTTGTGTCTCATTTGAAAGCCAAGAGCTCCAGTTTGAAGGAGCTATAGTTCCGGTCTTTCTTCCTTGTTGGATGCATGTTGTAGCTGGCGTAAGTAATTACTCGTTCTTGGCGATCTTGAACTTGTGCGTCTTGAACCAGCCCAACATCTTGAACCAGCCCCCAGTCCTTCAAGGTTGGCGTCCGTGTGCAGTCGGAATGGGAGCGAGAAGTCTGCTTAGGCCAGGAAAGGGGCACTCAACAAGGCTTTCTTCAAACGGTCAAAGGCCTGTTGGCATACTGGTGTCCAGGTGACTGGGACTTATTTAAATAGGCAAGTCAGTTAAGAACAAATTCTTATTTAAAATGACGGTCTACCCCTGCCAGACACTAACCCGGACGACGCTGGGCCAATTGTGCGCCACCCTATGGGACTCCCAATCACGGCCGGTTGTGATATAGCCTGGAATTGAACCAGGGTCTGTAATGACGCCTCTACCACTGAGATGCAGTGCCTTAGACCCCTGCGCCTCCCGGGAGGTTGCTATTGTTCTTTTCATGACAGACTGACCAGGTGAATCCAGCTGAATGCTATGATCCCTTATTGATTTCACCTGTTAAATCCACTCCAATCAGTGTAGATGAAGGGGAGGAGACAGGTTAAAGAAGTATTTTTAAACCTTGAGACAATTGAGACATGGAATGTGTATGTGTGCCATTCAGAGGGTGAATGGGCAAGACAACAGATTTAAGTGCCTTTGAACGTGGTATTGTAGTATGTGCCAGGAGCAGCGGTTTGTGTCAAGAACTGCAAAAGTTGTGTGTGTATCAAGAATGGTCCACCACCCAAAGGACTAGTAGCTGGCACAGCCACAAAGTCTGATTTTAAACCTAACCTTAACCACACTGCTAACCCGAATGCCTAACCCTAACCTTCATTTTTGTTTTCATTAACTCTTACAATATAGCACATTTTGACTTTGCAGCTGGCCTATCTAGCGGAAATCACTCAGTATTGCCTCAAGGACCAGACTCATCCTAAGAAAGCTCAACCTGCTTAAGAGGCATTAGAAGAAGAAAAATGTATATTACAAATTGAACATCTATTGCAGAATAAATCAATGTTAGAGTTTACATAGCTTGCCATGGTTATGTAGGCTTCATTGCTTTCTACTACAGATAATAATATGATTAGGCTATATCTTTACTTTTGTCATAACAAATAATTGAACTTGATTTTTTTTTTAAAATAGGACTTGGAAATATGGAAATATAGATTAGTCAAATTGTTTTACCTAAGAATAACCCCAAAATTAAGGACTAATTAGCCTACTCTGTTGTTCATGATTTGTTGTCATGGAGGACTGATCGGGCTCATTGCTTCGAGTTGAAAAATAAATGCAACTCTCGGAATTACATGAAAAATGAATTCCATATGCTGCATTTGCTATAGGCCCGTTGTTTACGTTTTTGTTGGTGACACTTTGATATCTCGATCATTTGCAGCTGTTAAGTCTTTCAAACGTGCGCGAGTTTGAGCATGTGTCCGTTAGGCCTATGGATTTTTTTTTTTTTTTTAATCAGCACGACTTTGACTGAACAATTAAAGCCCCGCTCGTTGTCTTATTAAATTAAACTCGGGGGAGTTTAGAAGGGAGGAACTCAAACTTTAGATGGGAGGAACGAAAGTGTGCATTTTTCACAAGCTGTCCAATGGGGCATATTCTGTTGCAAACCGTTTCTTAAACGGAAGCAAACGGAAAGAAACGGGAAGGGATCTACCTGAATTTGTTAAATAGAAACTCTGCTCTGTTTGCTTCTGGTTGGTTCTTAAACGGTTTTCGTAAGGAATACACCGTTGGTCACAAAAAACAATGATCGATGGGCTTCTAAACCCCTAGTTAGGTATTTATTTAATGGTTACGATAAAGCCTGACCTTTGACTCTTCAGCCTAGAAAACATGAAAGTGTTTCCGTTCTTATCTTCTCATTTCTCACATCTCTTTCCCTCTGTACGGCTGTATGTCTGTCTTATCTTGTCCAGTAGATCTTCAGGTTACATAAACCCCTCTCCCTCCCCTCTCTCTCTCTCTCTCTCTCTCTCTCTCTCTCTCAATTACATTCAATTCAAAGGGTTTATTGACATGGGAAACATATGTTTACATTGGCAAAGCAAGCGAAAAAGAAAATATACTAAAGTAAAATATACAATCAGAAGTTGACTGAACTCTCTCTCTCTCTCTCTCTCTCTCTCTCTCTCTCTCTCTCTCTCTCTCTCTCTCTCTCTCTCTCTCTCTCTCTCTCTCTCTCTCTCTCTCTCTCTCTCCCTCTAGAATGTTCACAATCCTATGCTATGTGCTGCTGTTTTACGGCAAGGTTCTGGTCCGTGTGACATAGTAACGGCTTGTCAATGTTCTGTGACGCCATCCTGTTGGATCAGCCAGACACACACAGGAAGGCCTCTGTTCGTATAAAGACCCATCTCACGTCCACACTGTACTTAACACTGTTCAGCCATGGCTATACAAGGCCCGGAAATAATTGTCCAAAGCACAGCACATACTTCATATGCAGACAGTGTGTTATGTATAACTACTTTCTTATAGGCCTGGCACAGGAATGCACAATTTATAGTCCAATATTTAGTGAGTGTCAGCAGCCCACACTATTTATTTGATCCATACTGTACGTAACACACAATATTGTTTCCTAGCAGCTTCCAAACTCATGTTTGAGACCCATGTCCCTAAGCTAAGATAATTCTGGACATTCTGCTCCATTTTGAGTAGACTGAAATGTGGTGGTGGCGGTAACCCAGAAGGATAGGAGAAAGGAGCCCATACCCCTGGCCTGGTTGGCTGGCTAAATACCAAGCACAACGGCTGTGTCTGAAATGCACCCTTTTTACAATATAGTGCACTACTTTTGACAGGCCCCATAAGACTCTGGTCAAAAGTAGTGCACTATAGTGAAAAGGGTTCCATTTCGGATACACCTAACCTCTCTTTCGATTGGCTCTCAGCCTCAGCCTTGTCTGAGTCAACATGGCCACAGCACAGCACACACTGATGGGTCAGCAGCTATTCCCACAGCCACTGGTAACATAACGTTACACCACCCTGTCTGTCCACCACACCGCTGCATGGCTGACTATCTGTTTCACACATCGACAACACATAAAATGACAAAACACTGACCACCGGTATCTCTGTCTAATCTATGGCCTACCTCTCTCCCTGACACACACATGCCTACATGGATGCTCACAATCCTGTCTTGGAGCAAAGGGCCTGAATACTTATGTAAATAAAACAATTCTAAAAACCTGTTTTCGCTTTGTCATTATAGGGTATTTAGTGTAAATTGATGAGGGGGGGGGGCAATTTAATCCATTTAAGAATAAGGCTGAACTTTAACAAAATGTGGAAAGACGGGGTCTGAATACAGACGGGGTCTGAATACTTTCCAAATGCACTGTACATCCAGGGGCAAAAACAAACACACCCCAACCTTGACCAATTTCCAGAAGGATGTGTATGGCCACCCTGATAAGAGCCATATACAGTACACTGCACGAGTAGAGCTCTGGCTCTGAACAGACAGAACAGATATTGTTACACCAGGTTAGCTACCAGGCCTATCATTAGTGTACTGTGGTAAGATTGAATTAGTACATCTAGTGGAACCATGGAACTTGGGATGTGGCATGTGACTTCATCAGATGATAGACCTGCTTGAGGAAATCTGGTACCATGTGAGATATAACAGTGTGGTGTATTCCAGGTCTAATACTGTTTCAGACACAGAAAACATAGTTTTTATATTCACATGGTGGGCATGCAATCAGGTTACAACCAGCATGTACAGAGACATACAGACAGACAGACAAACAGACAAGCAGTCTGACAGACAGACAGACGGAGAGACAGACAGATAGATAGACAGAGAGACAGAGACACAGACACACACACAACCACACGCACACAATGACAGTTGACCTGGGATGACATTGGTCGCTAACCCCATTAAACTAGATCACCCGTTCATCATACAATTCCTGTGACAGACAGACAGACAAGCAATTAGACAGACAGACATAAAGACAAGCAGACAGACAGACAGACGTCGACAGTTGACCCGGGATGACATTGGTCCCCATCATGAAGTGTGTGTCCTCAGCAGGCACATTTCTCCGCTGGATAACAGTATTATGTGGTCTTTAACCCTGTTAGACTACATCCCCCTTTCATAATTCATGCTGTGTGTCTGTCTACTAGTACTTTACCAGGCATTAGGCCTACATCTAAGGATGTACTTTGAGTAGCAAGGTAGGAAAAATATTAAGCAAAAAACACAATAACACACATGCAAACTGGATAATATCACATTACTATCATATTATTCACAAGGATCTGTCTCGTCTATGATGATTCACCTCCACCCGCCAATCCCCGCAACACACACACACTCCACCATCATTCCTGTTCTCAAGAACTCTAAGGCTTCATGCCACAATGACTACCGCCCTCTAGTACTCCCATCTGTAATCGTGAAGTGCACTGAGAAGCTGGTTATGGCACACATTAACTTCATCATCCCAGACGTCCTAGACCAAGACCCACTCCAATTAGCATACCGCCCCAACATATCCATAGACCACGCAATCTAAATTGCATTGCACACTGCCCTCGCCCACCTAGACAAGAGGAAAACCTACGGTACTCAGACCCCTTGACTTTTTGCAAATGTATAAAAAAACAAAAACAGAAATACCTTATTTACTTAAGTATTCAGACCCTACGGTGAAGCATGGTGGTGGCAACATCAGGCTGTGGGGATGTTTTTCAGTGGCAGGGACTGGGAGACTAGTCAGGATCGAGGGAAAGATGAACGGAGCAAAGTACACAGAGATCCTTTACGAAAAACTGCTCCAGAGCGCTCTGGACCTCAGACTGGGGCGAAGGTTCACCTTCCAACAGGACAACGACGCTAAGCACACAGCCAAGACAACGCAGGAGTGGCTTCGGGACAAGTCCCTGAATGTCCTTGAGTGGCCCAGCCAGAGCTTGGACTTGAGCCCGATCGAACATCTCGGAGAGACTTGAAAATAGCTGTGCTATCCAACCTGACAGAGCTTGAGTGGATCTGCAGAGAAGAATGGTAGAAACTCCCCAAATACAGGTGTGCCAAGCTTGTAGCGTCATATCCAAGGAGACTTGAGTCTGTAATCGCTGTCAAAGGTGCTTCAATAAAGTAATGAGTAAAGGTACTGAATACTTTTGTAAATGTGATATTTCAGTTTATATTTTTAATAAATTTGCAAACATTTCAAAAAAACTGTTTTTGCTTTGTCATTATGGGGTATTGTGTGTAGATTGATGAGGGGGGAAAAAACTATTTAATTAATTTTAGAATAAGGCTGTAACAAAATGTGGAAAAAGTCAAGGGGTCTGAATACTTTCCGAATGCACTGCATGTGAGAATGTTGTTCATTGACTACAGCTCTGCGTTCAACACCATTGTCACCTCAAAACTCGTCACCAAGCTTAGGACCTTGGGACTGAACACTTCTCTCTGCAACTGGATCCTGGACTTCCTGACAGACCGATCCCAGGTGGTGAGGGTAGGCAACATCACCTCCGCCACGCTGACCCTCAACATGTGGGCCCCACAGGGGTGTGTGCTTGGTCCCCTCCTTAACTCCCTGTTCACCCATGACTGCGTGACCACGCACGACTCCAACACCATCATCAAGTTTGCTGATGACACGATGGTGGTAGGCCTGATCACCAGCAAGGATGAGACAGCCTACAGGGAGGAGGTCAGTCACCCGGCAATGTGGGGCTGGAACAACAACCTCTCCCTCAACATCAGTAAGACCAAGGAGATGATTGTGGACTACAGGAAATGGGGGGGGGGGGGGGGGGGTCGAGCACGCCCCCATCCACATCGACGGGGTTGTAGTGGAGTGGGTCGAGAGCTTCAAGTTCCTCGGTGTCCAAATCATTAAGAACTTTAAATGGACCACACACACGCACAGTCGTGAAGAAGCCGTGACAGAGCCTTTCCCCTTCAGGAGGTTGAAAAGGATTGGCATGGGCCCTCAAATCCTTAGAATGTTCTAGAGCTGTACCATTGAGAGCATGTTGACAGGCTCCATCACTGATTGGTATGGCAATAGCACCGCCCTCGATCGCATGGCGCTACAGAGGGTGGTGGGGACAGCCCAGTACATCACTGCGGCCGTGCTTCCTGCAATCCAGGACCTCGATATCAGGCGTTGTGAAAGGAAGGCCCGGAAAACCGTTAAAGACTCCAACCACCCAAACCATAGACTGTTCTCTCTGCTTCTGCACGACAAGCAGTACTGAAACGTCAAGTCTGACACCAACAGGCTCCTGAACAGCTTCTATCCCCATGCCATAAGACTGCTAAATAGCTAACTAAATAGCTAACAAAATGGCTACAAGGACTATCTGAGTTTACCTTATTTTTTGTACCGTCTCTATGCACACTCACAGGGCCCTACACACTACACACACTGATACTCCAACACACATACAAACACTCACTCCATCACACACACATAATACCCACATACATTTATACTGAATCTACACAGACACACCCACTCACATACAAGCTGCCGCTACTCTGTTTATTGTATATCCTGATGCCTAGTCACCTTAACCCTATACATATCTACCTCTATCAATCCAGTATACCTGCACATTGTAAATATGGTTCTGGAACTGACATAATATGCTTGCTTACTTTATCATGTTCTTCTGATTTTTATATCTTGTGTGTTTTTGTTTTACCTTGCTATTTTTAGTATGACATTGTTATTGATTACTGCAAGAAAGGCATTTCACTGTACTTGTGCATGTGACATTAAAATTTGAAACACACACAACCGTCGTCAGCCGGTCAGATAGTCATAAATATATTGCTGACCTTTTATCCCGTCTGAGATCTGATGCAACAAGGGAACAGAAGAGGGGCAAGGTGACAGGTGCTTTAGAAGGCTCTAGAACATTTATATTGATCTTTATTTGGCTGTAAACACCGGCAAACGGGGAAAAGAACAAACAGGTCGGAATGTGACATCACTGAGCTCTCTTATTGGTCAAGTGAAAGGCGTACCAGCGGGTCCCGTGGAAAAGGGCCCTGTGTAGTTAGAATCTGTCTGTATGTATTTTAGGCCGGGTGACTCTTCCTCCCCTCAAAAAGCAATAACAGATATGGAAAAGCACCCAAACAGATCAGGGTAATCTCTGTCTGAGCAACATAATACAGTACTTCATGATGGGTGTCAAAGGCAAACAACCCCACAAGGCCAATGTACGTTAGAGCTTTACCTCACCACTCTGTTGTGTAGTGGCGTTTACTGTGTTCCAGACTAGTTGTGTCATGCCCTGACCTTAAGAGAGCCTTTTTATTTCTCTATTTGGTTAGGTCAGGGTGTGATTTCGGTGGGCATTCTAGTTTTCTATTTCTTTGTTGGCCGGGTATGGTTCCCAATCAGAGGCAGCTGTCCATCGTTCTCTGATTGGGAATCATACTTAGGCAGCCTGCTTTCCACCCTAGTTTGTGGGGTCTTGTTTTTGTCAGTGCCGGTGTAGCCTGCAGAACGTTACGTTCGTTTATCTTTTTGTTGTTTTTTGGTGTTCATCTAAAATAAAGAAAGATGTACACTTACCACCCTGCGCCTTGGTCTCCTTCTGTCAACGAGCGTAACAAGTTGCTTTAACTGGAACTGTACAACACTTCTCCCTGAGATTCTTGACACTAAGTTTTTAATGCTAAATCATAAAAAAGAGACCATATACATTTTGGGATTATGATCATGTTCTATAATGTTCTATAATGTCAAAGGCTATTTAGGCCTAGGTAAGCCTTGTTTAGCCTTGTTTAGTCAATCAATCAATCAATCAATCAAATGCATCAGCAGATGTCACAAAGAGCTATACAGAAACACAGCCTAAAACTCCAAACAGCAAGCAATGCAGATATAGAAGCACGGTGGCTAGGAAAAACTCCCTAGAAAGGCAGGAACCTAGGAAGAAACCTAGAGAACAACCAGGCTATGAGGGGTGGCCAGCCCTCCTCCGGCTGTGCCGGGTGGAGATTATAAGAGTCCATTAAGGTCAGATTGGTCTTCAAGATGTTCAAACATTCATAGATGACCAGCACGGTCAAACAATAATCACAATGGTTGTAAAGGGTGCAACAGGTCAGCACCTCGGGAGTAAATGTCAGTTGGCTTTTCATAGCCGAGCATTCAGAGGTCGAGACAGCAGGTGCGGTAGAGCGAGAGAAAAAGAGAGTTGGTCGAAGACAGCAGGTCCTAGACAAGGTAGCACGTCCGGTGAAACAGTTCAGGGTTCCATAGCCGCCAGGCAGAACAGTTGAAACAGGGAGCAGCAGCACAACCAGGTGGAATGGGGGCAGCCAGGAGTCATCAGGCCAGGTAGTCCTGAGGCATGATCCTAGGGCTCAGGTCCTCTGGGAGGGGAGGGAGAGAGAATTTACTTAAAGAAGCATACTTAAATTCACACAGGACACCAGATAAGACAGGAGAATTATACCAGATATAACAGACTCACCCTAGCCCCCGGCACATAGACTATTGCAGCATAGATACTGGAGGCTGAGACAGGGGTGGGTCGGGGGACACTGTGGCCCCGTCCGACGATACCCCCGGACAGGGCCAACCAAGCAGGATATAACCCCACCCACTTTGCCAAAGCACAGCCCCCACACCACTAGAGGGATATCAACAGACCACCAACTTACTACCCTGGGACAAGGCTGAGTATAGCCCATGAAGATCTCCTCCATTGCACAAGCCCGAGGGGGCGCAAAACCAGACAGGAAGAGCACGTCTGTGACTCAACCCACTCAAGTGGGGGCCACAGTGTCCCACCCACCCCTCCTAGTGACGGTATGGAAGAGCACCAGTAAGCCAGTGACTAAGCCTCCGTAATAGGGTCAGAGGCAGAGAATCCAAGTGGAGATAGGGGAGCCGGCATGGCAGAGACAGCAAGGGCGGTTTGTTGCTCCAGTGCCTTGCCGTTCACCTTCGCACCCCTGGGCCAGACTACACTCAATCATAGGACCTACTGAAGAGATGAGTCTTCAGTAAAGATTTAATGGTCGAGACCGAGTCTGCGTCTCTCACATGGATAGGCAGACCATTCCATAAAAATGGGGCTCTATAGGAGAAAGCCCTGCATCCAGCTGTTTGCTTACAAATTCTATGGAAAATAAGGAGGCCTGCATCTTGTGACCGTAGGTGTGTAGGTATGTACGGCAGGACCAAATCGGAGAGATAGGTAGGAGCAAGCCCATGAAATGATTTGTAGGTTAGCAGTAAAACCTTGTAATCAGCCCGAGCCTTAACAGGAAGCCAGTGTAGAGAGGCTAACATTGCAGTAATGTAATCACATTTTTGGGTTCTAGTCAAGATTCTAGCAGCCATCTTTAGCACTAACTGAATTTTTTTATTTTTTATTTTTTTTATTTTTTTTATTTACCTTTATTTAACTAGACAAGTCAGTTAAGAACAAATTCTTATTTACAATGACGGCCTACCAAAAGGCAAAAGGTCTCCTGCGGGGACGGGGTACTAGGATAAAAACTTTAATAAAAATACTACGTATATAAACAAAACACACATCATAACAAGAGAGACAACACAACACTACATAAAGAGAAACCTAAGACAACAACATAGCAAGGAAGCAACACATGACAACACAGCATGGAAGCAACACAACATAGCAACAACATGGTAGCAGCATAAAACATGGTACAAACATTATTGGGCACAGATAACAGCACAAAGGGCAAGAAGGTAGAGACAACAATACATCATGCAAAGCAGCCACAACTGTCAGTAATAGTGTCTATGATTGAGTCTTTGAATGAAGAGAAAAACTGTCCAGTTTGAGTGTTTGTTGCAGCTCATTCCAGTTTATTTAGTGCTTTATCTGGGTAGCTGGAGAGGAAAGCATAGCAGTTGTTTAATCTAGAAGTGACAAAAGCATGGATTAGCTTTTCTGCATCATTTTTGGACAAAAAGTTTCTGATTTGTGCAATGTTTCAAAGATGGAAAAAAACTTTCCTTTAAATATTCTTGATATGTTCGTCAGGGTCCAGAGTAACACCGAGGTCCCTCACAGTTTTATTTGAGACGACTGTATAACCATCAAGATTAATTGTCAGATCCAACAGCAGATATCTTTGTTTCTTGGGACCTAGAACTAGCATCTGTTGAAGTTGAAAAGTTAAAAAAATCTGGTATCTACTTCCTTCTGTCTGAAACACAGGCTTCCACAGAAGGCAATTTTGGGGCTTCACTATATTTCATCAAAATGTACAGCTGTGTGTTGTCTGCATATCAGCGAAAGTTGACATTGTGTTTCCCAATGACATCACCAAGAGGTAGAATATAGTGAAAACAATAGTGGTCCTAAAACGGAACCTTGAGGAATGCCGAAACGTACAATTGATTTGTCAGAGGACAAACCATCCACAGAGAAAAACTGATATCTTTCCGACAGATAAGATCTAAACCAGGCGAGAACTTGTCCGTGTAGATTTGGGTTTCTAATCTCTCCAAAAGAATGTGGTGATCGATGAAGTCAAAAGCACTAAGGTCTAGGAGCACGACGCATGCAAAGCCTTGGTCTGACGCCATTAAAAGGTAATTTACCACATTCACGAGTGCAGACTCAGTGCTATGATGGGGTCTAAAACCAGACTGAAGCATTTAGTATATGCGCAACAGGTATTTTTCTTTTTTAGGAATGGGATATTTGACATAGGCCAACAGTTTTTTACATTTTCAGGGTCAATGTTTGGTTTTCTCAAGAGAGGCTTTATTACTGCCACTTTTAGTGAGTTTGGTACACATCCGGTGGATAGGGAGCCATTTATTATGTTCAACATAGGAGGGCCAAGCAAAAGACATAGCTTTTTCGATAGTTTAGCTGGAATACGGTCCAGTATGCAGCTTGAGGGTTTAGAGGCCATTACTATTTTCATGAATGTGTCAAGAGATACAGGATTAAAAAACTTGAGTGTCTCCGTTGATCCTAGGTCCTGGCAGTTCTGTGCAGACTCAGGACAACTGAGCTTTGGAGAAATACGCAGGTTCAAGCAGGAGTCCGTAATTTGCTTCCTAATGATCATGATCTTTCATCAAAGAAGTTCATGAATTCATCACCTCTGAAGTGAAAGCCATCCTCTCTTGTTGAATGCTGCTTATTAGTTAGCTTTGCAACAGTATCAAAATACATTTTGGATTGTTCTTCTCCCATTTCCATTCCAATTTTCTGGAAGCTAGCTTCAGGGCTCGGTTATTTTCTGTATACCAGGGAGCACATTTCTTGTGACAAAGGTTTTTTGTTTTAGGGGTGCGACTGCATCTAGGGTATTATGAAAGGTTCGATTTAGATCCTCAGTTAATGGCTAACCAATTTTTGTACAACAACATCCTTGGGTAGATGGAGGGAGTCTGAAAGGGCATCTCGGAATCTTTGGGTTGTCCCGAGAATTTATAGCACAGCTATTGATGATCCTTGGTTGGGGTCTATGCAGATTATTTGTTGCGATTACAAACGTAACAAGATGGTGGTCCCGATAGTCCAGGATTATGAGGAAAAACATTTCGATCCATAATATTTATTCCACAGAACAAAACTAGATCCAGGGTATGACTGTGGTAATCAGTACAGTATGTCTGGAGACATAGGTCCGGACATCCACGAGACATCTTACTACATTTACACACACTGTACATAGATTTTTCTATTGTGTTATTGACTGTACGAAGAAAGGCGGGGGTGTATGTTTCATGATTAACTACTCATGGTGTGATTGTGATAACATACAGAAACTCAAGTCCTTTTGTTCACCCAATCTATAATGCCTCACAATCAAATGCCGACCGCACAAGAGAATTCTCTTCGATTATAGTCACACGATGGCCCTCAAAGAACAACACTGGACTTTATGCATACTGTAAACCACATATCCTGAGGCCGCATTTATTGATGCTGGGATTTTAACGAAGCAAATTTGAGGAAAACGCTACCAAAGTTCTACCAACACATTGACTGTAGTACTCGCGCTGAAAATACATTTGAACCAGTGCTACTCAACTTTTTCTAAATACCCACAAGGCCCTTCCCCACCCTTCCTTTGGCAAATTTGATCACGACTCCATTTTGCTACTCCCTTCCTATAGGCAGAAACTCAAATAGGAAGTACCCTTGCTAAGGTCTAATCAATGCTGGTCTAACCAATCGGAATCCATGCTTCAAGATTGTTTTGATCACGCAGACTGGGATATGTTCTGGGTAGCCTCTGAGAATAACATTGACGAATACAGTGACAGAGTTCATCAGGAAGTATATAGAAGATGTTGTACCCACTGTGACTATTAAAACCTACCCAAACCAGATACCATGGATAGATGGCAGCATTTGCGCAAAACTGAAAGCGCAAACCACTGCATTTAACCATGGCAAGGTGACTAGGAATATGGCCAAATACAAACAATGTAGTTATTCCCTCCGTAAGGCAATCAAACAGGCAAAATGTTAGTACAGAGACAAAGTGGAGTCACAATTCAACGGCTCAGACATGAGACGTATGTGGCATGGCCTACAGACAATCACGGACAACAAAGGGAAAACTAGCCATGTCGCGGACACCAATGTCTTGCTCCCAGACGAGTTAAACACCTTCTTCGCCCCCGACTCGCTACCAAGGACTGTGGGCTCTCCTTCTCCGTGGCTGACGTGAGTAAGACATTGAAGCGTGTTAACCCTCGCAAGGGGGGCATCCCTAGCCGCATCCTCAGAGCATGCGCAGACCAGCTGGCTGGAGTGTTTTCGGACATATTCAATCTCTCCCTATCCCAGGATGCTGTCCCCACTTGCTTCAAGATGTCCACCATTGTTCCTGTATCCAAGAAAGCAAAGGTAACTGAACTAAGTAACTATCGCCCCATAGCACTCACTTCTGTCATCATGAAGTGCTTTGAGAGGCTAAAAAAGTATCATATCCCTTCTACATTACCTGACATCCTAGAGCCACTTCAATTTGCTTACCGCCCCAATAGATCCACAGACGATGCCATCGCCATCACACTGCCCTATCCCATCTGGACAAGAGGAGTAACTTTGTAAGAAAACTGTTCATTGACTATAGCTCGGCACTCAACACCATAGTACCCTCCAAGCTCATCATTAAGCTTGGGGCCCTAGGTCTGAACCCTGCCCTGTGCAACTAGGTCCTGGACTTCCTGACGCACCGCCCCCAGGTGGTGAATGTAGGAAACAAGACCTCCACTTTGCTGATCCTCAACACAGGGGCCCCACAAGGGTATGTGCACAGCCCCCTCCTGTACTCCCTGTTCACCCATGACTGCTTGTCCACACACGCCTCCAACTCAATCATCAAGTTTACAGACTACACAACAGTAGTAGGCCTGATTACCAACAATGACAAGACAGCCTACATGGAGGAGGTGAGGACACTGGGAGAGTGGTGCCAGGAAAATATCCTCTCACTCAACATCAACAAAACAAAGAAGCTGATCGTGGACAGGAAACAGTAGAGGGAGCACGCCCCTTTCCACATTGACGCAACAGCGCCTCTTCATCCTAAGGAGGCTGAAGAAATGTGGCTTGCTCCTAAAACCCTCACAAACTTTTACAGATGCACAATTGAGAGCATCCTGTCGGGCTGTATCACCGCCTTGTACGGCAACTGCACCACCCGCAACCGCAGGCCTCTCCAGAGGGTGGTGCAGTCTGCCCAACGCATCACCGGGGGCAAACAACCTGCCCTCCAGGACACCTACAGCACCCGATGTCACAGGAAGGCCAAAAACAATCATTAAGGACATCAACCACCCGAAGCCACGGCCTGTTCACCCGGCAATCATCCAGAAGGCGCGGTCAGTAAAGGTGCATCAAAGCTGGGACCGAGAGACTGAAAAACAGCTTCTATCTCAAGGCCATCAGACTGTTAAATAGCCATCACTAGCCGGCTTCCACCCTGTTACACAACCCTGCACCTTAGAGGCTTCTGCCCTATATACATAGAGTTGGAATCACTGGACACTTTAATAATTGAACACTAGTCACTTTAATAAATGTTTAAATAATGTTTACATAATGCTTTACTCATCTCATATGTATATAATGTATTCTATTCTACTGTATTTTAGTCAATGCCACTCTGACATTATTCAAACGAATATTTATATATTTCCTAATTCCATTATTTTACTTTAGACTTAGTAGGTCATTGTCATCCTTCATGTTGACTATAGTGGAGCCAGGAACATGTAACAGTGTGTCATAAGTAAATAAAAAACAATAAGAATGTGTTATTTATAACTCACTAAATCACCTTCCCATCTATTGATAACGTGCAGCTTCTTATCAAAGGGGGTAAAGGGGTTATACAGTGCCTTCAGAAAGTATTCCGAAATTTTTGCAAATGTATAAAATAAGAAAAAACGGAAATATCACATTTACATAAATGTTCAGACCCTTAACTAAGTACTTTGTTGAAAGACCTTTGGCAGCGATTACAGCCTCGAGTCTTCTTGGGTATGGCGCTACAAGCTTGGCACACCTGTATTTGGGGAGTTACTCCCATTCTTCTCTGCAGATCCTCTCATGCTCTGTCAGGTTGGATGGGAGTGTCGCTGAACAGCTATTTTCAGGTCTCTCCAGAGATGTTTAATTCGGGTTCAAGTCCGGGCTCTGGCTGGACCACTCAAGGACATTCAGAGACTTGTCCCGAAGCCACTCCTGCATTGTCTTGGCTGTGTGCTTAGGGTTGTTGTCCCGTTGTCCTGTCGCCCCAGTCTGAGGTCCTGGATGCTCTGGAGCAGGTTTTCATCAAGGATCTCTCAACATCTCCACAGCATGATGCTGCCACTGCCATGCTTCATCGTAGGGATGGTGCCAGGTTTCCTCCAGACGTGACGCTTGGCATTCAAGAGTTCAATCTTGGTTTCATCAGACCAGAGAATCTTGTTTCTCATGGTCTGAGAGTCTTTAGGTGCCTTTTGGCAAACTCCAAGCAGGCTGTCATGTGCCTTTTACTGAGGAGTGGCTTCCGTCTGGTCACTCTACCATAAAGGCCTGATTGGTGGAGTGCTGCAGAGATTGTTGTCCTTCTGGCAGGTTCTCCCATATCCACAGAGGAACTCTAGATTTCTGTCAGTGTGACTATCGGGTTCTTGGTCACCTCCCTGACCAAGACCCTTCTCCTTCCGATTGCTCAGTGTGGCCAGTCGGACAGCTCTAGGAACAGTCTTGGTAGTTCCAAACTTCTTCCATTGAAGAATGATGGGGGCCACTGTGTTCTTGGGGACCTTTCAATGCTGCAGAAATGTTTTGGTACTCTTCCCCAGATCTGTGCCTCGATACAATCCTGTCTCGGAGCTCTACGAACAATTCCTTCGACCTCATGGCTTGGTTTTTGCTCTGACATGCACTATCAACTGTGTGACCTTTTATAGACAGGTGTGTGCCTTTCCAATTCATATAAAATCAATTGAATTTAACACAGGTGGACTCTAATCAAGTCGTAGAAACGTCTCAATGATGACCAATGGAAACAAGATGCATCTGAGCTCAATTTCGAGTCTCATAGCAAAGAGTCTGAATACTTATGTAAATAAGGTATTTCTGTTTTTTATTTTGTAAACATGTGCAAACATTTCTAAAAACCTGTTTTCGCTTTGTCATTGTGTGTAGATTGCTGAGGATTGCTGAGCATTTTTAAGAACGTAAACCATTTTAGAATAACAAAACGTAGAAAAAGTCAAGGCGCTGAGACAATTTTTTTTGTTAACCATTATTTAACTACGCCAGTCAGGTAAGAAGAAATTCTCATTAACAATGACAGCCTACCGGGGAACAGTGGGTTAACTGCCTTATTCAGGGGCAGAACGACATATTTTTACTTTGTCAGCTCAGGGGTTCGATCCAGCAACCTTTCGGTTACGGGCCCAACGCTCTAACCACTAGGCTACCTGCCACCTATAAGGAAGTTATATAATCTTACTATCAGGCACACTATCTCAAGTGTCAAGTGTCAAATAACTATGTTTATTGCTCTTACACTATGTTCAAGGTGGTAGCCTACACAAAAAATGGAGGAAAGAGGGATGTGATGTCCATCACACATGGACCATTTCACTCGTTTTAGAGCTTCTTTCTTATATTTGGAAGAACTGGTAGATCCAAAGATTTTAAAAGTACTGAGCTACTTTTCTCTGTCTTTGCTAATTTCTGCCAAAGTTCAGGTTGCAACATATAATATTTACATGGGTTTTGCACACGCCTCCATGTGTTTTCTTTGAGTCTGTCGGTGCCTATAACCCAAATAATGCAATAATCATTGGTGGGTTGTGATGAGAGAAGTATATCGAGTCACGCGTGATATTCAAAACAATAGCATCATTCATGTCCAGGCTGTTGAGTCACTTCCTTATGTGAATCCCCATCATCATATTATATCTTGTTAAAACATCAAATGCTGAAAAATAAGCAAGATACGTTTTTTTAACTTTTGCTTTTTCAAATGATCAACAGCAGACAATCAGTAGCCTAGGCCCTAGGCTACACCCTATTATTGTTAAATATTTATTTGAAGCTTCTTATGTGTTGACCATTCTGAAGAGGCGTCTCGGGATTTGCCCTAGAATAAACTCAAACTGATGTATGACTAATTTCCACCAGTCACAGCGCATTATTTCTGTCCAAAATCGCGTTGTTTAAGGAGGTGTGCTGTGCAGACCAATCCAAACCTGTGGATCTATTTGCGTCACTCAGGGGGAGGGATAACAGAGAGGGGCTCGGTCTATAATTACGCCGCTGACTGATCAATGATCAGCGACACGAGCGCCTAGGCATTTTAACAGTTAACTGAAAGACTACTAAACAGCTCAACGGTTTTCAACTGAAGATTTTGACCGTTTAAACGGTATAACATTATTATAAATAGGCCTATCACTTTAAGGTATTTATTTTAAGTCTACATTTTTAAGGTTTTCCTTGACGTTTTGCCGCCAGTCAAGTCTATCTGCCGCAGTTACATTAAGCCAATTGATAAATCGTTGCTTTTGAGAGGATTCAAGGCACATTACATTACTTCAGCATGTTTCCAGACTCAAGTACCGGGTGAGTAGCATAGACTATTAGCTAAATTTCATTAATTCCTTTCATGTTCTGGACGCGCTTCTCACATTGTTATGCAGGCAAGTGCGTAGCCTAATAGGGAATTGCATCTATCTATCATTGTATTTACTAACAGTACTCATCCGCAACTTGTATTCAATGTGGTGCTACTGTAGGCCTATCACACATGGTCAACTGTGCAAGTGGGGGACATAGTAGTGTGTGTAATTTTAGATAACACCAGAAATGGATTTGTGTGGATCGGACGATTCACATGCGATTGGGGCAGCAGATAAGAGTGTGATATTTTCATTGAGATTAAATGATAGTTTAAATCATATTATCGAATAAGAAAAAAAAAATCCTCCCGTTCAAAAAAACTCTATACGCTGAATAGCAGGACCTTGGCTGCCGAACAGGATTTTTTATTATACAAGACAGATGTGGGAATCTCAATAGTAAAGGGTTGCGCGCCTATTGGCTAACATCGTTTCTGAAAATAAATAAATAAATAAAAAGAAAACCTACTGTAGGCTCTAATAAATTGTTCAGAAAAGCATAATAGTCAATTCACTCAATTTACTCTTATATATTGTAGCATAATATTTGATTAAATAATGTGTGTATCTTAAACTTTTATTCACAGTTATTCTGTGAGCAGGTGTTTGACAATTTAGTAATGCAACTTCACTTGAGAGAGGCTACGTAGGCAATAGCCTCATATATGAGGTGGGCTCAGATTCATGGTTATGGTCAGGCTATATGATGTAGCCCAGAGTGTACAATAACACCATATGGACTTGTTTTCATAATACGATGGTTCTTAGAAATGGGTGTGTGTTTTAAGGTCAAAGTTGATACTCAGATACGATAACATAACAAACTGATATAGGCTTGAACAGTAGGGTGTTATAATAGGCTAAAACTATGGGCCGTGTGTGTGTGTTGACCTTTGTGAAAGGCAGAGGAGAAGAATGACTCCAGTGTGACTCTGATGGAATGTGTGTGTCTGTGTTTGTGTCCTTGGGAGATTCGACACTATGGAGGCTCACACTCATTAACACACAGACTTAAGATTATTGCTCAGAAACCGCTGTTTAATAAGGACACACACACTTCAACTTCCCATAGACACTCTGAAACACCCCGTGGCACATCAGCTATGTGTCGTGATCGCATTGACCATGACATCCATTTTGTTTTATTATAAAGTATTAGTATAAGTCAATTATATTCTAACGTGTGTCTCTCTTATTTCTGTGTGTTTCAGGTACAGCTACGAGGACTGCAAGGCCACAGCAGACTGGCTGTTGGCCCAGACCTCCGTTCGCCCCGTGGTTGGCATCGTGTGTGGTTCAGGAATGGGAGGACTGGCTGACATGCTGAAAGACCAAGTGGCCTTCAACTACAAGGACATCCCCAACTTCCCCCAGAGCACAGGTATGTAGTAGTAGTGTATATCTATCTGTCTACTTGTTTTCTTATTTGGTGAATCTGCATTGCAGATGTATAGGGCAAGGTATATAGGGTCTACATTGGCCATGTTACCTAACCAGGGAGAATTCTGGGCTCAGATTATAGCCTATGAAAAACAGCTGCACTCTTAGAAAAAAAAGGGTTCCAAAAGAGTTCTTTGGCTGTCTCCATAAGAGAACCCTTTTTGGTTCCAAATAGAACCCTTTTTGGTTCCAAAAGGGTTCTACATGGAAATCACTTTTTCTTCTAAGTGTGGTTCTATAAGATGTTTTCTGATTGGTTGCTGTGCGTCGTCAAGTGCATTCTAATTGGTTGTTGTGTGTTACAGTGCACGGCCATGCTGGACGCTTGGTGTTTGGGACGCTGAAGGGAAGGCCATGCGTGTGCATGCAGGGACGCTTCCACCTGTACGAGGGATACGCCATCCAGAAGGTATGTCTGTCTACCAACATACCATGTGGCTACTGTAGGATTCAGACATATGGTGCTCTTCTGCATTACTTTAAATGATAGGTAGAGAAGATGGATTCATTATTATGCCTTAATTACAGGGCAGTTTTCTTGTTAAGATGAGTCAGTCAAATACACTGGTAAAATATTAAATATACAGTACATAGAAGTAAAGAGAATAAAAACACATAGTATTAAATCAACTAGCCCAGGTATTCCCAAACTGGGGTACGCACAATGCTGTCGGGGGTACGTCAAATATATATATATACAGTATATATATTTTTTTCTTCACATTTTTAAACAGTACATTTATATTTTCCAACGGGGCTATAGATTTGGGTGAGTTTTTTTTCTTGCCTGAGTAGCCTCATTTCACTGCCAAAAATAAAATGAAACCATCTAGTGTTCAGCGAAATAACAACCCAATGTCAAATACAGGTTGCCTAGTCAAATAATTAACATCCAATCACACTAACCGTTACTCTCTCGCGGGAAACCTTCACTTTTGCGCAGACATTTAGAAATGAAACATGACCATTTGAAAAATAAGCCACAGGAGTTTTTGGAGTGAAAATAAAGATGACTTTTGAGTAATAGGACATGTATAAAAGCAACAGATACCATTAATAAGAAGGGGCTAGAAGCGTCTTATATGGTGAGCTACAGAGTGGCTAGGACAGGCAAGCCCCATACTATTGTGGAGGACTTAATTCTTCCTGCTGCCGTGGATATGGCTGGGACAATGCTGGGGGAAAAGGCCCAAAAAACTATACAGACAATGCCTTCATCAAACAACACTGTTTCACGACGCATCAGTGACATGGCAGGAGATGTTTTGAAACAATTACTGCTTCGCATACAAGCCAGTGAATTATATTCTTTACAGCTGGATGAGTCAACAGACGTGGCGGGCCTGGCACAGCTCCAGAAGCCGCGCTCCTAGTGGCCGGGGACTTTAATACAGGCAAACTTAAATCAGTTTTACCAAATTTTTACCAGCATGTCACTTGTGCAACCAGAGGGAAAAAAACTCTAGACCACCTTTACTCCACAAACAGAGATGCATACAAAGCTCTCCTCCGCCCTCCATTTGGCAAATCTGACCATAACTCTATTCTCCAGATTCCTGCTTACAAGCAAAAACTAAAGCAGGAAGTACCAGCAGTGACTCACTCAATACGGAAGTGGTCAGATGATGCGGATGCTACTCTACAGGACTGTTTTGCTAGCACAGACTGGAATATGTTCCGGGATTCATCCAATGGCATTGAGGAGTCATCGGCTTCATCAATTAGTGCATTGACGACATCGTCCCCACAGTGACCGTACGTACATATCCCAACCAGAAGCCATGGATTACAGGCAACATCCTCATCGAGCTAAAGGTTAGAGCTGATGCTTTCAAGGAGCAGGACACTAATCCGGACTCCTATAAGAAATCCCGCTATGCCCTCAGACGAACCATCAAACAAGCAAAGCATCAATACAGGTTTAAGATTGAATCCTACAACAGCGGCTCTGACACTCGTCGGATGTGGCAGGGCTTGAAAACTATTACGGACTAGAAAGGAAAACCCAGACGCGAGCTGTCCAGTGACGCGAGCCTACCAGACAAGCTAAATGCCTTTTATGCTCGCTTCGAGGCAAGCAACACTGAATCATGCACGAGAACACCAGCTGTTCTGGATGACTGTGTAATAACACTCTCGGTAGCCGATGTGAGCAAGAGCTTTAAACAGGTCAACATTCACAAAGCCACGGGGCCAGATGGATTACCAGTATGTGTACTCAAAGGCATGCGCGGACCAACTGGCAAGTGTCTTCACTGACATTTTCAACCTCTCCCTGACTGAGTCTGTAATACCTACAGGTTTCAAGCAGACCACCATAGTCCCTGTGCCAAATGAAGGGAAGGTAACCTGCCTAAATGATTACCGCCCCGTAGCACTCACGCCGGTAGCCATGAAGTACTTTGAAAGGCTGGTCATGGCTCACATCAACAGCATCCTCCCGGATACCCTAGACCCACTCCAATTTGCATACCGCCCCAACAGATCCACAGATGATGCAATCTCTATTGCACTCCACACTGCCCTTTCCCACCTGGACAAAAGGAACACCTACGTGAGAATTCTGTTAATTGACTACAGCTCAGCGTTCAACACCATAGTGCCCACGAAGCTCATCACTAAGCTTAGGACCCTGGGTTTTAACACCTCCCTCTGCAACTGGATCCTGGACTTCCTGACGGGCCGCCCCCAGGTGGTAAGGGTAGGCAACAATACGCCTGCCACGCTGATCCTCAACACTGGGGACCCTCAGGGGTGTGTACTTAGTCAAATCAAATCAAATTTTATTTGTCACATGCACCAAATACAACAGGTGTAGTAGACCTTACAGTGAAATGCTTACTTACAAGCACTTAACCAACAATGCAGTTTTAAGAAAATACCAACAAAAAAAGTTATATATAAGAATAACAAATAATTAAAGAGCAGCATTAAATAACAATAGCGGGGCTATATACCGGGGGGTACCGGTACAGTGTCAATGTGCTGGGGCACCGGTGTCGAGGTAATTGAGGTAATATGTACATGTAGGTAGAGTTATTAAAGTGACTATGCATAGAGAATAACAGAGAGTAGCAGCAGTGTTCCGGGGGGGGGGGGGCAATGCAAGTAGTCTGGGTAGCCATTTGATTAGCTGTTCAGGAGTCTTATGGCTTGGGGTTAGAAGCTATTTAGGAGCCTCTTGGACCTAGACTTGGCGCTCCAGTACCGCTTGCCGTGCGGTATCAGAAAGAACAGTCTATGACTAGGGTGGCTGGAGTCTTTGACAATTTTAGGACATTCCTATGACACCGCCTGGTGTCGTGAGTGAACTCCCTGTTCACCCACAACTGCGTGACCAAACACGACTCCAACATCATCATGAAGTTTTCTGACGACACAACAGTGGTAGGCCTGATCACCGACAACGATGAGACAGTCTATAGGGAGGAGGTCAGAGAACTGGCAGTGTGGTGCCAGGACAACAACCTCTCCCTCAACGTGCGCAAGACAAAGGAGCTGATTGTGGACTACAGGAAAAGGCGGGCTGAACAGGCCCCTATTAACGTCAACAGGGCTGTAGTGGAGTGGGTCGAGAGTTTCAAGTTCCTTAGTGTCCACATCACCAACGATCTATCATGGTCCAAACATACCAAGACATTCATGAAGAGGGCACGACAAAACCTTTTCCCCCTCAGGAGACTGAAAAGATTTGGCATGGGTCCCCAGATCCTCAAAAAGTTCTACAGCTGCACCATCGAGAGCATCCTGACCGGTTGCATCACCGCCTGGTATGGCAACTGCTCGGCATCTGACCGTAAGGCGCTACAGAGGGTAGTGGGTACGGCCCAGTACATCACTGGGGCCAAGCTTCCTGCAATCCAGGATCTATATAATAGGCGGTGTCAGAGGAAAGCCCATAAAATTGTCAGAGACTCCAGTCACCCAAGTCATAGACTGTTTTCTCTGCTACCGCACAGGAAGCGGTAAGTCTAGGACCAAAAAGGCTCCTTAACAGCTTCTACCCTCAAGCCATAAGACTGTAGAACAATTAATCAAATGGCCACCGGACTATTACATTTTGTACACTGCTGCTACTCGCTGTTTATTATCTATGCATTGTCACTTCACCCCTACCTACATGTACAAATTACCTCTAACCTGTACCCCCGCAAACTGACTCGGTACATGTACCTCCTGTATATAGCCTCATTATTGTGTTACTTTTTATCTTAATTTGGTAAATATTTTCTTAACTCTTCTTGAACTGCACTGGGCTTGTAAGTAAGCATTTCATGGTAAGGTCTACACTTGTTGTATTCGGCGCATGTGACAAATAAAGTTTGATTTGATATCCGTTATGTTTATGGGGGGTGAAACCGGGACAACATGGGTGGATATTTTTTAAGTACTGGACAGCTTTGTGACATCAAATGGACATTGGTAGTCAAAATGTGTTGGTATCTGTACTGATGGCGCAAAAGCCAATACAGGAAGACATAGTGGAGTGGTAACGCGCATGCAAGTAGTTGCTCCCGACGCTACTTGGGTACACTGCAGCATCGAGAGGCTCTTGCTGCCAAGGGAATGCCGGGACAGCTTGAAAGACGTTTTTGACACTACAGTGAAAATGGTTAACTTTGTTAAAGCAAGGCCCCTGAACTCTTGTGTATTTTCTGCATTATGCAAAGATATGGGCAGAGACCATGTAAAGCTTTTACAACATACTGACGTGCGCTGGTTATCAAGGGCCAAAGTATTGAAACGTTTTTTTTTTAATTGAGAGACGAGCTTAAAGTTTTCTTTACTGGCCATAATTTTCACTTGTGTGACCGCTTGCATGATGATGAGTTTCTCACACGACTGGCCTATCTGGGTGATGTTTTTTCTCGCCTGAATGATCAGAGTCTAGGATTACAGGGACTCTCCGCAACTATATTCAATGTGCGGGACAAAATTTAGGCTATGATTAAGAAGTTGGAGCTCTTTTCTGTCTGCATTGACAAGGACACCACATAGGTTTTTCCTTCATTGTATGATTTTTTGTGTGCAAATGAACTCAAGCTTACGGACAATGTCAAATGTGATATAGCAAAGCACCAGAGTGAGTTGGGTGTGCAATTATGCAGGTACTTTCCCGAAACGGATGACACAAACAACCCTGCCTCCAGTCCACTTACCGATATCTGAACAAGAGAGCCTCATCGAAATTGCAACAAGCGGTTCTGTGAAAATTGAATTGAATCAGAAGGCACTGCCAGATTTCTGGATAGGGCTGCACTCAGAGTTTCTTGCCTTGGCAAATCGCGCTGTTAAGACACTCATGCCCTTTGCAACCACGTACCTATGTGAGAGTCGATTCTCGCCCCTCACTAGCATGTAAAAACTAAATAAAGGCACAGACTGTGAGTGGAAAATGATTAAAGACTGAGACTCTCTCCAATCAACCCAACATTGCAGAGTTATCTGCATCCTTTCATGCACACCCTTCTCATTAACCTGTGGTAAATTATTCAACATTTTTGATTAACAAATGAGGTTTTATATGTAAGATTGCTAAATAAAGAGCAAAATTATTGTAGGTTATTATTTGTGCCCTGGTCCTATAAGAGCTCGTTGTCACAACCCGGCTCGTGGGAAGTGTCAAACTCATTCTTATATTTAATAAATGTATCTTATAGTGTGTGTGGCAGGCTTACAATGATGGCAAAAAACAACATTTGAGAGTGCGCTGACCCTGGTGCTAGAGGAGGTACACAGCTGAAGGTTGAATGTTTGAAGGGGTACGGGACTATAAAAACTTTGGGAACCACTGAACTAGCATATATTAGAATATCCACATTTTAGCTGTATATTGTAATGTGTAATACCAGTATATTTGTGATATGTTGACCATGTACAGAACCAGTCAAAAGTTTAGACACACCTACTCATTCATCGGTTTTTCTTTATTTTTAATATTTTCTACATTGTAGAATAATAGTGAAGACATCAAAACTATGAAATAACACATATGGAATCATGTAGTAACCAAAAAAGTGTTAAACAAATCAAAATATGTTATATTTGAGATTCTTCATAGTAGCCACCCTTTGCCTTGATGACAGCTTTGCACACTCTTGGCATTCTGTCAATCAGCTTCATGAGGTAGTCACCTGGAATGCATTTCAATTAAGAGGTGTGCCTTGTTAAAAGTACATTTGTGGAATTTCTTTATCTTATTACGTTTGAGCCAATCAGTTGTGTTGTGACAAAGTAGGGGTGGTGTACAGAAGATAGCCCTATTTGGTATAAGACCAAGTCTATTTTATGGCAAGAACAGCTCAAATAAACAAAGAGAAACGATAGTCCATCATTACTTTAAGACATGAAGGTCAGTCAATGTGAAAAATTTCAAGAATTTTGAAAGTTTCTTCAAGTGCAATCGTAAAAACCATCAAGCGCTATGATGAAACTGGCTCTCATGAGGGCTGCCACAGGAAAGGAAGACCCAGAGTTACCTCTGCTGCAGAGGATAAGTGCATTAGAGTTACCAGCCTCAGAAATTGCAGCCCAAATAAATGCTTCAGAGTTCAAGTAACAGACACATCTCAACATCAACTGTTCAGAGGAGACTGCGTGAATCAGGCCTTCATGGTCGAACTGGTACAAAGAAACCACTACTAAAGGACACCAATAGGAAGTAGAGACTTGCTTGGGCCAAGAAACACGAGCAATGGACATTAGACCGGTGGAAATCTGTCTTTGTGAGACGCAGAGTAGGTGAACGGATTATCTCCGCATGCGTAGTTCCCACCGTGAAGCATGGAGGAGGAGATGTGATGGTGTTGGGATGCTTTGCTGGTGACACTGTCAATGAGTTATTTAGAATTCATGGCACACTTAACCAGCATTGCTACAACAGCATTCTGCAGTGATACGCCATCCCATCTGGTATGCGCTTAGTGGGACTATCATTTGTTTTTCAACAGGACAATCACAGCCCTTACACATCCTGGAGGTGTGTTGTATTTGACCAAGAAGGAGAGTGATGGAGTGCTGCATCAGATGACCTGGCCTCCACAATCACCCGACCTCAACCCAATTGAGATGATTTGGGATGAGTTGAACCGCAGAGTGAAGAAAAAGCATCCAACAAGTGCTCAGCATATGTGGGAACTCCTTCAAGACTGTTGGAAAAAGCATTCCAGGTGAAGCTAGTTGAGAGAATGCCAAGAGTGTGCAAGGGTGGCTACTTTGAAGAGTCTAAAATATAAAATATATTTTGATTTGTTTAACACTTTTTTTTTTGGGTTACTACATGATTCCAAATAATGAAAAACCCTTGAATGAGTAGGTGTGTCCAAACTTTTGACTGGGAATGTATGCGTGTTCCAGATCACCCTGCCTATGCGTATCTTCAGCTTGCTGGGTGTAGAGACGGTCATCCTGACCAACGCTGCTGGCGGTCTCAACCAGGACTTCAAAGTGGGAGACATCATGATCATGAAAGACCACATCAACATGCCCGGCTTTGCTGGCAACAACCCACTTGCTGGAACAAACGACGACAGGTAGGCTTGGCAAGTGTGTCTGTGTGTGTGTGCGTGACAGAGAGAATTTTGTTGAACTTCTTTACACTGACAATAGTTATGTGTAGGGATGCACTGATATGACATTTTTGGCCGATACTGATATCCGATATTTTCCTTGCCAAAACACCCGATACCGATAACCGATATTTAACATTTTTAGTGGCCTTTTAAGCATTCTAGTACAGTTAAATAGTTGAAACACACACACATACACTAACCAAAAAGTTATTTTGTTGGCATTTACGTATGTCCCCATTACCAGTAAAACATAATCAAAACCTATTTCTTTCACTTACTTGCTGTGCTGTTTCGTTGTTCATTTGTTCTGTCGTTTCATTCTCAACCAGGATTTCATTGTACATGTCAAGCAGTGAAGTTTCAGCTCTGTCTGTCTGTGGCCTCTCTTCCTCGGTGCGCACTGTCGCTGTGTCCATTTCCATCTTGTCCAGCTGTGTCTGTAACATTTCACGTAAACCCTGTTTCTTGTCTACATCGAAGTAGCGGTCCTTGTACCTAGCATCGAGCAAGGTGGCGACACAGTAAAGAGGCTCAGAGAAAATGCCACCTAATCGCTTCATCACAGCCTCTAGTAGAGTACTTTTTCAAGTTTTAACCCCACGGTCTGTCTGCAGTTTTGTTGAGCAGGCGTTTCAATGCCATGACATCACGTCTGCTGCAGACGCAGTTGATGAGCTTATTTCTCGAGTCAGTTGTTCGAATGGAGCTAGGAGTGTGTTCATGTTTCAAACATGTTCTCAAATGCCATTGAAATGACAACAGAGGTATGAGAACCAGGACATTCTTGAGTATGCAATACTGCTTTGCTCAGTACGAAATCCTCGTTGACCCACTGTGCTGTCAGACTCAGCATGCTCATGGGTCTGACATCGCTCGTCCAAATGTCAGTCGTGAAGCTAATAGCAGTGACGCCCATAGCAAGTAGCTCATGGAGGTGCGTTTCAACAATACTGTGTAACTCCGGTAGGGCAACATCTGAAAAATAGTGGCTACTTGGTAGTGTGTACCGGGGCTCGAGGTGCTTGACCAGTCGGCGAAAGCCAACATCATCCACGACAGAGAACGGTTGACTGTCAAGGGCAATGAATTCCATTATCTTGGCGTTAATGGATTTAATCTTTGAGTTGTCTTGCTGAAATGTTCTTACTCTTTCAAATGACTGCTCGACTTGAACTTGTTTAGTTGTTGGTAGTGTGCACTTTGTTTTAATTCTGCTTTTTTTCTAAGTAGTTGCTGAACGTCTGGGGGATGATGCACTTTCAAATGAGTAATTAGGTTTGTGGTATTGAAAGATTTCACTTTCTCCCCTCCTCGGGAAATAATAGCAGCACAAACGTTGCATATGGCCTTTTTGTTATCTTCCTTTGAAACACCAAAAAAGATCCACACAGCAGACATTGTGGGCTAGGTTAGGAATGCTGTGTTGCACGTGTAGCGCTGTATTTTTCGTGGCGTCATTACGTCATCTACCTACGTTATATAGGTATGCACGTCAGCTTTGACATCGGTTTTGCACATCGGCGTTAAACTAGACATTCCAATGTTGGCATTTTTAGCTAATTTCGGCCCATTCCAATATGCTTACCGATATATTGTGCATGTCTAGTTTTGTGGCATTGAGGTGTAACCATCTCTCCCTTCCTCCCTCTCTCGCTTTCCTAGGTTCGGTGTGCGGTTCCCCTGTATGTCTGATGCGTACGACAGAGAGCTGCAGCAGCTGGCTGTGGATGTGGGACAGGAACTAGGCTACGGTGACTTCCTGCGTGAGGGCGTATACTGCGTCCTGGGCGGGCCCTCGTTCGAGACCATCGCGGAGTGTCGCATGCTGCACAAACTGGGAGCTGACGCTGTTGGTAAGTCTCATCTCCACCGTGCCTTCCCCTAGTTTTAACCACAAGACCGTCACAATCCTCCGTTCATTGCAGTTGACATATTGAACTCAAAATCTTCTCTTATATTGAGGAAACATAACTGATGCGGTTATAAAACGTATTTTCCCTATGTCTGAACTGGTCTAACATTCTTTCTCTCTCTCAGGCATGAGCACGGCTCACGAGGTGATCGCGGCGCGTCACTGTGGCATGCGTGTGTTCGCCCTATCCCTGATTACCAACAAGGCTGTGATGGACTACGACAGTGAGGAGAAGGCCAACCATGAGGAAGTCCTGGAGACCGGCCAGCACCGCGCCATCCAGCTGGAGAAACTGGTCTCTACCATGGTCACCCGCATGGAATACAACAACACCAACGCCTAAGTGAACGAATGGAACCAACCACCAAACTCATCGAAATAGAATTCCTACAATGGGAATCCCATTTAAGACAATGGGTGGACTGGCGGCCATTTTGAGTGTACCAATGAAGTGTAAGTGAAATTGCCTTGGTCTGAGGTGCAAAACAAATTCTAGGAATTCAATTTCTATGGTAAAACTGGCTCTGGATCAGTAGAAACCGACCGCCTTGAAGTTATGAAACCCAATGACCTGCTTTTGACACAACATTGCCTGATCTGAGAGCTGTGTGGAACAGTCACTTACTGGCTGACCTCTCACCCTCACAGTCCCTCTTTTTAAAACATTCTTCCCATTTTCAAGATGATGGTGTACATTCCTGTCATGAGCGACTACAGGCTGTCTCAATTTTTTTTATCATTATTATTATTGTCTATTATAAGTTGATAATGTTTACTTAATATTGAGCTACATGTGTAAATGTCTTGATTTAACTTAACAATGAGAAAGCTATGAATCTGCTGTACATGTCTTTTAACGTATGTATCCCGTCTATAATGTACATTAGCTGTTGACGTAAAGTATTATTTCTGCTCTTGTTTTTTTTTAATATGAATGTGCTTACTAAAGTTTATATTTATTCCTGTGATTGGAGGATTTATTGGTTAATGATACCAAAGATTGTCTGTTATAGTGACAAGATAGTCAAATGACCGCTCTAACAATGGAAATAAATGTCCTCAAAGATGGAAGGCAGGCGGGAGGAGGTGAGATCAGGTGGGACCATTCTAGCCAATAAGAGGGCATATACGCATGTGAACAACAGTAGTTTTTCTCAAAGTTGCCTTTTTCTCAAATGTACATCAGTACATTTGTAACAGCCGAAACATTATGAAACTTCTATTCGATCAAATACGCTTAATGTAAATCGACACACTCTCATGGACCTCCATACAAAAATCCCTACTTGGGTCTATTTATCTCACACAGACAAATTTTGGGAGGAGTAAATCCTCTCGCGTCGCCTTTTTCCCCTCTAATACTCACTTGTGTGAATTATAAGTTCCCGAAAAGTTTGAGGAAGAAACTTGAGTATTCTTCATGGGTTTATATATTTACAATGGGACACATTCCATGAGTCTGATATTGATCTTTAGAAAAGATGTTAGCTTTGCTCAAAACCCAAATGATGACATATCCACATGAATATAATTGTGTTCCCGGAAAAGTTTATTGAAGTTTTGTATAGATAGAAATGGAGAAGGTACATAATTCCATAATAAGAAAGAGCATAAGACAATTACAGAGTGTGCACTGTAAACAACAGTCGTGATTGCATAATGCATATAAGACATTTTATTATCGATCTACACAGAAAAAAATGGCAACTATAGAATTGAATGTCATGGCAATAAGAGTGTCATACTGTTTCTGGTTCCCTCAGTCTATTTGGCAAAATGTCTCCAACTGTACTTTACCTTCCTCCATCCATGAATACATCTGACATTACATGCGATCAGGTTGATGCCTGCTATTCCAATCAAAAATCAGTCATCGCTTATAACCTACATCACAAATACTAAAATAAAAAATAAAATAGCCACTGGGCACACACTGGTTGAATCAATGTTGTTTCAATGAAATTACGTTGAACCAACGTGGAATAGACGTTGAATTGACGTCTGTGCCCAGTGGGTAGTTTCATGTTCCCCTTGGAACAATAAAAAAAATAAAAAGCTGGGATATCCTCGAAGTGTCTTTGGCATCCATTAAAAATGAGGATATCAAGTTTTGAGTATGCGGCATTACAAGGATATTGTGGGGGGTTTCCCCACTGAAAAGTACTGACATATACGACTTCTAAAAAAAAATGTCATGCCGGTGATTCGATCCTCTAAGGATGATGAAGTACTTCCAAGTTACAACAACACTTTGCCTTCTTTCTCAGCAGAGAAAATCCTTTTGACCCAAACTCCATACCAACACCCCCATTGCCTATTCCTGAAACACAGGCCCCAAAATGGCTTCCAAAAGGAACGTTGAAAATATGACAAGGCAATTGTGAAAATTGGCACAAGATGTAAAACAAAAACTTTAGGAAGTTTCCTTCCTATCCAATAGGAGGCCGTATCAAAATTCCCTGCCGTCTTCCTCTATGTTGTGGCGCCATGTGAGTAGAGTTGTCTCCCTCTGTTTCTAAGGTAACAGGCAATGCTTTGGCACATGATCCCCATATTAAATGTTGTAAACATTACTCAAGTTTTTTTTTTAATCCATGGATCTCTGCAGTGCAGAGAGGAAGAGCCAGAGAAAGGCACTTCTGAAATTACATTAGTGTAGTCTGGTGCAATAACATCAGTGAGTCCATCATCTTTAGGCAAACATGGTCAGGGTGATCCACTGTAGACAGAGAGGAGGGGGAGAGGTAGAGAGAGATGCAGCGAGAGAGTACAGAGGGGGAGAGAGCACATAGTCACTTTAATAACTCTACCTACATGTACATATTACCTCAACTAACCGGTGCCCCCGCACATTGACTCTGTACCGGTACCCCCCTGTATATAGTCTCGCTATTGTTATTTTACTGCTGCTCTTTAATTATTTGTTACTTTTATTTCTTATTCTTATCTGTATATTTTTTTTTAAACTGCATTGTTGGTTAGGGGCTCGTAAGTAAGCATTTCACTGTAAGGTGCTACACCTGTTGTATTCGGCACATGTGACAAATAAAATTTGATATGATTTGATTTGACTTTTACGTCATCAGAACTTTGCTCATAATGAATAGTGACATAAGAATCACATAACAAGCAACCCCGTTCAACTGTGTAGGCTAGCTTTGACTGAGACAACACTCTTATACTCCGATCAACTGAACAACAACAACAAAACGTAACAGCTGAGAGACAGAAATGGACCTGGAAGAAGTTGAGTTCTATGACTCCATCAGAATCTGTGTCCATCGTCTTGAAGGTTTCTGTAGGTACAGAAGTGTTACGAAAGTCAGTTAAAAATGTAAAGCACCCATATGAATATGACATTCACTATTCTGAACATTTGGACTCAAGATCATACATCATTGGCCAATCTGAAACATCAGTGTAAAATATACCTTATACAGGACATCGTATGGATGATGGATAACGTCGATCTATACGCTGACTCGGTGAGTGAGTTTATAAGGAAGTGCATTGGAGATGTTGTACCCACTGTGACTATTACAACCTACCCTAACCAGAAACTGTGGATGGATGGAGGCATTCGCGCAAAATTGAAAGACCGAACCACCGCATTTAACCATGGAAAGAGGTCTGGGAATATGGCCGTATATAAACAGTGAAGTTATTCCCTCCGCAAGGCAATCAAACAAGTGAAATGCCGGTACAGGGACAAAGTGGAGTCGCAATTCAACGGCTCAGACACAAGACGTAGTCTCACGGACTACAAAAAGAAAACCAGCCACGTCACGGACACTGACGTCACGCTTCCAGACAAACTAAACACCTTCTTTGCCCGCTTTGAGGATAATACAGTGCCACCGTCGTGGCCTGATAACAAGGACTGCACCCCCCCCCCCCTCTCCTTCTCCGTGGCCGACATGATTAAAACATTTAAACGTGTTTACCCTCTCAAGACTACTGGCCCAGACGGCATCCCTAGCCGCGTCCTCAGAGCTTGCGCAGATCAGCTGGCTGGTGTATTTACGGACATATTCAATCGCTCCCTATCCCAGTCTGCTGTCCCCACATGCTTCAAGATGGCCACCATTGTTCCTGTACCCAAGAAGGGTACAGGAAGAACTAAATGACTAGTAGCACCCCGTAGCACTCACTTCTGTCATCATGAAGTGCTTTGAGAGACTGGTCAAGAATCATATCATCTCCACCATACCAGCCACCCTAGACTCACTTCAGTTTGCATACCGCCCTAATAGGTCCACAGACGATGAAATCGCCATCACACTGCACACTGCCCTATCCCATCTGGAGAAGAGGAATACCTATGTAAGAATGCTGTTCATTGACTACAGCTCACCATTCAACATCATAGTACCCTCCAAGCTCATCATCAAGCTGGAGGCCCTGGGTCTCAACCCCGCCCTGTGCAATTGGGTCCTGGACTTTCTGACGGGCTGCTCCCAGGTGGTGAAGGTAGGAAACAACATCTCTACTTCATTGACCCTCAACACTGGGGCCCCACCAGGGTGGGTGCCCAGCCCCGTCCTGTACTTCATGTTCACCCACGACTGCGTGGCCGGCCATACATGCCTCCAACTCAATCATCAAGTTTGCAGATGACACAACAGTAGTGGGCTTGATTACCAACAATGATGAGACAGCCTACAGGGAGGAAGTGTGGGCACTCGGAGTGTGGTGTAAGGAAAACAACCTCTCACTCAACGTCAACAAAACAAAGGAGATGATCGTGGACTTCAGGAAACAGCAGAGGGAGCACCCCCCTATCCATATCGACGGGACAGTAGTGGAATGGAGAAGGTGGAAAGTTTTAAGTTCCTCAGCGTACACATCACAGACAAACTGAAATGGTCCACCCACACAGACAGTGTGGTGAACCTCAGGAGGCTGAAGAAATTTGGCTTGGCACTCAAAACCCTGACAAACTTTAACAGATGCATAATCGAGAGCATCCTGTCGGGCTGTATCACAGCCTGGTTTGGCAACTGCACCGCCCTCAACCGCAAGGCTCTCCAGAGGGTGGTACGGTCTGCACAACGCATCTCCAGGGGCAAACTACCTGCCCTCCATGACACCTACAGCACCCGATGTCACAGGAAGGCCAAAAAGATCATCAAGGACAACAACCACCTGAGCCACTGCCTGTTCACCCCGCTTCCATCCAGAAGGCGAGGTCAGTACAGGTGTATCAGCTGGGACCGAGTGACTGAAAAACAGCTTCTATCTCAAGGCCATCAGACTGCTAAACAGCAATCACTATCACTGGCCACTTCAATAAATGGATAACTAGTCACTTTGAACAATGCCACTTTAAATAATGCCACTTTAATAATGTCTACATATCTTACATTACTCATATCATATGTATATACTGTATTTTATACCATCTATTGCACCTTGCCTATGCCGCTCGGCCATCGCTCATCCATATATTTATATGTAAATATTCTCATTCACCCCTTTAGATTTGTGTGTATTAGGTCGTTTTTGGGGAATTGTTAGATTACTTGTTAGATATTACTGCATTGCACTGTCAGAACTAGAAGCACAAGCATTTCGCTACACTCGCATTAACATCTGCTATCCATGTGTATGTGACCAATACAATGTGATCTGATTTGACTGCACTCACTGAACATGGTCTCCAGCCGAACCAGGCAGGTAACAAAGTTGTCAAAGTCAACTGTCAGGTCAGCCTCAGTGTAGCGCAGAATGATCAGCTGGAACAGGTGGTTCGTCAGCTTGAAACCTGATGACACAGACAGAAAAATGACAAAGGCAGGAACCATTTAAAATGGGTTTAAACCAGCCAGATATGCTTTCATAGAGAACAATGGGTCAACGTATGAATTTCTATTTTCAGTTATTGTCGGTGTCCTTACTGTGGCTAAATAAAAGTAGTGATGATGCACTACAAAAAAAACTGATTGAGGTTTAACTTCTCTAGGATAGGGGGCAGCATTTTCACGTTTGGATGAAAAGCATACCCAAATTCAACTGCCAGCTACTCATCCCCAGAAGATAAGAGATGCATATTATTAGTAGATTTGGATAGAAAACAGGGTTTGAATCATGTCTGTGAGTATAACAGAACTTATTTAGCAGGCGAAACCCCGACGACAAACCATTCAGAATTTTTTTTTTTTGAGGTCACTCTTTTCAATGGATTTTCATTGGGAATCCAGATTTCTAATTGACCTTCTTGCAGTTCCTACCGCTTCCACTGGACGTCAACAGTCTTGAGAAATTGGTTGAGGGTTTTTCCTTTGTGTAATGAAGAAGTAGCCCTGTTCAGAACGAGAGTCGAGTGAAGTGTACTTTTTATTTGAGGCGTGTAACCAGAAAGCATGCTACAGTTTGTTTTAATCCTGTATTGAACACAGATCATCCCGTCTTCAATTTTATCGATTATTTACGTAAAAAATACCTAAAGTTGTATTACAAAAGTAGTTTGAAATGTTTTGGCAAAGTTTACAGGTAACCTTTGAAATATTTTGTAGCCACGTTTGAGCAAGTTGGAACCGGTGTTTTTCTGGATCAAATGCGCCAAACAAATGGACATTTTGGATATATATCGACGGAATTAATCGAACAAAAGGACCATTTGTGATGTTTATGGGACATATTGGAGTGCCAACAACAGAAGCTCATCAAAGGTAAGGCATGAATTATATTTTTATTTCTGCGTTTTGTGTCGCGCCTGCAGGGTTGAAATATGCTTCTCTCTCTTTGTTTACAATGTTGCTATCCTCAGATAATAGCATTGTTTGCTTTCACCGAAAAGCCTATTTGAATTCTGACATGTTGGCTGGATTCACAACCAGTGTAGCTTTAATTTGGTATCTTTCATGTGTGATTTAATGAAAGTTTGATTTTTATAGTATTTTATTAGATTTTGGCGCGCTGCATTTTCTCTGGCTTTTGGCCAAGTGAGACAGTAGCGTCCCACCTAAACTCAGATTTTGGGATATAAATATGAACTTTAACGAACAAAACATACACGTATTGTGTAACATGAAGTCCTATGAGTGTCATCTGATGAAGATCATCAAAAGTTAGTGATTAATTTTAACTCTATTTCTGCTTTTTGTTACTCCTCTCTTTGGCTGGAAAAATGGCTGTGTTTTTCTGTGGCTATGTACTGACCTAACATAATCGCAAGGTGTGCTTTCGCCGTAAATCCTTTTTGAAATCAGACACCTTGGCTGGATTAACGAGAAGTTTATCTTTAAAATGGTGTATAATAATTGTATGTTTGAGGAATTTTAATTATGAGATTTCTGTTGTTTTGGATTTGGCGCCCTGCAATTTCACTGGCTGTTGGTTAGGTGGGATATCCCACATATCCCAGAGAAGTTAAGGGAAAGAGGTACTGTACCTGCCGCCTCCAGGGCCATCCTCATCTCATAGGAACTCATGGTGCCTGACTTGTCCAGGTCATACTGACGGAATACAGTCTGGTGGAGGGATGGAGACAGAGAGAGAGAGAGACAAGGAGAGAAAGAGAGACAGAGCGAGAGAGAGAGGGAGATGAGGCAGAGAGAGAGAGACGAGGAGAGAGAGACCGAGACGAGGAGAGAGAGACCGAGACAAGGAGAGACAGAGAGAGAGAGAGAGAGAGAGAGAGAGAGAGAGAGAGAGAGGCAAAGGCAGAGAGGGACAGAGATTGCGAGAGAAACGAGTGAAATGCTCTACCGAGACTGAACATGGAACTAATGACGAGAGCGAAGGCTCAGTTCAAGTGAATGAAGTAAGTGAATAGGAGAACAGGATTTTCAGCTCGGCTCACCAGGTATCGTTTAATCTTCTCCCACAGCACGTGGAACTCGGCCAGTCCCAGTTTACCACTACCATCAGTCTGAAGGACACGGTCAAGGAACCCTGTTCATACAGACAGTCACAGAGAAAGACAGACCAGACAGAGAGACCAGACAGACATCGAAAGACCAGAAAGATGGGACTAGTACTGTATAAAGAATTGATTGAAGTACACCAAGGATACATCCATCAGGTTGATCATAGTGCGACAAGCTTCTGGTCCAAATCCATCTGTCTTCAGATCTTTGTCTGTATGTGTATGTGTGTGTGTGTGTGTGTGTGTGTGAGAGTGTGAGACAGAGAGACAGAGAACAAGAGATTTATACGCATCTGTAAAATCCAAATCTGCCTGGAAGGACTGACAGTGTGGGTCTCAGGTCGAAGGATTGTGAAAGATCTCGAGTAGACTCACATATAGAGAGATACAGTGCATTCAGAACGTATTCAGACATTTTTATAAATGATTTGCAAATTAAAGAAATACCTTTCCTAGTTAAATAAAGGTTCAATAAAAAACCTAAGTATTCAGACCTTTTGCTATTAGACTCGAAATTGACATCAGGCGCATCCTGTTTCCATTGATCATCCTTGAGATGTTTCTACAACTTGATTGTTGTGCGCCTGTGGTAAATGTAATTGGTTGGGCATTATTTGGAAAGGCACACACCTGTCTATGTAAGGTCCCACAGTTGGGAGTGCATGTCAGAGCGAAAACCAAACCACGAGGTCGAAGGAATTGTCCATAGAGCTCCGAGACAGGATTGTGTCAAGGCACTGATCTGTGGAAGAGTACCAAAAAATGTGTGCAGCATTGAAGGTCCCCAAGAACACAGTGGCCTCCATCATTCTTAAATGGAAGAAGTTTGGAACCACCAAGACTGTTCCTAGAGCTTCCCTAGAGCTGGCCACCAGGCCAAACTGAGCAATCGGGGAAGAAGGACCTTGGTCAGGGAGGTGACCAAGAACCAAATGGTCACTCTGACAGAGCTCCAGAGTGCCTCTATGGAGATGTGTCACGTCCTGACCATAGTGCTTATGTGTTTTGCTTGTTTTAGTGTTGGTCAGGACGTGAGCTGGGTGGGCATTCTATGTTGTGTGTCTAGTTTGTCTGTTTCTGTGTTCGGCCTAATATGGTTCTCAATCAGAGGCAGCTGTCAATCGTTGTCCCTGATTGAGAATCATATATAGGTGGCTTGTTTTGTGTTGGGATTTTGTGGGTGGTTGTTTTATGTCTCTGTGTCTTGTCTGCACCAAAAAGGACTGTATCGGTAAACCACGTTTGTTATTTTGTAAGTGTTCACGTTTTCGTCTATCATTAAATATGTTGAACACGGAATACGCTGCGTCTTGGTCCGATCCCTGCTACACCTCCTCTTCAGACGAAGAGGAGGAAGGCTGCCGTTACAAGATGGGAGAACCTTGCAGGACAACCATCTCTTCAGCACTCCACCAATCAGGCCTTTATGGTAGAGTGGCCAGACAAAAACCACTCCTCAGTAAAAGGCACATGACAACCTACTTGCAGCTTGCCAAAAGGCACCTAAATACTGTCAGACCATGAAAAACACGATTCTCTGGTCTAATGAAACCAAGATTGAACTCTTTGGCATGAATGCCAAGCATCACATCTAGAGGAAACCTGGCACCATACCTACAGTAAAGCATGGTGGTGGCAGCATCATTCTGTGGGGATGTTTTTTAGCGGCAGGGACTGGGAGACTAGTCAGGATCGAGGGAAAGATGAACGGAGCAAAGTACAGAGAGATCCTTGATGAAAACCTGCTCCAGAGTGCTCAGGACCTTAGACTGGAGCGAAGGTTCACCTTCCAACAGGACAACAACCCTAAGCACACAGCCAAGACAACGCAGGAGTGGCTTCAGGACAAGTCTCTGAATGTCTGTAAATGTGATATTTCCGTTTTTTATTTATAATGAAAGGTGCAAAAATAAAAAATGTACTGTTTTGCTTTGTCATTATGGGGTATTTTGTGTAGATTCGTGAGGAGAAAAAAACGATTTAATCAATTTTAGAGTAAGGCTGTAACGTAACAAAATATGGGAAAAGTCAAGAAGTCTGAATACTTTTCCGAATGCGCTGTATAAAGCACAATACTATGTTCTAATTCTATTCCTAGGGACTCACGCTTGCTGATGATCCTGTTGAGTATGGTCTGCAGCTCTGTGGCACTGATCTCCATGTCCTGTGCACACAGAAACAGAACATGAGGAAATACTACATTTCCCATCAGCCCATTCGCCCTGCTGTCCTCTCACTTCCCCTCCCTAGTCTCCTCACCTCCCCAGCCAGCTGTCTGAACAGACTCTTGAAGCCAGCGTCAATCTGGCTCTCGTCCAGCTGAGACTGAAACAGAGATACAGAGGAACGTCAACTCTTCTTTCTTGTTGGTAGTACTGGTGTTGGCATGTTACAGTATGGGCTTGTTTATCAAACAGGGTTCTCCATGGTCTGCATCTGAAATGGAACACGACTCCCCACATAGTGCACTACTTTTGACCAGAGCCCTAGTCAAACGTAACACACTATATGGAGAATAGGATGCCATTTCAGCCCTTGTCTCTTCCCCTCACCTCTGCAGGAAGTTCAGCTGTGACGTCATCATCCAGCTCCCTAACACAGACAGAAAAGAACACTAGTATCAATGTCATTACATTAAATTCATTGCCTTTCTACCGTCCATAATCTCCATCCCCTCATATGTCCTGTTCACCACTCTGTTTCCCTATTACTCACTCTGAGTTAGCTGGTTTCTCAGAGAAGACCCTGAGGACAAAGTCTCCCTCCTTCTGGGGTTCGAAGGTGGAAGGGACGATGATGTACTCCCCGGCGGGCAGCTGGAAGCGAGAGCTCACCTCTCTCAGGTTGATGAAGAGCTCAGAGCGGGCGCTGGAACCGTGCGTCAGGAAGAAATCTCTCTTCAGGTGGATGCCTGATCTACCCACGTACTGAGAGGACAGAGAGAGCAAGGGGGAAAATGCTGTGAGGTGAACTCACTAACCCCTGATCTCTAACCTCTAACCCCTGATCTGCCCACATACTAAGGACAGAGGGCACGGGAAAGCAGTATGAGTGAGTTAGTTAAACTAGGTGAACCTAACCCATGTACTGATGGATGGCGAGAAGGGAAAGCTCTGTGTGTGAATTTGTTTAATGACCTCTAACCCTTGACCTCTAACCCCTGTCCCGCCCACATACTGAGAGGACAGAGACAAACGGAAAGCACCCCTGACCTCTAATCCCTGACTTTATGTCTATGCTACCATAGAAATTAGGAGAATGCTACCATGCATCTCCATATGAGACAATTGGCTGTGAGCCTAAGCACAAGCTACATTGACCTTTGAGACATGCAGGTCAATATAGGCCTTTTGGCTACATTACACTTCAGCTATGACACACTGTCCAACAGGTTCTTAATGCACTGTCCAACAGGTTTTAATGCACTGTCCAACAGGTTTTTAATGCACTGTCCAACAGGTTTTAATGCACTGTCCAACAGGTTTTTAATGCACTGTCCAACAGGTTTTTAATGCACTGTCCAACAGGTTTTTAATGCACTGTCCAACAGGTTCTTAATGCACTGTCTAACAAGTTCTTAATGCACTGTCCAACAGGTTTTTAATGCACTGTCCAACAGGTTTTTAATGCACTGTTCAACAGGTTCTTAATGCACTGTCTAACAGGTTCTTAATGCACTGTCCAACAGGTTTTTAATGCACTGTCCAACAGGTTCTTAATGCACTGTCCAACAGGTTTTTAATGCACTGTCTAACAGGTTCTTAATGCACTGTCCAACAGGTTTTTAATGCACTGTCTAACAGGTTCTTAATGCACTGTCCAACAGGTTCTTAATGCACTGTCCAACAGGTTTTTAATGCACTGTCTAACAGGTTCTTAATGCACTGTCCAACAGGTTTTTAATGCACTGTCTAACAGGTTCTTAATGCACTGTCCAACAGGTTCTTAATGCACTGTCCAACAGGTTTTTAATGCACTGTCCAACAGGTTCTTAATGCACTGTCCAACAGGTTTTTAATGCACTGTGCAACAGGTTTTTAATGCACTGTCCAACAGGTTTTTAATGCACTGTCCAACAGGTTCTTAATGCACTGTCCAACAGGTTTTTAATGCACTGTCCAACAGGTTTTTAATGCACTGTCCAACAGGTTCTTAATGCACTGTCCAACAGGTTCTTAATGCACTGTCCAACAGGTTTTTAATGCACTGTCCAACAGGTTCTTAATGCACTGTCCAACAGGTTCTTAATGCACTGTCCAACAGATTTTTAATGCACTAAATATCTCTCAAATACAGTTATGCTGTCCAACAAGTGTTTCAATTATTACACAGTTACCTCACAACACAATGTAAAATAATACTGGCCAGCAGAAAATACGTACCTCATTAGGAACCTGTAGAAAGACACAGAAAGACAAGAGTTAGATAGAAACATACAGTCAATTACTAGTTACTCAAAACACTGTCTTTGATGAACAATCGTACCGCCTTGCAAAATATGGGAAAAGAAGAAAACGTCTCTTGCCATAATCATAAAAGGGGCTGCATCAAATGTTTGATGTATTATAATAATTGATTACGCTTATGTTGTATTAATAGAATGGGAAGGGCTATAAGACCCCTCCCCCTCCACATTTAAAGGGTCCTAGACTACAGATTAACAATATATATATATTCATTATAAGGTTTTAATATTGTTCCACAGCCTTTTCTAGTCTCTGCCTCTTATAAAGAAACGGTCTGAGAGATGTGCGAATTATCGAAGTCATAGCAGGGGGTCTGTGAGAAAAGCGCCTGAAAGATAAACACAGAACCCTGCAGGGGAGTGAAAGAGATAAGAGACTAGTCAGACATGCCACTATAAATCAACTTGGGGGAGTGGACATTTACTGCTTAGCCTTTAGATAACACTGAAACTCTTGTTTGTATAGCTGTGGATGCATGGGCTTGGTCTCATGAGTAGAAGGTAATGACGTAGGCAGTGACATCACAGGGGGTTGACTACAAGCATGATAAAAGCAACTTGGACTTTTCCTATTTTGCAGAACTTAGGAGAGACATCAGTTGTATGTGTGATGTTTGATCTTTGACTTCTGTCTACAGCTGTATTTTGATTAAAATTGTTATGATTTATAAGTGCACATTTTGAGCGTTCCTGGTTTGTTAAGTAAAAAATGGAGCACAGAAAAACGGAACCAAACATTTGGCGAGCTTGCCAGGAGGGAGTGAGTACAACACTACTGGACGGAACCTGAACCCCCCTTCTCTGATCACCAAATTGCAAGGTAAGCAGACACCTGTTATATCGAAGTCCGTCATTTAAAAGAAGTGGGTGTTCAGCGTTTCGCTGGTATGTAAAAGCGCCGCCTCCCTCTTGTAATTATAAAGACAAAGGAACCTAAAATGTGCATGTATAAGTCAATGAATGTGTGGTAATTGCCTTATGTCAATGTGTGTTACATGTTATATGCATTAAGAACAGTAGCTCGCCTTCTTGCGTGTTGGGGGTGCTGGGGTAACTTCCGGAAGGGAACTCAAGAGTAGTAAGGGAGCAGAACCTGTATCTAGCGTGAAAGTTCTGAAACAGGCGATAACCTATGGGGCACCTAGAAGATAGAAATAAACTGTTGTCTGTCCTTATGCGTTTGTTTGGTGTGAGTGAAATGTGCAGTGGGTGGGGAGATAAACGAATCGAGAATTGGTTATTTGGTCTGAGAGCTGTTATAAGTGGATTTTTGATAAAGAGGAGGATGAGGAACAGTATATAGATAAAAGGCATTAAATTGGAATAGTATAAGAAAGGGATTTTTGGAAGTGAGGACGGCAGGAAGGAGTTCTGTCATTGTATAAGAAAAGGCGGGTATGATAAAGATAATACCTATAAGACGTATATTACCCTACACCCCGAGGAACTAGTTTTACCCTCAACATATTTTGTATTAGTTGAAATAGAACCTATAATTACTTGTAGAAGGATAGTTAAGGAGCTTTTTAAGTGGAATTGGTGGAGAGGAGGTTGTGTTTTATGGGCATATGAGAAGACAGTGGAGGAAATGGAGTTAAAACTGATACAACACCCACTGACATTATTACAAGTTAGATAATGGTAGGAAAGGCTAACATAGTACACCATTATCATTACATGGCTGACTGTCAAATAAAACCAAACTGATGCTCGCCATGTCTGCAAAGGCCTGTAAAGGGTTTTTTATTAGGTAATGGCCCAATGGTGGAATAAAAAGTTAGGAGTAGGACAGAAGTTACTTGAATAAAAGATTGAACGTATTTGTTAGTGACACTTTCCTACCATAGGACAGTATAGGAAATGTGCAACCCTTAGTATACCAATAAAAGTATTACAAGGAAGTTGAGTTCTGTAGAGATTTCCATAGAAAATTACTTTGTGACGCTACCGTCCAATAATATATTACTGTTACTCTACACCCTTAAGATATAATATTAGGAATTGAAGTCGAGCATGCGGTTGTCTATGTGAGGCCCGTGTGTGAAATATATTTGAGTTTAGTAGAACCATTTACTATAGCCTGGAGTATGTGAGAGTAGAATTAGGATTTCAGTATCACCCACTGTTGTTTAACACACACTGAAAGGAGATAGAGAAGAATTTATATAGGCATATTCATACATATTACACCGCAACACCTCGTAAATGGCGAATCCGATGGTCTCCATGTCCTTTCCCTCCTTGCGTTTCTTTCTCCGGTCCTTCTGCATCAGCGCCACCAGGAAGCTGCAATCTGATTGGCCGGCTGTGTCGGGGTGCTGCAAGGCGATCTTGAATTGTGGGTTGATCCAGAATGTGGCTAAGGATTGTGGGGGGGGGAAAGTTATCAGAAGACATTTTCTAATCAACTGTGTACCACTTCTTTATATCCTCCCTCCCTCCTTACCGGGGAAGTTCCTGCAGCCCCCGGCCGTGCTGCCCCTCCTCCACTCCCCCTGGTAGACGGCTGAGCTCCACTTCTTCTGCTGGTTGGCCTCCAGGGCGTCTGCTGTGAGGTTACAGATCTCCAGACGCGTAAACTCACGCAGGAAGTCGCTGAATGACATCCTGAGAGGAGGGATGGAGAGAGCGAGAGGTGGAAAGGGAGGGAGAAGGGGAGAGGAAGGGACAGTCTGTTGTGTATATGATGCAATAACTCAGACATACTCTCGAGTATCATACCCAGAGGCCATCAGGCTTGGTGACACAAATACACACTCCCGCACACTCACCAGAACTCTCCGTCCTCGCTGCGGTTCTGGAGTCGCCCTCTGACTGACCGGTCCACGCTCTCCCACTCTCTGGAGCTAAAATATTTGCAAATGAAAATACATTACCGACTGTATTCCATATCAAAAGGGATAGAAAACCACTCTCACTAGTTACACAGTATGATATGTAATATGACACCTGCAGTATCATTCTCACTAGTTATATGATAGGCAATATGAGAGGTGTATAACAGTGTTTCCTTCTCTTACTTGTCACTCCAGGCACCAGTCCACTCTATCTCTCCCCAGGGGTTGCGTATGCGGACCAGTTTGGTCATATTCCCCCTGTACACCACCTGATGGAAAGGGATACTGCATTACACACATGTATAGTAGCTGGGAAAATGGCCACCCTTCTGTCAATCCAAATTTGATTGCTGTACAGGTAAAGTTAGACACATTTGTATTCGTTTTAATGCTGTCTTTTGTGTCCGACTGTTCAGAACTCCACCAACACATGATGCAATTGGGGGAAGTGACCCCTTAGTGCCACTCAGACCAGAGCAGTCATTGGCTCACCTCGTCGACCCCGGTCACTGAGTAGGCGTGACCTTTCACCAGCTTCTTAAAGGTCACAGCCTCCATGTCCTGACTACCGGTGATCTGGGGACAGAAGACAAAGTCAGAGTAAGCGTTTCACTGTACTGTTTACACCTGCTGTATCCGGGTGCACGTGACAACCTTTGACTTGATTTGATTTGAGAGGCTACACACACAGGGACTCTTGACACACTGTTACGTGTTCCAGTCAGGGACATGATATGACAAAGTCTGTGAAAATGATGACGTCTGTGAAACATCCTGGTTCTTAGCACCGTGTTAAGCTTATTGAAATAGGCAGTGTTTCCTATGACAGAATCGAACAAATGACTGTAACAAATCTGAGTACTGACGTCTATGGAGCAGCCCAGCAGCGATCCTCTCTCCACGGCCCGGCTGATGATACTGTAGAGGTCAGAGGGCGCTTTCCTCAGCTCATACATCTCCGTTACCCCTCCTGTGAAGTCCTCAAAACCCTCGGACGTGCTGCCTCCCGACAGGGCCTCGTAACAGCCATGCAGCCTGCAACGAGGGTGGACAATTCTGTGTCAAAAGACTATTTAAAAACCTACATTTCTGTACAATGTACACACACAGGACATATGTATATAGACATAGAATTTTACGTAATTTGTATTTACATTTTGGTCATTTAGCAGACGCTCTTATTCAGAGCGACTTACAGATATCTTAACCCATACCGACATGTACAGAGTGAAATAAATGCAAAGCCCATGTATACATTTGAATCCTTCTAACCACCCTCTTCTCTCCTTTTTCTAAACTCCTTCCATCCCTCATCCCTCCTTACTTGGCGTAGGCTTTCTCCAGCAGGGCGCTCCAGAATTCTCCTCCCTCGGCAGAGTGGACAAAGAGTAGCTTCCCATCCTTCACCGGCAGCCTGTCATCAATCACCACCTGCACCCACTCCCCGTACTGCCAGAACTACAAAACACAGACAGTAGGGAGACTATCAGAACTACAAGGCACAGACAGTTGAACTACAAAACAGACAGCAGACCTACAACACACAGACAGTAGAAATACAACACACACATATTAGGGAGACTACCAGAACTACAACACACAGACAGTAGAACTACAACACACACAGTAGAACTACAACACACAGACAGTAGAAATACAACACACAGATAGTAGGGAGCTCAATATCACTACCGTTACCCACTCTCCACTGCAATCTGAATAGGGGTAGGATGAAGTGAGATGCAGCTAAGCACTGATTTAATGTCAGTTTTACACGTAGTGCCTTATTTTGCACAAGCACCAAGAACGAATACATTCAACATTGAAGACAAGCTCTGATTTCCCCTCTAGTGGTGAGGGTGAGCTGATCGCAGAACTGTGCCCAGGGGTAACTTCTAACCAGAGCGGACCGTTTAGTCACTTACATCCAATGACCACCAGGTGGCAGAAGTGGCATTAGAACAAGATCATCATAGGGCTCAACAGGGAAGAGGGAGGACCTAAGACTGAGGTAACAACCACAGGAATTTATGGCAAGATCTTGAGCAATCACGCTATCTTCCTTCCAATACACATGGGTTCCATGTAGCCGGCCTACACCACTGTGACGTTAGTATGCTTTTAGAGGGACAAATACAGGCTGTCCAATAATGTATGTACCATTCTCCTCAGCCGCACCTAGTTAACTGATGCAGACCTACGGCAAGGCAATATAGATCCACCACCACAAAATCACATCAGGGACACCAGAACATTACATAGAGTTTGAGGTATGTGGCTCTGGGATACATGAATGTAACAATACTGAAGTGTCAAAACCAGCAAACAGTGGCAGGGGGAGGGGATGTAGAGCAGAGAGCCACAGCTGAGCTGTTATTGTGTGTGTGTGTGTGTGTGGGGGGGGGGGTGAGAGAGACAGAGAGAGTTAAATGGTTAATTTTGCATGCTCCGCAGGGCTAAAGTGACTGCTGGGACTGTGCGGTCGACCGCAGAACAGGATCACATGATCGTCTGGGTTGACACAGAAGTGTCGCAACACCCCCTAACCCCACCAACACACACAGAGGGGGAACCAAACTATGAGCCGCTGTCTACCCTGTTAGCCTTTATGGGGCGAATCCTAACTTCCACTTTAAGTAGAATTTTCCCCTAGCGTTGGGGTCAATTTTGGTTCAATTCAATTCTCCTGTCCGTTGAACTAGTATGCAATTCAGTTCCCAAATTGGGAGAAATGGGAGAAAATGGGAGAAAAAGTGAACATTTGATGTAGGTGGAAGTTAAAATTCAACCCTATCATAACTATCTCTTACACTATCTATTTAGCAGAGGTCTCTTCCGTATAAATACCAATCAATTTGGGAACTGAATTGCATACTAGTTCAACGGACAGGAGAATTGAACCAAAATTGACCCCAACGCTATCACAACGATATCTGAGATAAACACACCCGTGCTGGCTACAAGGAAAGTAAACCAAATATCCACATCTGCGTAGCAAGCTCGGGGGAGTGTCGTCTGTCCTAGAGCCGCAGTACTTCAACTGTGCAGTTCCTTTCACCTTCTGATAGTAATATCCTATCAGCAACCTAAAGATTTCCAAACTGAAAATTACAGGCATACTGAAGTCTGTTTTACAATACAGGATATGCTGAGTCTCACAGCTCATCTCTGCGCCTAGCTAAGCTACATACCGCATTCCCCGAATCTGCGGCACAGCTCCCCCTTTGTCTGGCTAAACCAATTAGAACATCCAACGACATTTGCGGAGGATGAGTAACCCAGGCGTACGGGATCTGGCACAGGATCAGGAGATCTCAACAGAACACTCGCTGTATTATTGGGTTTAGACGGTGTGTGTGTGTTCTTAGTATCTTTGTGGGGACCAGAAGTCCTCACAAGGATAGTGGAACAAGGAACATTCGGACAAGTGAGGACATTTTGGGTCCCCACAGAGTAAAAGGCTATTCTAGGCTAAAGGGTTAGGTTTACGGTTAAATTTACAATCAGGGTTAGGGTTAGAATTAGCGTTAGGGGTTAGGTTTAGGAGGTGGTGTTAGGTTTAGGGAGGTTAGGGTTAGGGGTAGGTTAAGGGAAAATAGGATGTTGAATGGTCCCCACAAGGATAGTAAAACAAAGTGTGTGTGTGTGTGTGTGTGTGTGTGTGTGTGTGTGTGTGTGTGTGTGTGTGTGTGTGTGTGTGTGTGTGTGTGTGTGTGTGTGTGTGTGTGTGTGTGTGTGTGTATAGAGGGAGATCTCAACAGAACAATGTATTATTGGGTTTAGACCTTCAACTGTTAACTGTTAACACACAGGCCACACAATGGAGGAAGGGATATATGGTGAATTAGATCACATACACAAACAGTTGAAGTCGGAAGTTTACATACACCTTAGCCAAATATATTTAAACTCAGTTTTTCACAATTCCTGACATTTAATCCAAGTAAAGATTCCCTGTCTTAGGTCAGTTAGGATCACCACTTTATTTTAAGAATGTGAAATGTCAGAAAAATAGTAGAGAGAATGATTTATTTCAGCTATTATTTATTTTATCACATTCCCAGTGGGTCTACATAAACTCAATTAGTATTTGGTAGCATTGCCTTTAAATTGTTTAACTTGGGTCAAACATTTCGGGTAGCCTTCCACAATAAGTTGGGTGAATTTTGGCCCATTCCTCCTGACAGAGTTGGTGTAACTAAGTCAGGTTTGTAGGCCTCCTTGCTCGCACACGCCTTTTCAGTTCTGCAATTTTCACTAGGGTTGAAGTCAGGGCTATGTGATGGCCACTCCAATACCTTGACTTTGTTGTCCTTAAGCCATTTTGCCACAACTTTGGAAGTATGCTTGGGGTCATTGTCCATTTGGAAGACCCATTTGCAACCAAGCTTTAACTTCCTGACTGATGTCTTGAGATGTTGCTTCAATATATCCATGTAATTTTCCATCTTCATGATGCCAACATAATGCTGCCACCCCTGTGCTTCACGGTTGGGATGGTGTTCTTTAGCTTGCAAGCCTCCCCCTTTCTCCTCCAAACATAACGATGGTCATTATGGCCAAACAGTTCTATTTTTGTTTCATCAGACCAGAGGACATTTCTCCAAAAAGTACGATCTTTGTCCCCATGTGCAGTTGCAAACCGTAGTCTGGCTTTTTTTATGGCGGTTTTGAAGCAGTGGCTTCTTCCTTGCTGAGCGGCCTTTCAGATTATGTCGATATAGGACTCGTTTACCTGTGGATATAGATACTTTTGTACCCGTTTCCTCCAGCATCTTCACAAGGTCCTTTGCTGTTGTTCTGGGATTGATTTGCACTTTTCGCACCAAAGTACGTTCATCTCTAGGAGACAGAATGCGTCTCCTTCCTGAGCGGTATGACGGCTGCGTGGTCCTATGGTGTTTATACTTGCGTATTATTGTTTGTACAGATGAACAAGGTACCTTCAGGCATTTGGAAATTGCTCCCAAGGATGAACCAGACATGTAGAGGTCTACAATTATTTTTCTGAGGTCTTGGATGATTTATTTTGATTTTACCATGATGTCAAGCAAAGAGGCACTGAGTTTGAAGGTAGGCCTTGAAATACATCCACAGGTACACATCCAATTGACTCAAATTATGTCAATTAGCCTATCAGAAGCTTCTAAAGCCATGACATAATTTTCTGTCATTTTCCAAGCTGTTTAAAGACAGTCAACTTAGTGTATGTAAACATCTGACCCACTGGAATTGTGATACAGTGAATTATAAGTGAAATAATCTGTCTGTAAACAATTGTTGGAAAAATGACTTGTGTCATGCACAAAGTAGATGTCCTAACCGACTTGCCAAAACTGTAGTTTGTTAACAAGAAATGTGTGGAGTGGTTGAAAAACGAGTTTTAATGACACCAACCTGAGTGTATGTAAACTTCCAATTTCAACTGTATTTAAGGCATGAATGAGTTTATATGCCAGTAGGTTCATAGACACATAGCTATGTTATTTCCTCTCATGCCAGCAGGGAAACTGTTTAGGACATAAATAAGTAGGCTACGGCTGTAGAAATAAATGTGTCAATGAAAACATGTTGCAATACTTCTGCAATCAGTCAATCATCATTTTTAAATAGGGGTTTCCTGTAGTCACTTCCTTTTGGCAGAGGGCTGGGGTGTAAATTCCAGTTAGTGTGTTAGTAGTGTTACTTCTGTGTGGAATGCAAATGTAATAGTACTGTGTTTGCATTAATGAACGTGTTCATGATGGATGTGCTGTATTTAGCTTGGCTGCCTGCTGCTCAGTGTAGCAGCAGTAATGGTTACTCTGAATGACTGGGCAGTGGTCAGCACTAGGCTAGCAGGCTCCGTATTGGCCCCTGTCTCTGTGTGTGTCTCTCCGTCTCTGTCCTGGCACCCTGGCCCCCAGCTGAGTCGGACTCTATCAATGTGGGCGGCTGGCTGCCATCAAAGGGTTCAGTGAGAGGAAAGCTGAGTGAAAGTGAGTGCCGCTACAGTGGGCACTGGACACGGACACGCAAGCACCACCTGGTCGCCCATGCATGGAGACGTCCATTTAGAGGGCAACTGTGGTGTCGCTTTAAGGTCCTATACAGAGAATGATAGGTGTGTCTGTGTGTCAGAGGATTGGTTTTGTGTACAAAGCAAAGGTCATCGTGATAAGGCCTGGCAAGAAGCAGGAAGCGTGCCTTGGGAGTGAATTAAGATACATTTTCTGTTTTTATTAGCTCACATGAGATGGAAATGTGTCTTCTGCTTTCATCCACCCCCCCATCCATCCACCCCTCCCTCCCGATATACATACACACTAACACATATTAGGTTGGAGATGCTGGAGCAGAGGGCAGCCACAAATACTGCACCCAATGAGCAGTTTAGGGGGTGAAGTTCCTTGCTCGAGGGAACATCGGCAGTAAGTGGCACCTGAGATTGCCTCCGGTTGCCAGCTCACTCCCCGCCACAACTTTGAGTTCACTTCCAGAGTAGCTGAATATCTGTATTACTGTATATTAGTATATATTATCGTATAGATGGATAAACGGTCAAATCAGAAACAGGAAGTGAGTGTGTGATGACCTGGAAGTGGAAGATGCCAGCGTACTGGCCTCCGAAGTCCTGTCCATGAGGCACCACTCTGTGGAGGAGGTTGTCGTTCAGAGTCAACGAGGCTATGGCTGCCAGCAACCAGCAGTCACCTGAAACACACACACACACGCACACACAAGTACACAGACAGGCACACACACAACATATTACATCCGTCATAGGTAGACTATGTTAATGATAGCAATGCATTGTATCAGTCCCTTAAAAAAAGTCACCAAACATTCATTAGTCGGTAGTGTTTGTTTTGACCACCTGGAAATACTCTGGCCGTTAGTCATAGCATACAAGTAACGCCCAGAGTTTTTCCTGATCTAGTAACACGGTAAGAAAAAACTCCTGGCCCTGTTCATCATTCATCTCTTCAAAAGTTCCCAACTGTTCTTCCTTTGAATAATTTCTAGCCTCAAGGCTAGGTGAAGCTAACTGACTAAACTCTCCGCTCTGGTTAGACTTATTAATTACAGACAGATACTGCTGTCTGTTTCTCACTGCTGTGGGAACGGACCACTTCAGGCTTAAGTGGTGAAACCGTGTAATACTGGAATGCGCCTTATAAGGAAACCGTAACGAGAGAGAGGTGTCCGAGAATCTGTTAACACACACTTCATCCTGACCCTATGTAACCTCCAAGCAGTGTGTTCGAATTTGAACTGTCCGGACCTACAGTATGCTGATTAAATAGCTCGATCTACTGTAACTCTAACAGAAGAGGCCCTATAACACAATGCGCATGCAGGGTAGAGGCATAGGCTGAAAAGCCCACAGAAGACACCACGGTTGGGTTCGGGATGCTGGGGGAAAAAAAGAGAAGGAAGCAGTACCACAAATGTGACATCATCTATAAATAGGGGTGAATGCCTATTGTTATGCAAACGCAGACGAAGGCTGTATGCTACTGCTAAAAATACATTCAAACTTTAAAGACTACTCCAGTGAGTGCAGGATTTATGTACGCCTTTTAAGCCCGGCACCCAAATACTTTTTGCTACTACACACTTAAGAGTTGAGCACGCCACTTCCTCTTTCTGGGCTCGACGTGCCCCGTATTTAAGAGAGGGGTAGGCCGCTCTCTCCCAGCTCACGCAGCATTTGATTCACTACCAAGAGATGAGAAGACTTTCAAATCGACCATTCAGCTCAGAGTTAGTTTGCGATACAGTACCAGGCAACGTGTATACCTTTCCTATGTTTACTGTAGTGGTGGTATAGTACCAGTGCATCTCAGCCAGAGGGAGGTTGTTACTTTGCTTAAAGATGTGAGATAGCGGAGCAGAGTATAAATGATGCATCCCACACAGTGTTTTTAGAGGAAAACACAAGAGTACCAAGATTGCAATCAAATCAAATCTCTGCGCTCTCTCTCTCTCTCTCTCCTGACTAAGTGGTTGTTCCATTGGGCTCTCAGGCTCTCCACCAAACCTCCTTCTGAGACCTGGACTCACCTAAAGCTCCCTGGCAGATATCCGTGCGAGTGGCTCCATCCACTATGAACTGAGGTCGGGTACAGACCTCCTGTAGACAGAGAGAGAGAGGGGGAGAGAGAAAGAAAGAGAGAGATAGCGAGAGAAAGGGGGAGAGAGGAAGAAAGAGAGAGGTGAGATATGCCAGATTGGTGTTGTTGTTGCTCACAAACATGCACACACACCCACACACACACAGCAGTGACAGGAAGGCTGACCTTTCACTTTTCCTTTCACCACAGTGTTGACACTGCACTGCAGCACTGGTAAAGCCTGTCGTCCTTGTTGTCATGGCGAACGGCATCCCCGTCAATCACACAAGTGCCTCGTAGAATACATTCGAAAATGGCTGAGACATTCATGCAAAACTACCGAATACTGCATCTCCTCTCTCTGACTCCCAACCATCGCTCATCCACAGATAACTCAAGACACGAGCAGCGTGAGAGCTAGTTAGCTAAGCTATAAAAAGCTCTTTCCGCATTTTGAGCTGAGGAGCGGAGCAGCATGGTGTGTGTTCCCTCCAGGGATGTCGATATTACAGTTGTGAGGGGCGAGTTGCTGGAGGAGATGCATTATGAAAGGGAATGAGGAGAGACGGAGTGTGAAGAGCATTAGGATAGACAGGCACGCCAGCTAGGACACACACACACGGGATAAGACACACACACACAAACTATTGCCAAAGACAAATAATTATGTCAGAGTCATCTGAGAATAGTCTTATATAATACTTATAGGGGGCCTTTAAGGATCGGGTCTAAGATTCATCTCAGTAAGGCTCAGATATGGTCTAGGTTCAGTAGGTGAGTTTTTCCTGGTCAGGTAATATGGTCGGGAAAAACTACAAGAGGCTCAGTAAGTATAAGGAACAGGCAGTCCCATCTCACCGTAGGTCTCATCCAGCGTACTCCTTTGGTCTTGGAGGAGCGTGGTCCCAACTCATTGAACCCCAGAGAGGAGGAGGCGCAGGGGAACAGGCTGTCCTCAAACAGGCTGCGGCTCTGGAGGCACCGGGCCCTCAGCGACTCAAAGTCCTGGCCTAAGAACTTGACTGCGTTGTGGTTCTGGCCCAGACCCTCGTCCCGGTCCCACTGGCTGCGCAACTTGGCGGCCATCCCCGACGCATACACCTGCTCCATTCTCACCTGGCCGTAGTCGTATTTGGCTGTGGCAGAGGTCAAAGGTCAAAGCTAATCCAGGGAGCCAGTCAGGGAGGAGGTCAATGGCTGACGTTCAATTAGGAATCAGACATAGAACAGCAACAGCCAATGATGAGGTTAAAATTGTAGATGAGGTGGTGATAATAGGCTGTGACAGGCAGACGGCTTAATGGAGAGCAAGTGACAGTCCTAGTCATGTAAAAAGTGGCAGAGTGGGGATTGGAGGATGGGCTCAGAAGGAAAACGTCTTCTTCACAGCACCAGGCAGATCTCAGAGTCACGGCAACAATTCACTGATTGGCTGGCTGTACCTTTATCAGACAAGGCTCAGAAGCCAATAGAATGAGGTGAGACTCAGCGAGTTGGCTGTACCTTGTTGTCCCACCAAAAGCCCCTGGAGAAGAAAGAGAGAGAGAGAAGGAAATTAGTGAAATTCAAAACACAATTTTGTGTTTTGTAAATATCTGCTTAACTCCTGCAAGAATGTATACTTCATTCAAATACAGCCTGTACAGCTCTGTGCAGCACAGACAAAATAAACAAGATATGCATAGCATGAGAGAGTTAGCAAATAGCACTTTGCCCCCCTCCCCCCGACTCCTATAAATTGTCAACCCGCCATGCACGCTAGCTAGCAGAGGATTGCACTGGGATTACTCACAATAATAGTCGAACTGACTTCAGTTCAGTTCTCTAGTGAATAACATAGTTACTCACTGTGAACAAAGTTGAGTCATAAGTGCTTGTCTTGGGGAGTCCCAGCTAGCATATAACGTTCTGAGAACCATAGGTTTCTTAGGTGGGAATTACAGTACTTCAACATAACGTTTCCTACAGGTTTCCTTTAGGTTCTATTTGAAGTACTGTTCTCAAATTGTTCAGAAACTGTTTAGAAACAACGTTCCTCTGTGGGAATTTCAATACTTCAGCATAACGTTTCCTACAGGGTTCCTCATGGTTCTATTTAAAGTAATGTTCTCCAATTGTTCAGAGAACATTAAGAAACAACGTTTTTCT